>NC_090648.1:113228252-113598252 GCF_040937935.1 Hyperolius riggenbachi | reverse complement strand
TAAAAACAGATGAGTGCTTACCTGCAAAAAAGTGCACACCCCACTCATGGGATTCAAATACACAATGAGCATACACATGACCTGTCTACCACTTGGAGGATGTTAGTTTCCGCTAACAATTTGCAATTTGTTAGGTACTTGTCCCTCCCACTGTCGAAGAAGTCTTTCCTCCATGGGAGGGGACCTAACACTAACTAAATTCTACCTATGCATATGCATAGCCTGGGCGCGCTACCAGTAAAATTGAGAATTGCGCAAAAAAAAAAAAAAAAAAAAAAAAGTGGGATCAGCGCATCACCAGGCCGCCTCTGAATGGCCTCAGCTCAGAGATGCGCTGAGCCCCCCCAGAAACTGCAAACGCACCTTGAACCCAAACAGAGGCTCTGCATATACACCAAAGGAAAACTATTAAGTGGGAGCAGCTGACCAGAAATAAATCAATCAAACATAGCAAAGAAATGAACAGCGCTACTTAAAAACAGATGAGTGCTTACCTGCAAAAAAGTGCACACCCCACTCATGGGATTCAAATACACAATGAGCATACACATGACCTGTCTACCACTTGGAGGATGTTAGTTTCCGCTAACAATTTGCAATTTGTTAGGTACTTGTCCCTCCCACTGTCGAAGAAGTCTTTCCTCCATGGGAGGGGACCTAACACTAACTAAATTCTACCTATGCATATGCATAGCCTGGGCGCGCTACCAGTAAAATTGAGAATTGCGCAAAAAAAAAAAAAAAAAAAAAAAAGTGGGATCAGCGCATCACCAGGCCGCCTCTGAATGGCCTCAGCTCAGAGATGCGCTGAGCCCCCCCAGAAACTGCAAACGCACCTTGAACCCAAACAGAGGCTCTGCATATGCAATAGGTAACATTTGATTGGCTGTTGTAAGCTCCGCCCAATTTTCTAAATTTTAACTCTAGTCACCCAGTCATGGTCTGTGCCAAGTTTGGGGCCTCTGGCTTTAAAACTGTGAGAATGGCAATATTTAAAACATTTACATTGATGTCAATAGGTGAAATCTGATTGGCTGTTTGTGGCTCCACCCACTTTTCCTTAATTTTGACCACAGTCACCCAGTGAGTAATTGTGCTAAGTTTGGGATGCCTGGCATTTAAACTGCAATAATAGCAATAGTTAATCTTTTTTCATTAAGGTCAATAGCTGAAATCTGATTGACTGTTATTGCCCCACCCCCTTTTTCCCCTAACTGTGATCCACAGTCACTCAGTGGCCAACACTTTAAGGTTTGGGAATCATGGCATTCAAAGTGTCGAAATGGCAGATGTTTTAATTTCTCCATTGAAAATCAATGAGTGAAATATGATTGGTTGTCGGTGGCTCCGCCCACTTTTTCTAACCTTGAAGTGCAAACACCCAGTGAGAACATTTGTAAACTTTGGGGTCCTTGACACCAATAATATGAGAATAGCAGAATTTTAAATGTTCCCATGTAAATAAATCACTGAAATTCAATTGGCTGCTTTAAAAAATTTGAACCCAAGCTGCAATTTAAAATTTCCCATATAAAACAAACAGCTGAAATGTGATTGGCTGTCGACAGCTCCGCCCACTTTTTGCAAAATTCTAACCATAGTAACCCAGTGACCCACGGTGCCAAGTTTGGGGACTCTGGCTTTAAAACTGTTAGAATGACAGCTTTTACAATTTTCTCATTAAAGTCAATAGGGAAAATCTGATTGGTTGTTTGTGGCTCCGCCCACTTTTGCAGTCCCCAAAATGTGACAGAAATGTTACATCAACCCCATGACTAAGTGACCCAAGTTTGGTGAGTTTACCTTCACATCTGTCTGATTGGCGAAAGTTTAACATTTTCCAATGAAAGTCTATGGGAAAAAATGGGGTTTTCGGGGGGCCACCCCAGGGGCACCGAGGGTAAGATCGCTTAACAGAGCACAAGCAACCTACACGGCTATGGGCCGAAGAAGTGTGCAAAGTTTCACACATGCCCTCCTAAAACTCTTAAAACTGTGGGATGAATAGCATTTCCATGTTAAAAGGATTATTTGCACCGATTAACATTGGGCAGGTGTGGTAGCGAAGGGGGACTGTGTTTGTCTACCGAGCGCAACGTTGTGAGTTCGACTCCCGGACCAGCAGGGAGCTGGCATGGGCAACCTGGACGTGGGTTAATGTCCATGGCGGGAGCTGGGACGTTGACTCAAACACCCTGGGGACGACGCAGTAACTGCGTCACACCTGCCCAAATTTTTATGTCGCAATACTTTCGGACTGATTTTAGCAGCAATTAATTTTTTCCCTTTGGCTGTTGCTGGCTCCGCCCACTTTTTTAACCATTTCAGCCCACGGGTATTTTTCATCTTATGACCGAGAGGAATTTTCCCATTTCAGCGCTCCTCTCTTTCATTCCCCAATAACTTTATCACTACTTGTCACAAAGAAATGATCTATACCTTGTTTTTTCCACCACCAATTAGGCTTTCTTTGGGTGGTACATTATGCTAAGAATTATTTTATTCTAAATGCATTTTAACGGAAATAATTAAGAAAAAAATGGAAAAAATCATTATTTCTTAGTTTTCGACCATTATAGTTTTAAAATACCACATGCTACTGTAATTAAAATCCACACATTTTATTTGCCCATTTGTCACGGTTATTGCAATGGTAAAATTATATCCCTAGTATAATGTATGGTGACAATATTTTATTTGGAAATAAAGGTACATTTTTTCAGTTTTACATCCATCGCTAATTTTTAGCCCATACATTTATAATAATATAGCCTCTCGACATACATTTTTTTTTTTATTCCCTAAAGTCAGTAGATGTAATTTTACTATTTGGCCATGCTGAGCAAAATCCTATGTAGCGTACAAGTACGCTACATAGGAAATAATGTTTTGCTCCATTGTTCCTAGGGAAGTGATGCAGGCTTCAAAGGAGGCCTGCGTCACGGGTGTCCTGTGGGGAGATTAATGAATGGGAACTTTGTTCCCATTCATTAGTGTAACGATTGGGCGGCGGAAAGTGGCGGAAATCGTCGGCAGAAGGAAGCGCGTCGGCTCTATCTAAGAATAAACACTGTCTTTGAACAAAAACAGTGTTTATTCTCGGTGGACACGTACGGATTGGCACAGGTGACTTTTGTCCCCTGCAGCCAATCCCCCCTGTTGCCGGCAACATCGCGATCGTGAGCATCTGCCCGCATGATCGTGTGCAACCCCCCCCCCCCCAAACTGCAGGGACGTGACTAGCGCGTTTCTTCGGCTGTAGGAGCTGCTGCTGGGGACGTGAAGCTCATGTTCGCGTGGCATAAATGGTTAAAATAAGCTTACCGCAGTGAACTTGAGATTAATATATGAAAGGCTGATAACTGATAACTGTTCCTAACGTTAGCATTATGCCGCTAGTTACCACAGCAGTGCCCGCATTAGTTTTTTTCTTCTTGAAAGTGAGTGCTTCATGCTGATATCAAAGTCAACAATACAAGCGAGAGCAAAAATGCAAATGCAGACGCATACAGGTTTATTAATTTTGCGGCAAAATCTGGACATGCACCGCACAGGACTCACATGACAGGCAAGTTGAAAATGCAAAAGATACTGCTTAATTGCCTCGAGATAAGTAAATCCTACGCCGCAGTTGTGGCCACTTGTCTCGGAAGCGGCATAGTATTTACACCGCTGGATTTCAACGGTACTGTTTCAATCGACTGTGCACACTGTTGGTGAATCAGCAGTGGTAAATCAAGGTATTGTGTATTTTTTTTATGCATAATTCTACTTGTAGTTTTGTACACATATGGAAATTCTGCCAAGCTCTCCCATTATTCAGGGGGAAAAACGCATAGAAATGCATATAAAAATGTGCAAAAATGAGCTGAAACACGTTTGCATTTTTAAAGTCCATTTATGTGCGATCCCAAATGCACCTGATGTGAACAAGGCCTTAATGAATCGGTAAGGAGCCAGTTTTATTGGCTCCCTACCATGTGATCGTTGTGAGCCAATCACTGTGATCACTAGGTAGAAAGCAATAAAGTTGCACTCTCCAGCTTTCTCCACCAGTCTGCAGTGATCTCTGGACAGAGAGAGCTGTAGCTGCTGTGTGTCTGTGTCTCACAGACAGCGTTACAGTGTAAAACACATTTATTCACATAATTTCACCCCACAACCCCTGTGATCCCTTTCCAGTCACCTCTAGTATGTAGGTGACGTCAGCAGTATATATATATATATATATATATATATATATATATATATATATATATATATATATATATATATATATATATATGCTGTGTAAAGTTACTGTATACAGGGGCTGTATCCCTTATACAGTTAGTTTATGTAATGTATGTATATTGAGAACTATCTCTGGGCACTGTTTTTTTACCACAGAAACAATGTAGCCACATATATCTTATATTGTTTTATTCAGAAGGTGTTACTGAATCATTTTGGGGGTGAATTACTGCAATACTCCGAAGCATATCTGTGAAAAAAGAAGAACAGCTAACATATCTGATTAAAAGAAATGCATTTTCAATTTTGTTGTTATACATTCCATCAAATTTCACTAATAATCTCTGCAGCCAAAATTATCATCGCATCCATTGAAGGATACCTCAAGGGGTGTAGTTTACTAAATGAAGCCATTTTTGGCGGGAATTTGACAATCTCTTTACCTCAGACTTCATTGTAAGCGGCCTACGCTGGAAAATACAAGCATGTGAATTATGCTCTGTGAAAGCTCAATTATTGACAACTTTCTCTGGACACTGGTTTTTACTACAAAAACAATGTAGCCACATATATCTTATATAGTTTTTGTTCATAAGGAGTTACTGCATCATTTTGGGGGGGAATTACTACAATACTCCAAAACATGACTGTGAAAAAGCTGAACAGCTGACAGATCTGAATAAAAGAAATGAATTTTTCATTTTCTTGTTATACATTCTATTAAATTTCACCAATAATCTCTGCAGCCAAAATGATCAATGCATCCATCCAATGGTACCTCAGGGGGTGTAGTTTACTAAATGAAGTCATTTTTGGTGGGAATTTGACAATCTCTTTACCTCAGACTTCATTCTAAGCGGCCTACACTGGAAAATACAAGCATGTGATTTATGCTCTTTGAAAGCTCAATTATTGACAGTTTTCTTTGGACACTGCTTTTTACTACAAAAACAATGTAACCACACATATCTGATATTGTTTTATTTAAAAGGAGTTACTGAATCATTTTTTGGGTAGATTTTCTGCCATATTCCAAAGCATGTCTGTGAAAAAGCAGAAATGTATATATTACCATTGAATTGCAATAGGTAACATTTGATTGGCTGTTGTAAGCTCCGCCCAATTTTCTAAATTTTAACTCTAGTCACCCAGTCATGGTCTGTGCCAAGTTTGGGGCCTCTGGCTTTAAAACTGTGAGAATGGCAATATTTAAAACAATTACATTGATGTCAATAGGTGAAATCTGATTGGCTGTTTGTGGCTCCACCCACTTTTCCTTAATTTTGACCACAGTCACCCAGTGAGTAATTGTGCTAAGTTTGGGATGCCTGGCATTTAAACTGCAATAATAGCAATAGTTAATCTTTTTTCATTAAGGTCAATAGCTGAAATCTGATTGACTGTTATTGCCCCACCCCTTTTTTCCCTAACTGTGATTCACAGTCACTCAGTGGCCAACACTTTAAGGTTTGGGAATCATGGCATTTAAAGTGTCGAAATGGCAGATGTTTTAATTTCTCCATTGAAAATCAATGAGTGAAATATGATTGGTTGTCGGTGGCTCCGCCCACTTTTTCTAACCTTGAAGTGCAAACACCCAGTGAGAACATTTGTAAACTTTGGGGTCCTTGACACCAATAATATGAGAATAGCAGAATTTTAAATGTTCCCATGTAAATAAATCACTGAAATTCAATTGGCTGCTTTAAAAAATTTGAACCCAAGCTGCAATTTAAAATTTCTCATATAAAACAAACAGCTGAAATGTGATTGGCTGTCGACTGCTCCGCCCACTTTTCCAAAATTCTAACCATAGTAACCCAGTGACCCACGGTGCCAAGTTTGGGGACTCTGGCTTTAAAACTGTTAGAATGACAGCTTTTACAATTTTCTCATTAAAGTCAATAGGGAAAATCTGATTGGTTGTTTGTGGCTCCGCCCACTTTTGCAGTCCCCAAAATGTGACAGAAATGTTACATCAACCCCATGACTAAGTGACCCAAGTTTGGTGAGTTTACCTTCACATCTGTCTGATTGGCGAAAGTTTAACATTTTCCAATGAAAGTCTATGGGAAAAAATGGGGTTTTCGGGGGGCCACCCCAGGGGCACCGAGGGTAAGATCGCTTAACAGAGCACAAGCAACCTACATGGCTATGGGCCGAAGAAGTGTGCAAAGTTTCACACATGCCCTCCTAAAACTCTTAAAACTGTGGGATGAATAGCATTTCCATGTTAAAAGGATTATTTGCACCGATTAACATTGGGCAGGTGTGGTAGCGAAGGGGGACTGTGTTTGTCTACCGAGCGCAACGTTGTGAGTTCGACTCCCGGACCAGCAGGGAGCTGGCATGGGCAACCTGGACGTGGGTTAATGTCCATGGCGGGAGCTGGGACGTTGACTCAAACACCCTGGGGACGACGCAGTAACTGCGTCACACCTGCCCAAATTTTTATGTCGCAATACTTTCTGACTGATTTTAGCAGCAATTAATTTTTTCCCTTTGGCTGTTGCTGGCTCCGCCCACTTTTTTTAACCATTTCAGCCCACGGGTATTTTTCATCTTATGACCGAGAGGAATTTTCCCATTTCAGCGCTCCTCTCTTTCATTCCCCAATAACTTTATCACTACTTGTCACAAAGAAATGATCTATACCTTGTTTTTTCCACCACCAATTAGGCTTTCTTTGGGTGGTACATTATGCTAAGAATTATTTTATTCTAAATGCATTTTAACGGAAATAATTAAGAAAAAAATGGAAAAAATCATTATTTCTTAGTTTTCGACCATTATAGTTTTAAAATACCACATGCTACCGTAATTAAAATCCACACATTTTATTTGCCCATTTGTCACGGTTATTGCAATGGTAAAATTATATCCCTAGTATAATGTATGGTGACAATATTTTATTTGGAAATAAAGGTACATTTTTTCAGTTCTACATCCATCGCTAATTTTTAGCCCATACATTTATAATAATATGGCCTCTCGACATACATTTTTTTTTTATTCCCTAAAGTCAGTAGATGTAATTTTACTATTTGGCCATGCTGAGCAAAATCCTATGTAGCGTACAAGTACGCTACATAGAAAATAATGTTTTGCTCCATTGTTCCTAGGGAAGTGATGCAGGCTTCAAAGGAGGCCTGCGTCACGGGTGTCCTGTGGGGAGATTAATGAATGGGAACTTTGTTCCCATTCATTAGTGTAACGATTGGGCGGCGGAAAGTGGCGGAAATCGTCGGCAGAAGGAAGCGCGTCGGCTCTATCTAAGAATAAACACTGTCTTTGAACAAAAACAGTGTTTATTCTCGGTGGACACGTACGGATTGGCACAGGTGACTTTTGTCCCCTGCAGCCAATCCCCCCTGTTGCCGGCAACATCGCGATCGTGAGCATCTGCCCGCATGATCGTGTGCAACCCCCCCCCCCCCAAACTGCAGGGACGTGACTAGCGCGTTTCTTCGGCTGTAGGAGCTGCTGCTGGGGACGTGAAGCTCATGTTCGCGTGGCATAAATGGTTAAAATAAGCTTACCGCAGTGAACTTGAGATTAATATATGAAAGGCTGATAACTGATAACTGTTCCTAACGTTAGCATTATGCCGCTAGTTACCACAGCAGTGCCCGCATTAGTTTTTTTCTTCTTGAAAGTGAGTGCTTCATGCTGATATCAAAGTCAACAATACAAGCGAGAGCAAAAATGCAAATGCAGATGCATACAGGTTTATTTATTTTGCGGCAAAATCTGGACATGCACCGCACAGGACTCACATGACAGGCAAGTTGAAAATGCAAAAGATACTGCTTAATTGCCTCGAGATAAGTAAATCCTACGCCGCAGTTGTGGCCACTTGTCTCGGAAGCGGCATAGTATTTACACCGCTGGATTTCAACGGTACTGTTTCAATCGACTGTGCACACTGTTGGTGAATCAGCTGTGGTAAATCAAGGTATTGTGTATTTTTTTATGCATAATTCTACTTGTAGTTTTGTACACATATGGAAATCCTGCCAAGCTCTCCCATTATTCAGGGGGAAAAACGCATAGAAATGCATATAAAAATGTGCAAAAATGAGCTGAAACACGTTTGCATTTTTAAAGTCCATTTATGTGCGATCCCAAATGCACCTGATGTGAACAAGGCCTTAATGAATCGGTAAGGAGCCAGTTTTATTGGCTCCCTACCATGTGATCGCTGTGAGCCAATCACTGTGATCACTAGGTAGAAAGCAATAAAGTTGCATTCTCTCCAGCTTTCTCCACCAGTCTGCAGTGATCTCTGGACAGAGAGAGCTGTAGCTGCTGTGTGTCTGTGTCTCACAGACAGCGTTACAGTGTAAAACACATTTATTCACATAATTTCACCCCACAACCCCTGTGATCCCTTTCCAGTCACCTCTAGTATGTAGGTGACGTCAGAAGTATATATATATATATATATATATATATGCTGTGTAAAGTTACTGTATACAGGGGCTGTATCCCTTATACAGTTAGTTTATGTAATGTATGTATATTGAGAACTATCTCTGGGCACTGTTTTTTTACCACAGAAACAATGTAGCCACATATATCTTATATTGTTTTATTCAGAAGGTGTTACTGAATCATTTTGGGGGTGAATTACTGCAATACTCCGAAGCATATCTGTGAAAAAAGAAGAACAGCTAACATATCTGATTAAAAGAAATGCATTTTCAATTTTGTTGTTATACATTCCATCAAATTTCACTAATAATCTCTGCAGCCAAAATTATCATCGCATCCATTGAAGGATACCTCAAGGGGTGTAGTTTACTAAATGAAGCCATTTTTGGCGGGAATTTGACAATCTCTTTACCTCAGACTTCATTGTAAGCGGCCTACGCTGGAAAATACAAGCATGTGAATTATGCTCTGTGAAAGCTCAATTATTGACAACTTTCTCTGGACACTGGTTTTTACTACAAAAACAATGTAGCCACATATATCTTATATAGTTTTTGTTCATAAGGAGTTACTGCATCATTTTGGGGGGGAATTACTACAATACTCCAAAACATGACTGTGAAAAAGCTGAACAGCTGACAGATCTGAATAAAAGAAATGAATTTTTCATTTTCTTGTTATACATTCTATTAAATTTCACCAATAATCTCTGCAGCCAAAATGATCAATGCATCCATCCAAGGGTACCTCAGGGGGTGTAGTTTACTAAATGAAGTCATTTTTGGTGGGAATTTGACAATCTCTTTACCTCAGACTTCATTCTAAGCGGCCTACACTGGAAAATACAAGCATGTGATTTATGCTCTTTGAAAGCTCAATTATTGACAGTTTTCTTTGGACACTGCTTTTTACTACAAAAACAATGTAACCACACATATCTGATATTGTTTTATTTAAAAGGAGTTACTGAATCATTTTCTGGGTAGATTTTCTGCCATATTCCAAAGCATGTCTGTGAAAAAGCAGAAATGTATATATTACCATTGAATTGCAATAGGTAACATTTGATTGGCTGTTGTAAGCTCCGCCCAATTTTCTAAATTTTAACTCTAGTCACCCAGTCATGGTCTGTGCCAAGTTTGGGGCCTCTGGCTTTAAAACTGTGAGAATGGCAATATTTAAAACATTTACATTGATGTCAATAGGTGAAATCTGATTGGCTGTTTGTGGCTCCACCCACTTTTCCTTAATTTTGACCACAGTCACCCAGTGAGTAATTGTGCTAAGTTTGGGATGCCTGGCATTTAAACTGCAATAATAGCAATAGTTAATCTTTTTTCATTAAGGTCAATAGCTGAAATCTGATTGACTGTTATTGCCCCACCCCCTTTTTCCCCTAACTGTGATCCACAGTCACTCAGTGGCCAACACTTTAAGGTTTGGGAATCATGGCATTCAAAGTGTCGAAATGGCAGATGTTTTAATTTCTCCATTGAAAATCAATGAGTGAAATATGATTGGTTGTCGGTGGCTCCGCCCACTTTTTCTAACCTTGAAGTGCAAACACCCAGTGAGAACATTTGTAAACTTTGGGGTCCTTGACACCAATAATATGAGAATAGCAGAATTTTAAATGTTCCCATGTAAATAAATCACTGAAATTCAATTGGCTGCTTTAAAAAATTTGAACCCAAGCTGCAATTTGAAATTTCCCATATAAAACAAACAGCTGAAATGTGATTGGCTGTCGACAGCTCCGCCCACTTTTCCAAAATTCTAACCATAGTAACCCAGTGACCCACGGTGCCAAGTTTGGGGACTCTGGCTTTAAAACTGTTAGAATGACAGCTTTTCCAATTTTCTCATTAAAGTCAATAGGGAAAATCTGATTGGTTGTTTGTGGCTCCGCCCACTTTTGCAGTCCCCAAAATGTGACAGAAATGTTACATCAACCCCATGACTAAGTGACCCAAGTTTGGTGAGTTTACCTTCACATCTGTCTGATTGGCGAAAGTTTAACATTTTCCAATGAAAGTCTATGGGAAAAAATGGGGTTTTCGGGGGGCCACCCCAGGGGCACCGAGGGTAAGATCGCTTAACAGAGCACAAGCAACCTACACGGCTATGGGCCGAAGAAGTGTGCAAAGTTTCACACATGCCCTCCTAAAACTCTTAAAACTGTGGGATGAATAGCATTTCCATGTTAAAAGGATTATTTGCACCGATTAACATTGGGCAGGTGTGGTAGCGAAGGGGGACTGTGTTTGTCTACCGAGCGCAACGTTGTGAGTTCGACTCCCGGACCAGCAGGGAGCTGGCATGGGCAACCTGGACGTGGGTTAATGTCCATGGCGGGAGCTGGGACGTTGACTCAAACACCCTGGGGACGACGCAGTAACTGCGTCACACCTGCCCAAATTTTTATGTAGCAATACTTTCGGACTGATTTTAGCAGCAATTAATTTTTTCCCTTTGGCTGTTGCTGGCTCCGCCCACTTTTTTAACCATTTCAGCCCACGGGTATTTTTCATCTTATGACCGAGAGGAATTTTCCCATTTCAGCGCTCCTCTCTTTCATTCCCCAATAACTTTATCACTACTTGTCACAAAGAAATGATCTATACCTTGTTTTTTCCACCACCAATTAGGCTTTCTTTGGGTGGTACATTATGCTAAGAATTATTTTATTCTAAATGCATTTTAACGGAAATAATTAAGAAAAAAATGGAAAAAATCATTATTTCTTAGTTTTCGACCATTATAGTTTTAAAATACCACATGCTACCGTAATTAAAATCCACACATTTTATTTGCCCATTTGTCACGGTTATTGCAATGGTAAAATTATATCCCTAGTATAATGTATGGTGACAATATTTTATTTGGAAATAAAGGTACATTTTTTCAGTTTTACATACATCGCTAATTTTTAGCCCATACATTTATAATAATATGGCCTCTCGACATACATTTTTTTTTTTATTCCCTAAAGTCAGTAGATGTAATTTTACTATTTGGCCATGCTGAGCAAAATCCTATGTAGCGTACAAGTACGCTACATAGGAAATAATGTTTTGCTCCATTGTTCCTAGGGAAGTGATGCAGGCTTCAAAGGAGGCCTGCGTCACGGGTGTCCTGTGGGGAGATTAATGAATGGGAACTTTGTTCCCATTCATTAGTGTAACGATTGGGCGGCGGAAAGTGGCGGAAATCGTCGGCAGAAGGAAGCGCGTCGGCTCTATCTAAGAATAAACACTGTCTTTGAACAAAAACAGTGTTTATTCTCGGTGGACACGTACGGATTGGCACAGGTGACTTTTGTCCCCTGCAGCCAATCCCCCCTGTTGCCGGCAACATCGCGATCGTGAGCATCTGCCCGCATGATCGTGTGCAACCCCCCCCCCCAAACTGCAGGGACGTGACTAGCGCGTTTCTTCGGCTGTAGGAGCTGCTGCTGGGGACGTGAAGCTCATGTTCGCGTGGCATAAATGGTTAAAATAAGCTTACCGCAGTGAACTTGAGATTAATATATGAAAGGCTGATAACTGATAACTGTTCCTAACGTTAGCATTATGCCGCTAGTTACCACAGCAGTGCCCGCATTAGTTTTTTTCTTCTTGAAAGTGAGTGCTTCATGCTGATATCAAAGTCAACAATACAAGCGAGAGCAAAAATGCAAATGCAGACGCATACAGGTTTATTAATTTTGCGGCAAAATCTGGACATGCACCGCACAGGACTCACATGACAGGCAAGTTGAAAATGCAAAAGATACTGCTTAATTGCCTCGAGATAAGTAAATCCTACGCCGCAGTTGTGGCCACTTGTCTCGGAAGCGGCATAGTATTTACACCGCTGGATTTCAACGGTACTGTTTCAATCGACTGTGCACACTGTTGGTGAATCAGCTGTGGTAAATCAAGGTATTGTGTATTTTTTTATGCATAATTCTACTTGTAGTTTTGTACACATATGGAAATCCTGCCAAGCTCTCCCATTATTCAGGGGGAAAAACGCATAGAAATGCATATAAAAATGTGCAAAAATGAGCTGAAACACGTTTGCATTTTTAAAGTCCATTTATGTGCGATCCCAAATGCACCTGATGTGAACAAGGCCTTAATGAATCGGTAAGGAGCCAGTTTTATTGGCTCCCTACCATGTGATCGCTGTGAGCCAATCACTGTGATCACTAGGTAGAAAGCAATAAAGTTGCATTCTCTCCAGCTTTCTCCACCAGTCTGCAGTGATCTCTGGACAGAGAGAGCTGTAGCTGCTGTGTGTCTGTGTCTCACAGACAGCGTTACAGTGTAAAACACATTTATTCACATAATTTCACCCCACAACCCCTGTGATCCCTTTCCAGTCACCTCTAGTATGTAGGTGACGTCAGCAGTATATATATATATATATATATATATATATATATATATATATATATATATATATATATATATATATATATATGCTGTGTAAAGTTACTGTATACAGGGGCTGTATCCCTTATACAGTTAGTTTATGTAATGTATGTATATTGAGAACTATCTCTGGGCACTGTTTTTTTACCACAGAAACAATGTAGCCACATATATCTTATATTGTTTTATTCAGAAGGTGTTACTGAATCATTTTGGGGGTGAATTACTGCAATACTCCGAAGCATTTCTGTGAAAAAAGAAGAACAGCTAACATATCTGATTAAAAGAAATGCATTTTCAATTTTGTTGTTATACATTCCATCAAATTTCACTAATAATCTCTGCAGCCAAAATTATCATCGCATCCATTGAAGGATACCTCAAGGGGTGTAGTTTACTAAATGAAGCCATTTTTGGCGGGAATTTGACAATCTCTTTACCTCAGACTTCATTGTAAGCGGCCTACGCTGGAAAATACAAGCATGTGAATTATGCTCTGTGAAAGCTCAATTATTGACAACTTTCTCTGGACACTGGTTTTTACTACAAAAACAATGTAGCCACATATATCTTATATAGTTTTTGTTCATAAGGAGTTACTGCATCATTTTGGGGGGGAATTACTACAATACTCCAAAACATGACTGTGAAAAAGCTGAACAGCTGACAGATCTGAATAAAAGAAATGAATTTTTCATTTTCTTGTTATACATTCTATTAAATTTCACCAATAATCTCTGCAGCCAAAATGATCAATGCATCCATCCAAGGGTACCTCAGGGGGTGTAGTTTACTAAATGAAGTCATTTTTGGTGGGAATTTGACAATCTCTTTACCTCAGACTTCATTCTAAGCGGCCTACACTGGAAAATACAAGCATGTGATTTATGCTCTTTGAAAGCTCAATTATTGACAGTTTTCTTTGGACACTGCTTTTTACTACAAAAACAATGTAACCACACATATCTGATATTGTTTTATTTAAAAGGCGTTACTGAATCATTTTTTGGGTAGATTTTCTGCCATATTCCAAAGCATGTCTGTGAAAAAGCAGAAATGTATATATTACCATTGAATTGCAATAGGTAACATTTGATTGGCTGTTGTAAGCTCCGCCCAATTTTCTAAATTTTAACTCTAGTCACCCAGTCATGGTCTGTGCCAAGTTTGGGGCCTCTGGCTTTAAAACTGTGAGAATGGCAATATTTAAAACATTTACATTGATGTCAATAGGTGAAATCTGATTGGCTGTTTGTGGCTCCACCCACTTTTCCTTAATTTTGACCACAGTCACCCAGTGAGTAATTGTGCTAAGTTTGGGATGCCTGGCATTTAAACTGCAATAATAGCAATAGTTAATCTTTTTTCATTAAGGTCAATAGCTGAAATCTGATTGACTGTTATTGCCCCACCCCTTTTTTCCCCTAACTGTGATCCACAGTCACTCAGTGGCCAACACTTTAAGGTTTGGGAATCATGGCATTCAAAGTGTCGAAATGGCAGATGTTTTAATTTCTCCATTGAAAATCAATGAGTGAAATATGATTGGTTGTCGGTGGCTCCGCCCACTTTTTCTAACCTTGAAGTGCAAACACCCAGTGAGAACATTTGTAAACTTTGGGGTCCTTGACACCAATAATATGAGAATAGCAGAATTTTAAATGTTCCCATGTAAATAAATCACTGAAATTCAATTGGCTGCTTTAAAAAATTTGAACCCAAGCTGCAATTTAAAATTTCTCATATAAAACAAACAGCTGAAATGAGATTGGCTGTCGACGGCTCCGCCCACTTTTCCAAAATTCTAACCATAGTAACCCAGTGACCCACGGTGCCAAGTTTGGGGACTCTGGCTTTAAAACTGTTAGAATGACAGCTTTTACAATTTTCTCATTAAAGTCAACAGGGAAAATCTGATTGGTTGTTTGTGGCTCCGCCCACTTTTGCAGTCCCCAAAATGTGACAGAAATGTTACATCAACCCCATGACTAAGTGTCCCAAGTTTGGTGAGTTTACCTTCACATCTGTCTGATTGGCGAAAGTTTAACATTTTCCAATGAAAGTCTATGGGAAAAAATGGGGTTTTCGGGGGGCCACCCCAGGGGCACCGAGGGTAAGATCGCTTAACAGAGCACAAGCAACCTACACGGCTATGGGCCGAAGAAGTGTGCAAAGTTTCACACATGCCCTCCTAAAACTCTTAAAACTGTGGGATGAATAGCATTTCCATGTTAAAAGGATTATTTGCACCGATTAACATTGGGCAGGTGTGGTAGCGAAGGGGGACTGTGTTTGTCTACCGAGCGCAACGTTGTGAGTTCGACTCCCGGACCAGCAGGGAGCTGGCATGGGCAACCTGGACGTGGGTTAATGTCCATGGCGGGAGCTGGGACGTTGACTCAAACACCCTGGGGACGACGCAGTAACTGCGTCACACCTGCCCAAATTTTTATGTCGCAATACTTTCTGACTGATTTTAGCAGCAATTAATTTTTTCCCTTTGGCTGTTGCTGGCTCCGCCCACTTTTTTAACCATTTCAGCCCACGGGTATTTTTCATCTTATGACCGAGAGGAATTTTCCCATTTCAGCGCTCCTCTCTTTCATTCCCCAATAACTTTATCACTACTTGTCACAAAGAAATGATCTATACCTTGTTTTTTCCACCACCAATTAGGCTTTCTTTGGGTGGTACATTATGCTAAGAATTATTTTATTCTAAATGCATTTTAACGGAAATAATTAAGAAAAAAATGGAAAAAATCATTATTTCTTAGTTTTCGACCATTATAGTTTTAAAATACCACATGCTACCGTAATTAAAATCCACACATTTTATTTGCCCATTTGTCACGGTTATTGCAATGGTAAAATTATATCCCTAGTATAATGTATGGTGACAATATTTTATTTGGAAATAAAGGTACATTTTTTCAGTTTTACATCCATCGCTAATTTTTAGCCCATACATTTATAATAATATGGCCTCTCGACATACATTTTTTTTTTATTCCCTAAAGTCAGTAGATGTAATTTTACTATTTGGCCATGCTGAGCAAAATCCTATGTAGCGTACAAGTACGCTACATAGGAAATAATGTTTTGCTCCATTGTTCCTAGGGAAGTGATGCAGGCTTCAAAGGAGGCCTGCGTCACGGGTGTCCTGTGGGGAGATTAATGAATGGGAACTTTGTTCCCATTCATTAGTGTAACGATTGGGCGGCGGAAAGTGGCGGAAATCGTCGGCAGAAGGAAGCGCGTCGGCTCTATCTAAGAATAAACACTGTCTTTGAACAAAAACAGTGTTTATTCTCGGTGGACACGTACGGATTGGCACAGGTGACTTTTGTCCCCTGCAGCCAATCCCCCCTGTTGCCGGCAACATCGCGATCGTGAGCATCTGCCCGCATGATCGTGTGCAACCCCCCCCCCCCCAAACTGCAGGGACGTGACTAGCGCGTTTCTTCGGCTGTAGGAGCTGCTGCTGGGGACATGAAGCTCATGTTCGCGTGGCATAAATGGTTAAAATAAGCTTACCGCAGTGAACTTGAGATTAATATATGAAAGGCTGATAACTGATAACTGTTCCTAACGTTAGCATTATGCCGCTAGTTACCACAGCAGTGCCCGCATTAGTTTTTTTCTTCTTGAAAGTGAGTGCTTCATGCTGATATCAAAGTCAACAATACAAGCGAGAGCAAAAATGCAAATGCAGACGCATACAGGTTTATTAATTTTGCGGCAAAATCTGGACATGCACCGCACAGGACTCACATGACAGGCAAGTTGAAAATGCAAAAGATACTGCTTAATTGCCTCGAGATAAGTAAATCCTACGCCGCAGTTGTGGCCACTTGTCTCGGAAGCGGCATAGTATTTACACCGCTGGATTTCAACGGTACTGTTTCAATCGACTGTGCACACTGTTGGTGAATCAGCTGTGGTAAATCAAGGTATTGTGTATTTTTTTATGCATAATTCTACTTGTAGTTTTGTACACATATGGAAATCCTGCCAAGCTCTCCCATTATTCAGGGGGAAAAACGCATAGAAATGCATATAAAAATGTGCAAAAATGAGCTGAAACACGTTTGCATTTTTAAAGTCCATTTATGTGCGATCCCAAATGCACCTGATGTGAACAAGGCCTTAATGAATCGGTAAGGAGCCAGTTTTATTGGCTCCCTACCATGTGATCGCTGTGAGCCAATCACTGTGATCACTAGGTAGAAAGCAATAAAGTTGCATTCTCTCCAGCTTTCTCCACCAGTCTGCAGTGATCTCTGGACAGAGAGAGCTGTAGCTGCTGTGTGTCTGTGTCTCACAGACAGCGTTACAGTGTAAAACACATTTATTCACATAATTTCACCCCGCAACCCCTGTGATCCCTTTCCAGTCACCTCTAGTATGCAGGTGACGTCAGCAGTATGTATATATATATATATATATATATATATATATATATATATATATATATATATGCTGTGTAAAGTTACTGTATACAGGGGCTGTATCCCTTATACAGTTAGTTTATGTAATGTATGTATATTGAGAACTATCTCTGGGCACTGTTTTTTTACCACAGAAACAATGTAGCCACATATATCTTATATTGTTTTATTCAAAAGGTGTTACTGAATCATTTTGGGGGTGAATTACTGCAATACTCCGAAGCATATCTGTGAAAAAAGAAGAACAGCTAACATATCTGATTAAAAGAAATGCATTTTCAATTTTGTTGTTATACATTCCATCAAATTTCACTAATAATCTCTGCAGCCAAAATTATCATCGCATCCATTGAAGGATACCTCAAGGGGTGTAGTTTACTAAATGAAGCCATTTTTGGCGGGAATTTGACAATCTCTTTACCTCAGACTTCATTGTAAGCGGCCTACGCTGGAAAATACAAGCATGTGAATTATGCTCTGTGAAAGCTCAATTATTGACAACTTTCTCTGGACACTGGTTTTTACTACAAAAACAATGTAGCCACATATATCTTATATAGTTTTTGTTCATAACTAGTTACTGCATCATTTTGGGGGGGAATTACTACAATACTCCAAAACATGACTGTGAAAAAGCTGAACAGCTGACAGATCTGAATAAAAGAAATGAATTTTTCATTTTCTTGTTATACATTCTATTAAATTTCACCAATAATCTCTGCAGCCAAAATGATCAATGCATCCATCCAAGGGTACCTCAGGGGGTGTAGTTTACTAAATGAAGTCATTTTTGGTGGGAATTTGACAATCTCTTTACCTCAGACTTCATTCTAAGCGGCCTACACTGGAAAATACAAGCATGTGATTTATGCTCTTTGAAAGCTCAATTATTGACAGTTTTCTTTGGACACTGCTTTTTACTACAAAAACAATGTAACCACACATATCTGATATTGTTTTATTTAAAAGGAGTTACTGAATCATTTTTTGGGTAGATTTTCTGCCATATTCCAAAGCATGTCTGTGAAAAAGCAGAAATGTATATATTACCATTGAATTGCAATAGGTAACATTTGATTGGCTGTTGTAAGCTCCGCCCAATTTTCTGAATTTTAACTCTAGTCACCCAGTCATGGTCTGTGCCAAGTTTGGGGCCTCTGGCTTTAAAACTGTGAGAATGGCAATATTTAAAACATTTACATTGATGTCAATAGGTGAAATCTGATTGGCTGTTTGTGGCTCCACCCACTTTTCCTTAATTTTGACCACAGTCACCCAGTGAGTAATTGTGCTAAGTTTGGGATGCCTGGCATTTAAACTGCAATAATAGCAATAGTTAATCTTTTTTCATTAAGGTCAATAGCTGAAATCTGATTGACTGTTATTGCCCCACCCCTTTTTTCCCCTAACTGTGATTCACAGTCACTCAGTGGCCAACACTTTAAGGTTTGGGAATCATGGCATTTAAAGTGTCGAAATGGCAGATGTTTTAATTTCTCCATTGAAAATCAATGAGTGAAATATGATTGGTTGTCGGTGGCTCCGCCCACTTTTTCTAACCTTGAAGTGCAAACACCCAGTGAGAACATTTGTAAACTTTGGGGTCCTTGACACCAATAATATGAGAATAGCAGAATTTTAAATGTTCCCATGTAAATAAATCACTGAAATTCAATTGGCTGCTTTAAAAAATTTGAACCCAAGCTGCAATTTAAAATTTCTCATATAAAACAAACAGCTGAAATGTGATTGGCTGTCGACTGCTCCGCCCACTTTTCCAAAATTCTAACCATAGTAACCCAGTAACCAACGGTGCCAAGTTTGGGGACTCTGGCTTTAAAACTGTTAGAATGACAGCTTTTACAATTTTCTCATTAAAGTCAATAGGGAAAATCTGATTGGTTGTTTGTGGCTCCGCCCACTTTTGCAGTCCCCAAAATGTGACAGAAATGTTACATCAACCCCATGACTAAGTGACCCAAGTTTGGTGAGTTTACCTTCACATCTGTCTGATTGGCGAAAGTTTAACATTTTCCAATGAAAGTCTATGGGAAAAAATGGGGTTTTCGGGGGGCCACCCCAGGGGCACCGAGGGTAAGATCGCTTAACAGAGCACAAGCAACCTACACGGCTATGGGCCGAAGAAGTGTGCAAAGTTTCACACATGCCCTCCTAAAACTCTTAAAACTGTGGGATGAATAGCATTTCCATGTTAAAAGGATTATTTGCACCGATTAACATTGGGCAGGTGTGGTAGCGAAGGGGGACTGTGTTTGTCTACCGAGCGCAACGTTGTGAGTTCGACTCCCGGACCAGCAGGGAGCTGGCATGGGCAACCTGGACGTGGGTTAATGTCCATGGCGGGAGCTGGGACGTTGACTCAAACACCCTGGGGACGACGCAGTAACTGCGTCACACCTGCCCAAATTTTTATGTCGCAATACTTTCTGACTGATTTTAGCAGCAATTAATTTTTTCCCTTTGGCTGTTGCTGGCTCCGCCCACTTTTTTTAACCATTTCAGCCCACGGGTATTTTTCATCTTATGACCGAGAGGAATTTTCCCATTTCAGCGCTCCTCTCTTTCATTCCCCAATAACTTTATCACTACTTGTCACAAAGAAATGATCTATACCTTGTTTTTTCCACCACCAATTAGGCTTTCTTTGGGTGGTACATTATGCTAAGAATTATTTTATTCTAAATGCATTTTAACGGAAATAATTAAGAAAAAAATGGAAAAAATCATTATTTCTTAGTTTTCGACCATTATAGTTTTAAAATACCACATGCTACCGTAATTAAAATCCACACATTTTATTTGCCCATTTGTCACGGTTATTGCAATGGTAAAATTATATCCCTAGTATAATGTATGGTGACAATATTTTATTTGGAAATAAAGGTACATTTTTTCAGTTTTACATCCATCGCTAATTTTTAGCCCATACATTTATAATAATATGGCCTCTCGACATACATTTTTTTTTTTATTCCCTAAAGTCAGTAGATGTAATTTTACTATTTGGCCATGCTGAGCAAAATCCTATGTAGCGTACAAGTACGCTACATAGGAAATAATGTTTTGCTCCATTGTTCCTAGGGAAGTGATGCAGGCTTCAAAGGAGGCCTGCGTCACGGGTGTCCTGTGGGGAGATTAATGAATGGGAACTTTGTTCCCATTCATTAGTGTAACGATTGGGCGGCGGAAAGTGGCGGAAATCGTCGGCAGAAGGAAGCGCGTCGGCTCTATCTAAGAATAAACACTGTCTTTGAACAAAAACAGTGTTTATTCTCGGTGGACACGTACGGATTGGCACAGGTGACTTTTGTCCCCTGCAGCCAATCCCCCCTGTTGCCGGCAACATCGCGATCGTGAGCATCTGCCCGCATGATCGTGTGCAACCCCCCCCCCCAAACTGCAGGGACGTGACTAGCGCGTTTCTTCGGCTGTAGGAGCTGCTGCTGGGGACGTGAAGCTCATGTTCGCGTGGCATAAATGGTTAAAATAAGCTTACCGCAGTGAACTTGAGATTAATATATGAAAGGCTGATAACTGATAACTGTTCCTAACGTTAGCATTATGCCGCTAGTTACCACAGCAGTGCCCGCATTAGTTTTTTTCTTCTTGAAAGTGAGTGCTTCATGCTGATATCAAAGTCAACAATACAAGCGAGAGCAAAAATGCAAATGCAGACGCATACAGGTTTATTAATTTTGCGGCAAAATCTGGACATGCACCGCACAGGACTCACATGACAGGCAAGTTGAAAATGCAAAAGATACTGCTTAATTGCCTCGAGATAAGTAAATCCTACGCCGCAGTTGTGGCCACTTGTCTCGGAAGCGGCATAGTATTTACACCGCTGGATTTCAACGGTACTGTTTCAATCGACTGTGCACACTGTTGGTGAATCAGCTGTGGTAAATCAAGGTATTGTGTATTTTTTTATGCATAATTCTACTTGTAGTTTTGTACACATATGGAAATCCTGCCAAGCTCTCCCATTATTCAGGGGGAAAAACGCATAGAAATGCATATAAAAATGTGCAAAAATGAGCTGAAACACGTTTGCATTTTTAAAGTCCATTTATGTGCGATCCCAAATGCACCTGATGTGAACAAGGCCTTAATGAATCGGTAAGGAGCCAGTTTTATTGGCTCCCTACCATGTGATCGCTGTGAGCCAATCACTGTGATCACTAGGTAGAAAGCAATAAAGTTGCATTCTCTCCAGCTTTCTCCACCAGTCTGCAGTGATCTCTGGACAGAGAGAGCTGTAGCTGCTGTGTGTCTGTGTCTCACAGACAGCGTTACAGTGTAAAACACATTTATTCACATAATTTCACCCCACAACCCCTGTGATCCCTTTCCAGTCACCTCTAGTATGTAGGTGACGTCAGAAGTATATATATATATATATATATATGCTGTGTAAAGTTACTGTATACAGGGGCTGTATCCCTTATACAGTTAGTTTATGTAATGTATGTATATTGAGAACTATCTCTGGGCACTGTTTTTTTACCACAGAAACAATGTAGCCACATATATCTTATATTGTTTTATTCAGAAGGTGTTACTGAATCATTTTGGGGGTGAATTACTGCAATACTCCGAAGCATATCTGTGAAAAAAGAAGAACAGCTAACATATCTGATTAAAAGAAATGCATTTTCAATTTTGTTGTTATACATTCCATCAAATTTCACTAATAATCTCTGCAGCCAAAATTATCATCGCATCCATTGAAGGATACCTCAAGGGGTGTAGTTTACTAAATGAAGCCATTTTTGGCGGGAATTTGACAATCTCTTTACCTCAGACTTCATTGTAAGCGGCCTACGCTGGAAAATACAAGCATGTGAATTATGCTCTGTGAAAGCTCAATTATTGACAACTTTCTCTGGACACTGGTTTTTACTACAAAAACAATGTAGCCACATATATCTTATATAGTTTTTGTTCATAAGGAGTTACTGCATCATTTTGGGGGGGAATTACTACAATACTCCAAAACATGACTGTGAAAAAGCTGAACAGCTGACAGATCTGAATAAAAGAAATGAATTTTTCATTTTCTTGTTATACATTCTATTAAATTTCACCAATAATCTCTGCAGCCAAAATGATCAATGCATCCATCCAAGGGTACCTCAGGGGGTGTAGTTTACTAAATGAAGTCATTTTTGGTGGGAATTTGACAATCTCTTTACCTCAGACTTCATTCTAAGCGGCCTACACTGGAAAATACAAGCATGTGATTTATGCTCTTTGAAAGCTCAATTATTGACAGTTTTCTTTGGACACTGCTTTTTACTACAAAAACAATGTAACCACACATATCTGATATTGTTTTATTTAAAAGGAGTTACTGAATCATTTTTTGGGTAGATTTTCTGCCATATTCCAAAGCATGTCTGTGAAAAAGCAGAAATGTATATATTACCATTGAATTGCAATAGGTAACATTTGATTGGCTGTTGTAAGCTCCGCCCAATTTTCTGAATTTTAACTCTAGTCACCCAGTCATGGTCTGTGCCAAGTTTGGGGCCTCTGGCTTTAAAACTGTGAGAATGGCAATATTTAAAACATTTACATTGATGTCAATAGGTGAAATCTGATTGGCTGTTTGTGGCTCCACCCACTTTTCCTTAATTTTGACCACAGTCACCCAGTGAGTAATTGTGCTAAGTTTGGGATGCCTGGCATTTAAACTGCAATAATAGCAATAGTTAATCTTTTTTCATTAAGGTCAATAGCTGAAATCTGATTGACTGTTATTGCCCCACCCCTTTTTTCCCCTAACTGTGATTCACAGTCACTCAGTGGCCAACACTTTAAGGTTTGGGAATCATGGCATTTAAAGTGTCGAAATGGCAGATGTTTTAATTTCTCCATTGAAAATCAATGAGTGAAATATGATTGGTTGTCGGTGGCTCCGCCCACTTTTTCTAACCTTGAAGTGCAAACACCCAGTGAGAACATTTGTAAACTTTGGGGTCCTTGACACCAATAATATGAGAATAGCAGAATTTTAAATGTTCCCATGTAAATAAATCACTGAAATTCAATTGGCTGCTTTAAAAAATTTGAACCCAAGCTGCAATTTAAAATTTCTCATATAAAACAAACAGCTGAAATGTGATTGGCTGTCGACTGCTCCGCCCACTTTTCCAAAATTCTAACCATAGTAACCCAGTAACCAACGGTGCCAAGTTTGGGGACTCTGGCTTTAAAACTGTTAGAATGACAGCTTTTACAATTTTCTCATTAAAGTCAATAGGGAAAATCTGATTGGTTGTTTGTGGCTCCGCCCACTTTTGCAGTCCCCAAAATGTGACAGAAATGTTACATCAACCCCATGACTAAGTGACCCAAGTTTGGTGAGTTTACCTTCACATCTGTCTGATTGGCGAAAGTTTAACATTTTCCAATGAAAGTCTATGGGAAAAAATGGGGTTTTCGGGGGGCCACCCCAGGGGCACCGAGGGTAAGATCGCTTAACAGAGCACAAGCAACCTACACGGCTATGGGCCGAAGAAGTGTGCAAAGTTTCACACATGCCCTCCTAAAACTCTTAAAACTGTGGGATGAATAGCATTTCCATGTTAAAAGGATTATTTGCACCGATTAACATTGGGCAGGTGTGGTAGCGAAGGGGGACTGTGTTTGTCTACCGAGCGCAACGTTGTGAGTTCGACTCCCGGACCAGCAGGGAGCTGGCATGGGCAACCTGGACGTGGGTTAATGTCCATGGCGGGAGCTGGGACGTTGACTCAAACACCCTGGGGACGACGCAGTAACTGCGTCACACCTGCCCAAATTTTTATGTCGCAATACTTTCTGACTGATTTTAGCAGCAATTAATTTTTTCCCTTTGGCTGTTGCTGGCTCCGCCCACTTTTTTTAACCATTTCAGCCCACGGGTATTTTTCATCTTATGACCGAGAGGAATTTTCCCATTTCAGCGCTCCTCTCTTTCATTCCCCAATAACTTTATCACTACTTGTCACAAAGAAATGATCTATACCTTGTTTTTTCCACCACCAATTAGGCTTTCTTTGGGTGGTACATTATGCTAAGAATTATTTTATTCTAAATGCATTTTAACGGAAATAATTAAGAAAAAAATGGAAAAAATCATTATTTCTTAGTTTTCGACCATTATAGTTTTAAAATACCACATGCTACCGTAATTAAAATCCACACATTTTATTTGCCCATTTGTCACGGTTATTGCAATGGTAAAATTATATCCCTAGTATAATGTATGGTGACAATATTTTATTTGGAAATAAAGGTACATTTTTTCAGTTTTACATCCATCGCTAATTTTTAGCCCATACATTTATAATAATATGGCCTCTCGACATACATTTTTTTTTTTATTCCCTAAAGTCAGTAGATGTAATTTTACTATTTGGCCATGCTGAGCAAAATCCTATGTAGCGTACAAGTACGCTACATAGGAAATAATGTTTTGCTCCATTGTTCCTAGGGAAGTGATGCAGGCTTCAAAGGAGGCCTGCGTCACGGGTGTCCTGTGGGGAGATTAATGAATGGGAACTTTGTTCCCATTCATTAGTGTAACGATTGGGCGGCGGAAAGTGGCGGAAATCGTCGGCAGAAGGAAGCGCGTCGGCTCTATCTAAGAATAAACACTGTCTTTGAACAAAAACAGTGTTTATTCTCGGTGGACACGTACGGATTGGCACAGGTGACTTTTGTCCCCTGCAGCCAATCCCCCCTGTTGCCGGCAACATCGCGATCGTGAGCATCTGCCCGCATGATCGTGTGCAACCCCCCCCCCCCCCAAACTGCAGGGACGTGACTAGCGCGTTTCTTCGGCTGTAGGAGCTGCTGCTGGGGACGTGAAGCTCATGTTCGCGTGGCATAAATGGTTAAAATAAGCTTACCGCAGTGAACTTGAGATTAATATATGAAAGGCTGATAACTGATAACTGTTCCTAACGTTAGCATTATGCCGCTAGTTACCACAGCAGTGCCCGCATTAGTTTTTTTCTTCTTGAAAGTGAGTGCTTCATGCTGATATCAAAGTCAACAATACAAGCGAGAGCAAAAATGCAAATGCAGACGCATACAGGTTTATTAATTTTGCGGCAAAATCTGGACATGCACCGCACAGGACTCACATGACAGGCAAGTTGAAAATGCAAAAGATACTGCTTAATTGCCTCGAGATAAGTAAATCCTACGCCGCAGTTGTGGCCACTTGTCTCGGAAGCGGCATAGTATTTACACCGCTGGATTTCAACGGTACTGTTTCAATCGACTGTGCACACTGTTGGTGAATCAGCTGTGGTAAATCAAGGTATTGTGTATTTTTTTATGCATAATTCTACTTGTAGTTTTGTACACATATGGAAATCCTGCCAAGCTCTCCCATTATTCAGGGGGAAAAACGCATAGAAATGCATATAAAAATGTGCAAAAATGAGCTGAAACACGTTTGCATTTTTAAAGTCCATTTATGTGCGATCCCAAATGCACCTGATGTGAACAAGGCCTTAATGAATCGGTAAGGAGCCAGTTTTATTGGCTCCCTACCATGTGATCGCTGTGAGCCAATCACTGTGATCACTAGGTAGAAAGCAATAAAGTTGCATTCTCTCCAGCTTTCTCCACCAGTCTGCAGTGATCTCTGGACAGAGAGAGCTGTAGCTGCTGTGTGTCTGTGTCTCACAGACAGCGTTACAGTGTAAAACACATTTATTCACATAATTTCACCCCACAACCCCTGTGATCCCTTTCCAGTCACCTCTAGTATGTAGGTGACGTCAGAAGTATATATATATATATATATATGCTGTGTAAAGTTACTGTATACAGGGGCTGTATCCCTTATACAGTTAGTTTATGTAATGTATGTATATTGAGAACTATCTCTGGGCACTGTTTTTTTACCACAGAAACAATGTAGCCACATATATCTTATATTGTTTTATTCAGAAGGTGTTACTGAATCATTTTGGGGGTGAATTACTGCAATACTCCGAAGCATATCTGTGAAAAAAGAAGAACAGCTAACATATCTGATTAAAAGAAATGCATTTTCAATTTTGTTGTTATACATTCCATCAAATTTCACTAATAATCTCTGCAGCCAAAATTATCATCGCATCCATTGAAGGATACCTCAAGGGGTGTAGTTTACTAAATAAAGCCATTTTTGGCGGGAATTTGACAATCTCTTTACCTCAGACTTCATTGTAAGCGGCCTACGCTGGAAAATACAAGCATGTGAATTATGCTCTGTGAAAGCTCAATTATTGACAACTTTCTCTGGACACTGGTTTTTACTACAAAAACAATGTAGCCACATATATCTTATATAGTTTTTGTTCATAAGGAGTTACTGCATCATTTTGGGGGGGAATTACTACAATACTCCAAAACATGACTGTGAAAAAGCTGAACAGCTGACAGATCTGAATAAAAGAAATGAATTTTTCATTTTCTTGTTATACATTCTATTAAATTTCACCAATAATCTCTGCAGCCAAAATGATCAATGCATCCATCCAAGGGTACCTCAGGGGGTGTAGTTTACTAAATGAAGTCATTTTTGGTGGGAATTTGACAATCTCTTTACCTCAGACTTCATTCTAAGCGGCCTACACTGGAAAATACAAGCATGTGATTTATGCTCTTTGAAAGCTCAATTATTGACAGTTTTCTTTGGACACTGCTTTTTACTACAAAAACAATGTAACCACACATATCTGATATTGTTTTATATAAAAGGAGTTACTGAATCATTTTCTGGGTAGATTTTCTGCCATATTCCAAAGCATGTCTGTGAAAAAGCAGAAATGTATATATTACCATTGAATTGCAATAGGTAACATTTGATTGGCTGTTGTAAGCTCCGCCCAATTTTCTAAATTTTAACTAGTCACCCAGTCATGGTCTGTGCCAAGTTTGGGGCCTCTGGCTTTACAACTGTGAGAATGGCAATATTTAAAACATTTACATTGATGTCAATAGGTGAAATCTGATTGGCTGTTTGTGGCTCCACCCACTTTTCCTTAATTTTGACCACAGTCACCCAGTGAGTAATTGTGCTAAGTTTGGGATGCCTGGCATTTAAACTGCAATAATAGCAATAGTTAATCTTTTTTCATTAAGGTCAATAGCTGAAATCTGATTGACTGTTATTGCCCCACCCCCTTTTTCCCCTAACTGTGATCCACAGTCACTCAGTGGCCAACACTTTAAGGTTTGGGAATCATGGCATTCAAAGTGTCGAAATGGCAGATGTTTTAATTTCTCCATTGAAAATCAATGAGTGAAATATGATTGGTTGTCGGTGGCTCCGCCCACTTTTTCTAACCTTGAAGTGCAAACACCCAGTTAGAACATTTGTAAACTTTGGGGTCCTTGACACCAATAATATGAGAATAGCAGAATTTTAAATGTTCCCATGTAAATAAATCACTGAAATTCAATTGGCTGCTTTAAAAAATTTGAACCCAAGCTGCAATTTGAAATTTCCCATATAAAACAAACAGCTGAAATGTGATTGGCTGTCGACAGCTCCGCCCACTTTTCCAAAATTCTAACCATAGTAACCCAGTGACCCACGGTGCCAAGTTTGGGGACTCTGGCTTTAAAACTGTTAGAATGACAGCTTTTACAATTTTCTCATTAAAGTCAATAGGGAAAATCTGATTGGTTGTTTGTGGCTCCGCCCACTTTTGCAGTCCCCAAAATGTGACAGAAATGTTACATCAACCCCATGACTAAGTGACCCAAGTTTGGTGAGTTTACCTTCACATCTGTCTGATTGGCGAAAGTTTAACATTTTCCAATGAAAGTCTAGGGGAAAAAATGGGGTTTTCGGGGGGCCACCCCAGGGGCACCGAGGGTAAGATCGCTTAACAGAGCACAAGCAACCTACACGGCTATGGGCCGAAGAAGTGTGCAAAGTTTCACACATGCCCTCCTAAAACTCTTAAAACTGTGGGATGAATAGCATTTCCATGTTAAAAGGATTATTTGCACCGATTAACATTGGGCAGGTGTGGTAGCGAAGGGGGACTGTGTTTGTCTACCGAGCGCAACGTTGTGAGTTCGACTCCCGGACCAGCAGGGAGCTGGCATGGGCAACCTGGACGTGGGTTAATGTCCATGGCGGGAGCTGGGACGTTGACTCAAACACCCTGGGGACGACGCAGTAACTGCGTCACACCTGCCCAAATTTTTATGTCGCAATACTTTCGGACTGATTTTAGCAGCAATTAATTTTTTCCCTTTGGCTGTTGCTGGCTCCGCCCACTTTTTTAACCATTTCAGCCCACGGGTATTTTTCATCTTATGACCGAGAGGAATTTTCCCATTTCAGCGCTCCTCTCTTTCATTCCCCAATAACTTTATCACTACTTGTCACAAAGAAATGATCTATACCTTGTTTTTTCCACCACCAATTAGGCTTTCTTTGGGTGGTACATTATGCTAAGAATTATTTTATTCTAAATGCATTTTAACGGAAATAATTAAGAAAAAAATGGAAAAAATCATTATTTCTTAGTTTTCGACCATTATAGTTTTAAAATACCACATGCTACCGTAATTAAAATCCACACATTTTATTTGCCCATTTGTCACGGTTATTGCAATGGTAAAATTATATCCCTAGTATAATGTATGGTGACAATATTTTATTTGGAAATAAAGGTACATTTTTTCAGTTTTACATCCATCGCTAATTTTTAGCCCATACATTTATAATAATATGGCCTCTCGACATACATTTTTTTTTTTATTCCCTAAAGTCAGTAGATGTAATTTTACTATTTGGCCATGCTGAGCAAAATCCTATGTAGCGTACAAGTACGCTACATAGGAAATAATGTTTTGCTCCATTGTTCCTAGGGAAGTGATGCAGGCTTCAAAGGAGGCCTGCGTCACGGGTGTCCTGTGGGGAGATTAATGAATGGGAACTTTGTTCCCATTCATTAGTGTAACGATTGGGCGGCGGAAAGTGGCGGAAATCGTCGGCAGAAGGAAGCGCGTCGGCTCTATCTAAGAATAAACACTGTCTTTGAACAAAAACAGTGTTTATTCTCGGTGGACACGTACGGATTGGCACAGGTGACTTTTGTCCCCTGCAGCCAATCCCCCCTGTTGCCGGCAACATCGCGATCGTGAGCATCTGCCCGCATGATCGTGTGCAACCCCCCCCCCCAAACTGCAGGGACGTGACTAGCGCGTTTCTTCGGCTGTAGGAGCTGCTGCTGGGGACGTGAAGCTCATGTTCGCGTGGCATAAATGGTTAAAATAAGCTTACCGCAGTGAACTTGAGATTAATATATGAAAGGCTGATAACTGATAACTGTTCCTAACGTTAGCATTATGCCGCTAGTTACCACAGCAGTGCCCGCATTAGTTTTTTTCTTCTTGAAAGTGAGTGCTTCATGCTGATATCAAAGTCAACAATACAAGCGAGAGCAAAAATGCAAATGCAGACGCATACAGGTTTATTAATTTTGCGGCAAAATCTGGACATGCACCGCACAGGACTCACAGGACAGGCAAGTTGAAAATGCAAAAGATACTGCTTAATTGCCTCGAGATAAGTAAATCCTACGCCGCAGTTGTGGCCACTTGTCTCGGAAGCGGCATAGTATTTACACCGCTGGATTTCAACGGTACTGTTTCAATCGACTGTGCACACTGTTGGTGAATCAGCTGTGGTAAATCAAGGTATTGTGTATTTTTTTATGCATAATTCTACTTGTAGTTTTGTACACATATGGAAATCCTGCCAAGCTCTCCCATTATTCAGGGGGAAAAACGCATAGAAATGCATATAAAAATGTGCAAAAATGAGCTGAAACACGTTTGCATTTTTAAAGTCCATTTATGTGCGATCCCAAATGCACCTGATGTGAACAAGGCCTTAATGAATCGGTAAGGAGCCAGTTTTATTGGCTCCCTACCATGTGATCGCTGTGAGCCAATCACTGTGATCACTAGGTAGAAAGCAATAAAGTTGCATTCTCTCCAGCTTTCTCCACCAGTCTGCAGTGATCTCTGGACAGAGAGAGCTGTAGCTGCTGTGTGTCTGTGTCTCACAGACAGCGTTACAGTGTAAAACACATTTATTCACATAATTTCACCCCACAACCCCTGTGATCCCTTTCCAGTCACCTCTAGTATGTAGGTGACGTCAGAAGTATATATATATATATATATGCTGTGTAAAGTTACTGTATACAGGGGCTGTATCCCTTATACAGTTAGTTTATGTAATGTATGTATATTGAGAACTATCTCTGGGCACTGTTTTTTTACCACAGAAACAATGTAGCCACATATATCTTATATTGTTTTATTCAGAAGGTGTTACTGAATCATTTTGGGGGTGAATTACTGCAATACTCCGAAGCATATCTGTGAAAAAAGAAGAACAGCTAACATATCTGATTAAAAGAAATGCATTTTCAATTTTGTTGTTATACATTCCATCAAATTTCACTAATAATCTCTGCAGCCAAAATTATCATCGCATCCATTGAAGGATACCTCAAGGGGTGTAGTTTACTAAATGAAGCCATTTTTGGCGGGAATTTGACAATCTCTTTACCTCAGACTTCATTGTAAGCGGCCTACGCTGGAAAATACAAGCATGTGAATTATGCTCTGTGAAAGCTCAATTATTGACAACTTTCTCTGGACACTGGTTTTTACTACAAAAACAATGTAGCCACATATATCTTATATAGTTTTTGTTCATAAGGAGTTACTGCATCATTTTGGGGGGGAATTACTACAATACTCCAAAACATGACTGTGAAAAAGCTGAACAGCTGACAGATCTGAATAAAAGAAATGAATTTTTCATTTTCTTGTTATACATTCTATTAAATTTCACCAATAATCTCTGCAGCCAAAATGATCAATGCATCCATCCAAGGGTACCTCAGGGGGTGTAGTTTACTAAATGAAGTCATTTTTGGTGGGAATTTGACAATCTCTTTACCTCAGACTTCATTCTAAGCGGCCTACACTGGAAAATACAAGCATGTGATTTATGCTCTTTGAAAGCTCAATTATTGACAGTTTTCTTTGGACACTGCTTTTTACTACAAAAACAATGTAACCACACATATCTGATATTGTTTTATTTAAAAGGAGTTACTGAATCATTTTTTGGGTAGATTTTCTGCCATATTCCAAAGCATGTCTGTGAAAAAGCAGAAATGTATATATTACCATTGAATTGCAATAGGTAACATTTGATTGGCTGTTGTAAGCTCCGCCCAATTTTCTAAATTTTAACTCTAGTCACCCAGTCATGGTCTGTGCCAAGTTTGGGGCCTCTGGCTTTAAAACTGTGAGAATGGCAATATTTAAAACATTTACATTGATGTCAATAGGTGAAATCTGATTGGCTGTTTGTGGCTCCACCCACTTTTCCTTAATTTTGACCACAGTCACCCAGTGAGTAATTGTGCTAAGTTTGGGATGCCTGGCATTTAAACTGCAATAATAGCAATAGTTAATCTTTTTTCATTAAGGTCAATAGCTGAAATCTGATTGACTGTTATTGCCCCACCCCTTTTTTCCCCTAACTGTGATCCACAGTCACTCAGTGGCCAACACTTTAAGGTTTGGGAATCATGGCATTCAAAGTGTCGAAATGGCAGATGTTTTAATTTCTCCATTGAAAATCAATGAGTGAAATATGATTGGTTGTCGGTGGCTCCGCCCACTTTTTCTAACCTTGAAGTGCAAACACCCAGTGAGAACATTTGTAAACTTTGGGGTCCTTGACACCAATAATATGAGAATAGCAGAATTTTACATGTTCCCATGTAAATAAATCACTGAAATTCAATTGGCTGCTTTAAAAAATTTGAACCCAAGCTGCAATTTAAAATTTCCCATATAAAACAAACAGCTGAAATGTGATTGGCTGTCGACAGCTCCGCCCACTTTTCCAAAATTCTAACCATAGTAACCCAGTGACCCACGGTGCCAAGTTTGGGGACTCTGGCTTTAAAACTGTTAGAATGACAGCTTTTCCAATTTTCTCATTAAAGTCAATAGGGAAAATCTGATTGGTTGTTTGTGGCTCCGCCCACTTTTGCAGTCCCCAAAATGTGACAGAAATGTTACATCAACCCCATGACTAAGTGACCCAAGTTTGGTGAGTTTACCTTCACATCTGTCTGATTGGCGAAAGTTTAACATTTTCCAATGAAAGTCTATGGGAAAAAATGGGGTTTTCGGGGGGCCACCCCAGGGGCACCGAGGGTAAGATCGCTTAACAGAGCACAAGCAACCTACACGGCTATGGGCCGAAGAAGTGTGCAAAGTTTCACACATGCCCTCCTAAAACTCTTAAAACTGTGGGATGAATAGCATTTCCATGTTAAAAGGATTATTTGCACCGATTAACATTGGGCAGGTGTGGTAGCGAAGGGGGACTGTGTTTGTCTACCGAGCGCAACGTTGTGAGTTCGACTCCCGGACCAGCAGGGAGCTGGCATGGGCAACCTGGACGTGGGTTAATGTCCATGGCGGGAGCTGGGACGTTGACTCAAACACCCTGGGGACGACGCAGTAACTGCGTCACACCTGCCCAAATTTTTATGTCGCAATACTTTCTGACTGATTTTAGCAGCAATTAATTTTTTCCCTTTGGCTGTTGCTGGCTCCGCCCACTTTTTTTTAACCATTTCAGCCCACGGGTATTTTTCATCTTATGACCGAGAGGAATTTTCCCATTTCAGCGCTCCTCTCTTTCATTCCCCAATAACTTTATCACTACTTGTCACAAAGAAATGATCAATACCTTGTTTTTTCCACCACCAATCAGGCTTTCTTTGGGTGGTACATTATGCTAAGAATTATTTTATTCTAAATGCATTTTAACGGAAATAATTAAGAAAAAAATGGAAAAAATCATTATTTCTTAGTTTTCGACCATTATAGTTTTAAAATACCACATGCTACCGTAATTAAAATCCACACATTTTATTTGCCCATTTGTCACGGTTATTGCAATGGTAAAATGATATCCCTAGTATAATGTATGGTGACAATATTTTATTTGGAAATAAAGGTACATTTTTTCAGTTTTACATCCATCGCTAATTTTTAGCCCATACATTTATAATAATATGGCCTCTCGACATACATTTTTTTTTATTATTCCCTAAAGTCAGTAGATGTAATTTTACTATTTGGCCATGCTGAGCAAAATCCTATGTAGCGTACAAGTACGCTACATAGGAAATAATGTTTTGCTCCATTGTTCCTAGGGAAGTGATGCAGGCTTCAAAGGAGGCCTGCGTCACGGGTGTCCTGTGGGGAGATTAATGAATGGGAACTTTGTTCCCATTCATTAGTGTAACGATTGGGCGGCGGAAAGTGGCGGAAATCGTCGGCAGAAGGAAGCGCGTCGGCTCTATCTAAGAATAAACACTGTCTTTGAACAAAAACAGTGTTTATTCTCGGTGGACACGTACGGATTGGCACAGGTGACTTTTGTCCCCTGCAGCCAATCCCCCCTGTTGCCGGCAACATCGCGATCGTGAGCATCTGCCCGCATGATCGTGTGCAACCCCCCCCCCCAAACTGCAGGGACGTGACTAGCGCGTTTCTTCGGCTGTAGGAGCTGCTGCTGGGGACGTGAAGCTCATGTTCGCGTGGCATAAATGGTTAAAATAAGCTTACCGCAGTGAACTTGAGATTAATATATGAAAGGCTGATAACTGATAACTGTTCCTAACGTTAGCATTATGCCGCTAGTTACCACAGCAGTGCCCGCATTAGTTTTTTTCTTCTTGAAAGTGAGTGCTTCATGCTGATATCAAAGTCAACAATACAAGCGAGAGCAAAAATGCAAATGCAGACGCATACAGGTTTATTAATTTTGCGGCAAAATCTGGACATGCACCGCACAGGACTCACATGACAGGCAAGTTGAAAATGCAAAAGATACTGCTTAATTGCCTCGAGATAAGTAAATCCTACGCCGCAGTTGTGGCCACTTGTCTCGGAAGCGGCATAGTATTTACACCGCTGGATTTCAACGGTACTGTTTCAATCGACTGTGCACACTGTTGGTGAATCAGCTGTGGTAAATCAAGGTATTGTGTATTTTTTTATGCATAATTCTACTTGTAGTTTTGTACACATATGGAAATCCTGCCAAGCTCTCCCATTATTCAGGGGGAAAAACGCATAGAAATGCATATAAAAATGTGCAAAAATGAGCTGAAACACGTTTGCATTTTTAAAGTCCATTTATGTGCGATCCCAAATGCACCTGATGTGAACAAGGCCTTAATGAATCGGTAAGGAGCCAGTTTTATTGGCTCCCTACCATGTGATCGCTGTGAGCCAATCACTGTGATCACTAGGTAGAAAGCAATAAAGTTGCATTCTCTCCAGCTTTCTCCACCAGTCTGCAGTGATCTCTGGACAGAGAGAGCTGTAGCTGCTGTGTGTCTGTGTCTCACAGACAGCGTTACAGTGTAAAACACATTTATTCACATAATGTCACCCCACAACCACTGTGATCCCTTTCCAGTCACCTCTAGTATGTAGGTGACGTCAGCAGTATATATATATATATATATATATATATATATATATATATATATATATATATATATATATATATATATATATATATGCTGTGTAAAGTTACTGTATACAGGGGCTGTATCCCTTATACAGTTAGTTTATGTAATGTATGTATATTGAGAACTATCTCTGGGCACTGTTTTTTTACCACAGAAACAATGTAGCCACATATATCTTATATTGTTTTATTCAGAAGGTGTTACTGAATCATTTTGGGGGTGAATTACTGCAATACTCCGAAGCATATCTGTGAAAAAAGAAGAACAGCTAACATATCTGATTAAAAGAAATGCATTTTCAATTTTGTTGTTATACATTCCATCAAATTTCACTAATAATCTCTGCAGCCAAAATTATCATCACATCCATTGAAGGATACCTCAAGGGGTGTAGTTTACTAAATGAAGCCATTTTTGGCGGGAATTTGACAATCTCTTTACCTCAGACTTCATTGTAAGCGGCCTACGCTGGAAAATACAAGCATGTGAATTATGCTCTGTGAAAGCTCAATTATTGACAACTTTCTCTGGACACTGGTTTTTACTACAAAAACAATGTAGCCACATATATCTTATATAGTTTTTGTTCATAAGGAGTTACTGCATCATTTTGGGGGGGAATTACTACAATACTCCAAAACATGACTGTGAAAAAGCTGAACAGCTGACAGATCTGAATAAAAGAAATGAATTTTTCATTTTCTTGTTATACATTCTATTAAATTTCACCAATAATCTCTGCAGCCAAAATGATCAATGCATCCATCCAAGGGTACCTCAGGGGGTGTAGTTTACTAAATGAAGTCATTTTTGGTGGGAATTTGACAATCTCTTTACCTCAGACTTCATTCTAAGCGGCCTACACTGGAAAATACAAGCATGTGATTTATGCTCTTTGAAAGCTCAATTATTGACAGTTTTCTTTGGACACTGCTTTTTACTACAAAAACAATGTAACCACACATATCTGATATTGTTTTATTTAAAAGGAGTTACTGAATCATTTTTTGGGTAGATTTTCTGCCATATTCCAAAGCATGTCTGTAAAAAAAGGAGAAATGTATATATTACCATTGAATTGCAATAGGTAACATTTGATTGGCTGTTGTAAGCTCCGCCCAATTTTCTAAATTTTAACTCTAGTCACCCAGTCATGGTCTGTGCCAAGTTTGGGGCCTCTGGCTTTAAAACTGTGAGAATGGCAATATTTAAAACATTTACATTAATGTCAATAGGTGAAATCTGATTGGCTGTTTGTGGCTCCACCCACTTTTCCTTAATTTTGACCACAGTCACCCAGTGAGTAATTGTGCTAAGTTTGGGATGCCTGGCATTTAAACTGCAATAATAGCAATAGTTAATCTTTTTTCATTAAGGTCAATAGCTGAAATCTGATTGACTGTTATTGCCCCACCCCTTTTTTCCCCTAACTGTGATCCACAGTCACTCAGTGGCCAACACTTTAAGGTTTGGGAATCATGGCATTCAAAGTGTCGAAATGGCAGATGTTTTAATTTCTCCATTGAAAATCAATGAGTGAAATATGATTGGTTGTCGGTGGCTCCGCCCACTTTTTCTAACCTTGAAGTGCAAACACCCAGTGAGAACATTTGTAAACTTTGGGGTCCTTGACACCAATAATATGAGAATAGCAGAATTTTACATGTTCCCATGTAAATAAATCACTGAAATTCAATTGGCTGCTTTAAAAAATTTGAACCCAAGCTGCAATTTAAAATTTCCCATATAAAACAAACAGCTGAAATGTGATTGGCTGTCGACAGCTCCGCCCACTTTTCCAAAATTCTAACTATAGTAACCCAGTGACCCACGGTGCCAAGTTTGGGGACTCTGGCTTTAAAACTGTTAGAATGACAGCTTTTACAATTTTCTCATTAAAGTCAATAGGGAAAATCTGATTGGTTGTTTGTGGCTCCGCCCACTTTTGCAGTCCCCAAAATGTGACAGAAATGTTACATCAACCCCATGACTAAGTGACCCAAGTTTGGTGAGTTTACCTTCACATCTGTCTGATTGGCGAAAGTTTAACATTTTCCAATGAAAGTCTATGGGAAAAAATGGGGTTTTCGGGGGGCCACCCCAGGGGCACCGAGGGTAAGATCGCTTAACAGAGCACAAGCAACCTACACGGCTATGGGCCGAAGAAGTGAGCAAAGTTTCACACATGCCCTCCTAAACCTCTTAAAACTGTGGGATGAATAGCATTTCCATGTTAAAAGGATTATTTGCACCGATTAACATTGGGCAGGTGTGGTAGCGAAGGGGGACTGTGTTTGTCTACCGAGCGCAACGTTGTGAGTTCGACTCCCGGACCAGCAGGGAGCTGGCATGGGCAACCTGGACGTGGGTTAATGTCCATGGCGGGAGCTGGGACGTTGACTCAAACACCCTGGGGACGACGCAGTAACTGCGTCACACCTGCCCAAATTTTTATGTCGCAATACTTTCTGACTGATTTTAGCAGCAATTAATTTTTTCCCTTTGGCTGTTGCTGGCTCCACCCACTTTTTTTAACCATTTCAGCCCACGGGTATTATTCATCTTATGACCGAGAGGAATTTTCCCATTTCAGCGCTCCTCTCTTTCATTCCCCAATAACTTTATCACTACTTGTCACAAAGAAATAATCTATACCTTGTTTTTTCCACCACCAATTAGGCTTTCTTTGGGTGGTACATTATGCTAAGAATTATTTTATTCTAAATGCATTTTAACGGAAATAATTAAGAATAAAATGGAAAAAAATCATTATTTCTTAGTTTTCGACCATTATAGTTTTAAAATACCACATGCTACCGTAATTAAAATCCACACATTTTATTTGCCCATTTGTCACGGTTATTGCAATGGTAAAATGATATCCCTAGTATAATGTATGGTGACAATATTTTATTTGGAAATAAAGGTACATTTTTTCAGTTTTACATCCATCGCTAATTTTTAGCCCATACATTTATAATAATATGGCCTCTCGACATCCATTTTTTTTTTATTCCCTAAAGTCAGTAGATGTAATTTTACTATTTGGCCATGCTGAGCAAAATCCTATGTAGCGTACAAGTACGCTACATAGGAAATAATGTTTTGCTCCATTGTTCCTAGGGAAGTGATGCAGGCTTCAAAGGAGGCCTGCGTCACGGGTGTCCTGTGGGGAGATTAATGAATGGGAACTTTGTTCCCATTCATTAGTGTAACGATTGGGCGGCGGAAAGTGGCGGAAATCGTCGGCAGAAGGAAGCGCGTCGGCTCTATCTAAGAATAAACACTGTCTTTGAACAAAAACAGTGTTTATTCTCGGTGGACACGTACGGATTGGCACAGGTGACTTTTGTCCCCTGCAGCCAATCCCCCCTGTTGCCGGCAACATCGCGATCGTGAGCATCTGCCCGCATGATCGTGTGCAACCCCCCCCCCCCCAAACTGCAGGGACGTGACTAGCGCGTTTCTTCGGCTGTAGGAGCTGCTGCTGGGGACGTGAAGCTCATGTTCGCGTGGCATAAATGGTTAAAATAAGCTTACCGCAGTGAACTTGAGATTAATATATGAAAGGCTGATAACTGATAACTGTTCCTAACGTTAGCATTATGCCGCTAGTTACCACAGCAGTGCCCGCATTAGTAGTTTTCTTCTTGAAAGTGAGTGCTTCATGCTGATATCAAAGTCAACAATACAAGCGAGAGCAAAAATGCAAATGCAGACGCATACAGGTTTATTAATTTTGCGGCAAAATCTGGACATGCACCGCACAGGACTCACATGACAGGCAAGTTGAAAATGCAAAAGATACTGCTTAATTGCCTCGCGATAAGTAAATCCTACGCCGCAGTTGTGGCCACTTGTCTCGGAAGCGGCATAGTATTTACACCGCTGGATTTCAACGGTACTGTTTCAATCGACTGTGCACACTGTTGGTGAATCAGCTGTGGTAAATCAAGGTATTGTGTATTTTTTTATGCATAATTCTACTTGTAGTTTTGTACACATATGGAAATCCTGCCAAGCTCTCCCATTATTCAGGGGGAAAAACGCATAGAAATGCATATAAAAATGTGCAAAAATGAGCTGAAACACGTTTGCATTTTTAAAGTCCATTTATGTGCGATCCCAAATGCACCTGATGTGAACAAGGCCTTAATGAATCGGTAAGGAGCCAGTTTTATTGGCTCCCTACCATGTGATCGCTGTGAGCCAATCACTGTGATCACTAGGTAGAAAGCAATAAAGTTGCATTCTCTCCAGCTTTCTCCACCAGTCTGCAGTGATCTCTGGACAGAGAGAGCTGTAGCTGCTGTGTGTCTGTGTCTCACAGACAGCGTTACAGTGTAAAACACATTTATTCACATAATTTCACCCCACAACCCCTGTGATCCCTTTCCAGTCACCTCTAGTATGTAGGTGACGTCAGAAGTATATATATATATATATATATGCTGTGTAAAGTTACTGTATACAGGGGCTGTATCCCTTATACAGTTAGTTTATGTAATGTATGTATATTGAGAACTATCTCTGGGCACTGTTTTTTTACCACAGAAACAATGTAGCCACATATATCTTATATTGTTTTATTCAGAAGGTGTTACTGAATCATTTTGGGGGTGAATTACTGCAATACTCCGAAGCATATCTGTGAAAAAAGAAGAACAGCTAACATATCTGATTAAAAGAAATGCATTTTCAATTTTGTTGTTATACATTCCATCAAATTTCACTAATAATCTCTGGAGCCAAAATTATCATCGCATCCATTGAAGGATACCTCAAGGGGTGTAGTTTACTAAATGAAGCCATTTTTGGCGGGAATTTGACAATCTCTTTACCTCAGACTTCATTGTAAGCGGCCTACGCTGGAAAATACAAGCATGTGAATTATGCTCTGTGAAAGCTCAATTATTGACAACTTTCTCTGGACACTGGTTTTTACTACAAAAACAATGTAGCCACATATATCTTATATAGTTTTTGTTCATAAGGAGCTACTGCATCATTTTGGGGGGGAATTACTACAATACTCCAAAACATGACTGTGAAAAAGCTGAACAGCTGACAGATCTGAATAAAAGAAATGAATTTTTCATTTTCTTGTTATACATTGTATTAAATTTCACCAATAATCTCTGCAGCCAAAATGATCAATGCATCCATCCAAGGGTACCTCAGGGGGTGTAGTTTACTAAATGAAGTCATTTTTGGTGGGAATTTGACAATCTCTTTACCTCAGACTTCATTCTAAGCGGCCTACACTGGAAAATACAAGCATGTGATTTATGCTCTTTGAAAGCTCAATTATTGACAGTTTTCTTTGGACACTGCTTTTTACTACAAAAACAATGTAACCACACATATCTGATATTGTTTTATTTAAAAGGAGTTACTGAATCATTTTTTGGGTAGATTTTCTGCCATATTCCAAAGCATGTCTGTGAAAAAGCAGAAATGTATATATTACCATTGAATTGCAATAGGTAACATTTGATTGGCTGTTGTAAGCTCCGCCCAATTTTCTAAATTTTAACTCTAGTCACCCAGTCATGGTCTGTGCCAAGTTTGGGGCCTCTGGCTTTAAAACTGTGAGAATGGCAATATTTAAAACATTTACATTGATGTCAATAGGTGAAATCTGATTGGCTGTTTGTGGCTCCACCCACTTTTCCTTAATTTTGACCACAGTCACCCAGTGAGTAATTGTGCTAAGTTTGGGATGCCTGGCATTTAAACTGCAATAATAGCAATAGTTAATCTTTTTTCATTAAGGTCAATAGCTGAAATCTGATTGACTGTTATTGCCCCACCCCCTTTTTCTCCTAACTGTGATCCACAGTCACTCAGTGGCCAACACTTTAAGGTTTGGGAATCATGGCATTCAAAGTGTCGAAATGGCAGATGTTTTAATTTCTCCATTGAAAATCAATGAGTGAAATATGATTGGTTGTCGGTGGCTCCGCCCACTTTTTCTAACCTTGAAGTGCAAACACCCAGTGAGAACATTTGTAAACTTTGGGGTCCTTGACACCGATAATATGAGAATAGCAGAATTTTAAATGTTCCCATGTAAATAAATCACTGAAATTCAATTGGCTGCTTTAAAAAATTTGAACCCAAGCTGCAATTTAAAATTTCCCATATAAAACAAACAGCTGAAATGTGATTGGCTGTCGACAGCTCCGCCCACTTTTTGCAAAATTCTAACCATAGTAACCCAGTGACCCACGGTGCCAAGTTTGGGGACTCTGGCTTTAAAACTGTTAGAATGACAGCTTTTACAATTTTCTCATTAAAGTCAATAGGGAAAATCTGATTGGTTGTTTGTGGCTCCGCCCACTTTTGCAGTCCCCAAAATGTGACAGAAATGTTACATCAACCCCATGACTAAGTGACCCAAGTTTGGTGAGTTTACCTTCACATCTGTCTGATTGGCGAAAGTTTAACATTTTCCAATGAAAGTCTATGGGAAAAAATGGGGTTTTCGGGGGGCCACCCCAGGGGCACCGAGGGTAAGATCGCTTAACAGAGCACAAGCAACCTACACGGCTATGGGCCGAAGAAGTGTGCAAAGTTTCACACATGCCCTCCTAAAACTCTTAAAACTGTGGGATGAATAGCATTTCCATGTTAAAAGGATTATTTGCACCGATTAACATTGGGCAGGTGTGGTAGCGAAGGGGGACTGTGTTTGTCTACCGAGCGCAACGTTGTGAGTTCGACTCCCGGACCAGCAGGGAGCTGGCATGGGCAACCTGGACGTGGGTTAATGTCCATGGCGGGAGCTGGGACGTTGACTCAAACACCCTGGGGACGACGCAGTAACTGCGTCACACCTGCCCAAATTTTTATGTCGCAATACTTTCGGACTGATTTTAGCAGCAATTAATTTTTTCCCTTTGGCTGTTGCTGGCTCCGCCCACTTTTTTAACCATTTCAGCCCACGGGTATTTTTCATCTTATGACCGAGAGGAATTTTCCCATTTCAGCGCTCCTCTCTTTCATTCCCCAATAACTTTATCACTACTTGTCACAAAGAAATGATCTATACCTTGTTTTTTCCACCACCAATTAGGCTTTCTTTGGGTGGTACATTATGCTAAGAATTATTTTATTCTAAATGCATTTTAACGGAAATAATTAAGAAAAAAATGGAAAAAATCATTATTTCTTAGTTTTCGACCATTATAGTTTTAAAATACCACATGCTACCGTAATTAAAATCCACACATTTTATTTGCCCATTTGTCACGGTTATTGCAATGGTAAAATTATATCCCTAGTATAATGTATGGTGACAATATTTTATTTGGAAATAAAGGTACATTTTTTCAGTTTTACATCCATCGCTAACTTTTAGCCCATACATTTATAATAATATGGCCTCTCGACATACATTTTTTTTTTTATTCCCTAAAGTCAGTAGATGTAATTTTACTATTTGGCCATGCTGAGCAAAATCCTATGTAGCGTACAAGTACGCTACATAGGAAATAATGTTTTGCTCCATTGTTCCTAGGGAAGTGATGCAGGCTTCAAAGGAGGCCTGCGTCACGGGTGTCCTGTGGGGAGATTAATGAATGGGAACTTTGTTCCCATTCATTAGTGTAACGATTGGGCGGCGGAAAGTGGCGGAAATCGTCGGCAGAAGGAAGCGCGTCGGCTCTATCTAAGAATAAACACTGTCTTTGAACAAAAACAGTGTTTATTCTCGGTGGACATGTACGGATTGGCACAGGTGACTTTTGTCCCCTGCAGCCAATCCCCCCTGTTGCCGGCAACATCGCGATCGTGAGCATCTGCCCGCATGATCGTGTGCAACCCCCCCCCCCCAAACTGCAGGGACGTGACTAGCGCGTTTCTTCGGCTGTAGGAGCTGCTGCTGGGGACGTGAAGCTCATGTTCGCGTGGCATAAATGGTTAAAATAAGCTTACCGCAGTGAACTTGAGATTAATATATGAAAGGCTGATAACTGATAACTGTTCCTAACGTTAGCATTATGCCGCTAGTTACCACAGCAGTGCCCGCATTCGTTTTTTTCTTCTTGAAAGTGAGTGCTTCATGCTGATATCAAAGTCAACAATACAAGCGAGAGCAAAAATGCAAATGCAGACGCATACAGGTTTATTAATTTTGCGGCAAAATCTGGACATGCACCGCACAGGACTCACATGACAGGCAAGTTGAAAATGCAAAAGATACTGCTTAATTGCCTCGAGATAAGTAAATCCTACGCCGCAGTTGTGGCCACTTGTCTCGGAAGCGGCATAGTATTTACACCGCTGGATTTCAACGGTACTGTTTCAATCGACTGTGCACACTGTTGGTGAATCAGCTGTGGTAAATCAAGGTATTGTGTATTTTTTTATGCATAATTCTACTTGTAGTTTTGTACACATATGGAAATCCTGCCAAGCTCTCCCATTATTCAGGGGGAAAAACGCATAGAAATGCATATAAAAATGTGCAAAAATGAGCTGAAACACGTTTGCATTTTTAAAGTCCATTTATGTGCGATCCCAAATGCACCTGATGTGAACAAGGCCTTAATGAATCGGTAAGGAGCCAGTTTTATTGGCTCCCTACCATGTGATCGCTGTGAGCCAATCACTGTGATCACTAGGTAGAAAGCAATAAAGTTGCATTCTCTCCAGCTTTCTCCACCAGTCTGCAGTGATCTCTGGACAGAGAGAGCTGTAGCTGCTGTGTGTCTGTGTCTCACAGACAGCGTTACAGTGTAAAACACATTTATTCACATAATTTCACCCCACAACCCCTGTGATCCCTTTCCAGTCACCTCTAGTATGTAGGTGACGTCAGAAGTATATATATATATATATATATATATATATGCTGTGTAAAGTTACTGTATACAGGGGCTGTATCCCTTATACAGTTAGTTTATGTAATGTATGTATATTGAGAACTATCTCTGGGCACTGTTTTTTTACCACAGAAACAATGTAGCCACATATATCTTATATTGTTTTATTCAGAAGGTGTTACTGAATCATTTTGGGGGTGAATTACTGCAATACTCCGAAGCATATCTGTGAAAAAAGAAGAACAGCTAACATATCTGATTAAAAGAAATGCATTTTCAATTTTGTTGTTATACATTCCATCAAATTTCACTAATAATCTCTGCAGCCAAAATTATCATCGCATCCATTGAAGGATACCTCAAGGGGTGTAGTTTACTAAATGAAGCCATTTTTGGCGGGAATTTGACAATCTCTTTACCTCAGACTTCATTGTAAGCGGCCTACGCTGGAAAATACAAGCATGTGAATTATGCTCTGTGAAAGCTCAATTATTGACAACTTTCTCTGGACACTGGTTTTTACTACAAAAACAATGTAGCCACATATATCTTATATAGTTTTTGTTCATAAGGAGTTACTGCATCATTTTGGGGGGGAATTACTACAATACTCCAAAACATGACTGTGAAAAAGCTGAACAGCTGACAGATCTGAATAAAAGAAATGAATTTTTCATTTTCTTGTTATACATTCTATTAAATTTCACCAATAATCTCTGCAGCCAAAATGATCAATGCATCCATCCAAGGGTACCTCAGGGGGTGTAGTTTACTAAATGAAGTCATTTTTGGTGGGAATTTGACAATCTCTTTACCTCAGACTTCATTCTAAGCGGCCTACACTGGAAAATACAAGCATGTGATTTATGCTCTTTGAAAGCTCAATTATTGACAGTTTTCTTTGGACACTGCTTTTTACTACAAAAACAATGTAACCACACATATCTGATATTGTTTTATTTAAAAGGAGTTACTGAATCATTTTCTGGGTAGATTTTCTGCCATATTCCAAAGCATGTCTGTGAAAAAGCAGAAATGTATATATTACCATTGAATTGCAATAGGTAACATTTGATTGGCTGTTGTAAGCTCCGCCCAATTTTCTAAATTTTAACTAGTCACCCAGTCATGGTCTGTGCCAAGTTTGGGGCCTCTGGCTTTAAAACTGTGAGAATGGCAATATTTAAAACATTTACATTGATGTCAATAGGTGAAATCTGATTGGCTGTTTGTGGCTCCACCCACTTTTCCTTAATTTTGACCACAGTCACCCAGTGAGTAATTGTGCTAAGTTTGGGATGCCTGGCATTTAAACTGCAATAATAGCAATAGTTAATCTTTTTTCATTAAGGTCAATAGCTGAAATCTGATTGACTGTTATTGCCCCACCCCCTTTTTCCCCTAACTGTGATCCACAGTCACTCAGTGGCCAACACTTTAAGGTTTGGGAATCATGGCATTCAAAGTGTCGAAATGGCAGATGTTTTAATTTCTCCATTGAAAATCAATGAGTGAAATATGATTGGTTGTCGGTGGCTCCGCCCACTTTTTCTAACCTTGAAGTGCAAACACCCAGTGAGAACATTTGTAAACTTTGGGGTCCTTGACACCAATAATATGAGAATAGCAGAATTTTAAATGTTCCCATGTAAATAAATCACTGAAATTCAATTGGCTGCTTTAAAAAATTTGAACCCAAGCTGCAATTTGAAATTTCCCATATAAAACAAACAGCTGAAATGTGATTGGCTGTCGACAGCTCCGCCCACTTTTCCAAAATTCTAACCATAGTAACCCAGTGACCCACGGTGCCAAGTTTGGGGACTCTGGCTTTAAAACTGTTAGAATGACAGCTTTTACAATTTTCTCATTAAAGTCAATAGGGAAAATCTGATTGGTTGTTTGTGGCTCCGCCCACTTTTGCAGTCCCCAAAATGTGACAGAAATGTTACATCAACCCCATGACTAAGTGACCCAAGTTTGGTGAGTTTACCTTCACATCTGTCTGATTGGCGAAAGTTTAACATTTTCCAATGAAAGTCTATGGGAAAAAATGGGGTTTTCGGGGGGCCACCCCAGGGGCACCGAGGGTAAGATCGCTTAACAGAGCACAAGCAACCTACACGGCTATGGGCCGAAGAAGTGTGCAAAGTTTCACACATGCCCTCCTAAAACTCTTAAAACTGTGGGATGAATAGCATTTCCATGTTAAAAGGATTATTTGCACCGATTAACATTGGGCAGGTGTGGTAGCGAAGGGGGACTGTGTTTGTCTACCGAGCGCAACGTTGTGAGTTCGACTCCCGGACCAGCAGGGAGCTGGCATGGGCAACCTGGACGTGGGTTAATGTCCATGGCGGGAGCTGGGACGTTGACTCAAACACCCTGGGGACGACGCAGTAACTGCGTCACACCTGCCCAAATTTTTATGTCGCAATACTTTCGGACTGATTTTAGCAGCAATTAATTTTTTCCCTTTGGCTGTTGCTGGCTCCGCCCACTTTTTTAACCATTTCAGCCCACGGGTATTTTTCATCTTATGACCGAGAGGAATTTTCCCATTTCAGCGCTCCTCTCTTTCATTCCCCAATAACTTTATCACTACTTGTCACAAAGAAATGATCTATACCTTGTTTTTTCCACCACCAATTAGGCTTTCTTTGGGTGGTACATTATGCTAAGAATTATTTTATTCTAAATGCATTTTAACGGAAATAATTAAGAAAAAAATGGAAAAAATCATTATTTCTTAGTTTTCGACCATTATAGTTTTAAAATACCACATGCTACCGTAATTAAAATCCACACATTTTATTTGCCCATTTGTCACGGTTATTGCAATGGTAAAATTATATCCCTAGTATAATGTATGGTGACAATATTTTATTTGGAAATAAAGGTACATTTTTTCAGTTTTACATCCATCGCTAATTTTTAGCCCATACATTTATAATAATATGGCCTCTCGACATACATTTTTTTTTTTATTCCCTAAAGTCAGTAGATGTAATTTTACTATTTGGCCATGCTGAGCAAAATCCTATGTAGCGTACAAGTACGCTACATAGGAAATAATGTTTTGCTCCATTGTTCCTAGGGAAGTGATGCAGGCTTCAAAGGAGGCCTGCGTCACGGGTGTCCTGTGGGGAGATTAATGAATGGGAACTTTGTTCCCATTCATTAGTGTAACGATTGGGCGGCGGAAAGTGGCGGAAATCGTCGGCAGAAGGAAGCGCGTCGGCTCTATCTAAGAATAAACACTGTCTTTGAACAAAAACAGTGTTTATTCTCGGTGGACACGTACGGATTGGCACAGGTGACTTTTGTCCCCTGCAGCCAATCCCCCCTGTTGCCGGCAACATCGCGATCGTGAGCATCTGCCCGCATGATCGTGTGCAACCCCCCCCCCCCCCCCCCAAACTGCAGGGACGTGACTAGCGCGTTTCTTCGGCTGTAGGAGCTGCTGCTGGGGACGTGAAGCTCATGTTCGCGTGGCATAAATGGTTAAAATAAGCTTACCGCAGTGAACTTGAGATTAATATATGAAAGGCTGATAACTGATAACTGTTCCTAACGTTAGCATTATGCCGCTAGTTACCACAGCAGTGCCCGCATTAGTTTTTTTCTTCTTGAAAGTGAGTGCTTCATGCTGATATCAAAGTCAACAATACAAGCGAGAGCAAAAATGCAAATGCAGACGCATACAGGTTTATTAATTTTGCGGCAAAATCTGGACATGCACCGCACAGGACTCACATGACAGGCAAGTTGAAAATGCAAAAGATACTGCTTAATTGCCTCGAGATAAGTAAATCCTACGCCGCAGTTGTGGCCACTTGTCTCGGAAGCGGCATAGTATTTACACCGCTGGATTTCAACGGTACTGTTTCAATCGACTGTGCACACTGTTGGTGAATCAGCTGTGGTAAATCAAGGTATTGTGTATTTTTTTATGCATAATTCTACTTGTAGTTTTGTACACATATGGAAATCCTGCCAAGCTCTCCCATTATTCAGGGGGAAAAACGCATAGAAATGCATATAAAAATGTGCAAAAATGAGCTGAAACACGTTTGCATTTTTAAAGTCCATTTATGTGCGATCCCAAATGCACCTGATGTGAACAAGGCCTTAATGAATCGGTAAGGAGCCAGTTTTATTGGCTCCCTACCATGTGATCGCTGTGAGCCAATCACTGTGATCACTAGGTAGAAAGCAATAAAGTTGCATTCTCTCCAGCTTTCTCCACCAGTCTGCAGTGATCTCTGGACAGAGAGAGCTGTAGCTGCTGTGTGTCTGTGTCTCACAGACAGCGTTACAGTGTAAAACACATTTATTCACATAATTTCACCCCACAACCCCTGTGATCCCTTTCCAGTCACCTCTAGTATGTAGGTGACGTCAGCAGTATATATATATATATATATATATATATATATATATATATATATATATATATATATATATATATATATATATATATATATATATATATATATATATATATATGCTGTGTAAAGTTACTGTATACAGGGGCTGTATCCCTTATACAGTTAGTTTATGTAATGTATGTATATTGAGAACTATCTCTGGGCACTGTTTTTTTACCACAGAAACAATGTAGCCACATATATCTTATATTGTTTTATTCAGAAGGTGTTACTGAATCATTTTGGGGGTGAATTACTGCAATACTCCGAAGCATATCTGTGAAAAAAGAAGAACAGCTAACATATCTGATTAAAAGAAATGCATTTTCAATTTTGTTGTTATACATTCCATCAAATTTCACTAATAATCTCTGCAGCCAAAATTATCATCGCATCCATTGAAGGATACCTCAAGGGGTGTAGTTTACTAAATGAAGCCATTTTTGGCGGGAATTTGACAATCTCTTTACCTCAGACTTCATTGTAAGCGGCCTACGCTGGAAAATACAAGCATGTGAATTATGCTCTGTGAAAGCTCAATTATTGACAACTTTCTCTGGACACTGGTTTTTACTACAAAAACAATGTAGCCACATATATCTTATATAGTTTTTGTTCATAAGGAGTTACTGCATCATTTTGGGGGGGAATTACTACAATACTCCAAAACATGACTGTGAAAAAGCTGAACAGCTGACAGATCTGAATAAAAGAAATGAATTTTTCATTTTCTTGTTATACATTCTATTAAATTTCACCAATAATCTCTGCAGCCAAAATGATCAATGCATCCATCCAAGGGTACCTCAGGGGGTGTAGTTTACTAAATGAAGTCATTTTTGGTGGGAATTTGACAATCTCTTTACCTCAGACTTCATTCTAAGCGGCCTACACTGGAAAATACAAGCATGTGATTTATGCTCTTTGAAAGCTCAATTATTGACAGTTTTCTTTGGACACTGCTTTTTACTACAAAAACAATGTAACCACACATATCTGATATTGTTTTATTTAAAAGGAGTTACTGAATCATTTTTTGGGTAGATTTTCTGCCATATTCCAAAGCATGTCTGTGAAAAAGCAGAAATGTATATATTACCATTGAATTGCAATAGGTAACATTTGATTGGCTGTTGTAAGCTCCGCCCAATTTTCTAAATTTTAACTCTAGTCACCCAGTCATGGTCTGTGCCAAGTTTGGGGCCTCTGGCTTTAAAACTGTGAGAATGGCAATATTTAAAACATTTACATTGATGTCAATAGGTGAAATCTGATTGGCTGTTTGTGGCTCCACCCACTTTTCCTTAATTTTGACCACAGTCACCCAGTGAGTAATTGTGCTAAGTTTGGGATGCCTGGCATTTAAACTGCAATAATAGCAATAGTTAATCTTTTTTCATTAAGGTCAATAGCTGAAATCTGATTGACTGTTATTGCCCCACCCCTTTTTTCCCCTAACTGTGATCCACAGTCACTCAGTGGCCAACACTTTAAGGTTTGGGAATCATGGCATTCAAAGTGTCGAAATGGCAGATGTTTTAATTTCTCCATTGAAAATCAATGAGTGAAATATGATTGGTTGTCGGTGGCTCCGCCCACTTTTTCTAACCTTGAAGTGCAAACACCCAGTGAGAACATTTGTAAACTTTGGGGTCCTTGACACCAATAATATGAGAATAGCAGAATTTTAAATGTTCCCATGTAAATAAATCACTGAAATTCAATTGGCTGCTTTAAAAAATTTGAACCCAAGCTGCAATTTAAAATTTCTCATATAAAACAAACAGCTGAAATGTGATTGGCTGTCGACGGCTCCGCCCACTTTTCCAAAATTCTAACCATAGTAACCCAGTGACCCACGGTGCCAAGTTTGGGGACTCTGGCTTTAAAACTGTTAGAATGACAGCTTTTACAATTTTCTCATTAAAGTCAATAGGGAAAATCTGATTGGTTGTTTGTGGCTCCGCCCACTTTTGCAGTCCCCAAAATGTGACAGAAATGTTACATCAACCCCATGACTAAGTGTCCCAAGTTTGGTGAGTTTACCTTCACATCTGTCTGATTGGCGAAAGTTTAACATTTTCCAATGAAAGTCTATGGGAAAAAATGGGGTTTTCGGGGGGCCACCCCAGGGGCACCGAGGGTAAGATCGCTTAACAGAGCACAAGCAACCTACACGGCTATGGGCCGAAGAAGTGTGCAAAGTTTCACACATGCCCTCCTAAAACTCTTAAAACTGTGGGATGAATAGCATTTCCATGTTAAAAGGATTATTTGCACCGATTAACATTGGGCAGGTGTGGTAGCGAAGGGGGACTGTGTTTGTCTACCGAGCGCAACGTTGTGAGTTCGACTCCCGGACCAGCAGGGAGCTGGCATGGGCAACCTGGACGTGGGTTAATGTCCATGGCGGGAGCTGGGACGTTGACTCAAACACCCTGGGGACGACGCAGTAACTGCGTCACACCTGCCCAAATTTTTATGTCGCAATACTTTCGGACTGATTTTAGCAGCAATTAATTTTTTCCCTTTGGCTGTTGCTGGCTCCGCCCACTTTTTTACCATTTCAGCCCACGGGTATTTTTCATCTTATGACCGAGAGGAATTTTCCCATTTCTGCGCTCCTCTCTTTCATTCCCCAATAACTTTATCACTACTTGTCACAAAGAAATGATCTATACCTTGTTTTTTCCACCACCAATTAGGCTTTCTTTGGGTGGTACATTATGCTAAGAATTATTTTATTCTAAATGCATTTTAACGGAAATAATTAAGAAAAAAATGGAAAAAATCATTATTTCTTAGTTTTCGACCATTATAGTTTTAAAATACCACATGCTACCGTAATTAAAATCCACACATTTTATTTGCCCATTTGTCACGGTTATTGCAATGGTAAAATTATATCCCTAGTATAATGTATGGTGACAATATTTTATTTGGAAATAAAGGTACATTTTTTCAGTTTTACATCCATCGCTAATTTTTAGCCCATACATTTATAATAATATGGCCTCTCGACATACATTTTTTTTTTTATTCCCTAAAGTCAGTAGATGTAATTTTACTATTTGGCCATGCTGAGCAAAATCCTATGTAGCGTACAAGTACGCTACATAGGAAATAATGTTTTGCTCCATTGTTCCTAGGGAAGTGATGCAGGCTTCAAAGGAGGCCTGCGTCACGGGTGTCCTGTGGGGAGATTAATGAATGGGAACTTTGTTCCCATTCATTAGTGTAACGATTGGGCGGCGGAAAGTGGCAGAAATCGTCGGCAGAAGGAAGCGCGTCGGCTCTATCTAAGAATAAACACTGTCTTTGAACAAAAACAGTGTTTATTCTCGGTGGACACGTACGGATTGGCACAGGTGACTTTTGTCCCCTGCAGCCAATCCCCCCTGTTGCCGGCAACATCGCGATCGTGAGCATCTGCCCGCATGATCGTGTGCAACCCCCCCCCCCCCAAACTGCAGGGACGTGACTAGCGCGTTTCTTCGGCTGTAGGAGCTGCTGCTGGGGACGTGAAGCTCATGTTCGCGTGGCATAAATGGTTAAAATAAGCTTACCGCAGTGAACTTGAGATTAATATATGAAAGGCTGATAACTGATAACTGTTCCTAACGTTAGCATTATGCCGCTAGTTACCACAGCAGTGCCCGCATTAGTTTTTTTCTTCTTGAAAGTGAGTGCTTCATGCTGATATCAAAGTCAACAATACAAGCGAGAGCAAAAATGCAAATGCAGACGCATACAGGTTTATTAATTTTGCGGCAAAATCTGGACATGCACCGCACAGGACTCACATGACAGGCAAGTTGAAAATGCAAAAGATACTGCTTAATTGCCTCGAGATAAGTAAATCCTACGCCGCAGTTGTGGCCACTTGTCTCGGAAGCGGCATAGTATTTACACCGCTGGATTTCAACGGTACTGTTTCAATCGACTGTGCACACTGTTGGTGAATCAGCTGTGGTAAATCAAGGTATTGTGTATTTTTTATGCATAATTCTACTTGTAGTTTTGTACACATATGGAAATCCTGCCAAGCTCTCCCATTATTCAGGGGGAAAAACGCATAGAAATGCATATAAAAATGTGCAAAAATGAGCTGAAACACGTTTGCATTTTTAAAGTCCATTTATGTGCGATCCCAAATGCACCTGATGTGAACAAGGCCTTAATGAATCGGTAAGGAGCCAGTTTTATTGGCTCCCTACCATGTGATCGCTGTGAGCCAATCACTGTGATCACTAGGTAGAAAGCAATAAAGTTGCATTCTCTCCAGCTTTCTCCACCAGTCTGCAGTGATCTCTGGACAGAGAGAGCTGTAGCTGCTGTGTGTCTGTGTCTCACAGACAGCGTTACAGTGTAAAACACATTTATTCACATAATTTCACCCCACAACCCCTGTGATCCCTTTCCAGTCACCTCTAGTATGTAGGTGACGTCAGAAGTATATATATATATATATATGCTGTGTAAAGTTACTGTATACAGGGGCTGTATCCCTTATACAGTTAGTTTATGTAATGTATGTATATTGAGAACTATCTCTGGGCACTGTTTTTTTACCACAGAAACAATGTAGCCACATATATCTTATATTGTTTTATTCAGAAGGTGTTACTGAATCATTTTGGGGGTGAATTACTGCAATACTCCGAAGCATATCTGTGAAAAAAGAAGAACAGCTAACATATCTGATTAAAAGAAATGCATTTTCAATTTTGTTGTTATACATTCCATCAAATTTCACTAATAATCTCTGGAGCCAAAATTATCATCGCATCCATTGAAGGATACCTCAAGGGGTGTAGTTTACTAAATGAAGCCATTTTTGGCGGGAATTTGACAATCTCTTTACCTCAGACTTCATTGTAAGCGGCCTACGCTGGAAAATACAAGCATGTGAATTATGCTCTGTGAAAGCTCAATTATTGACAACTTTCTCTGGACACTGGTTTTTACTACAAAAACAATGTAGCCACATATATCTTATATAGTTTTTGTTCATAAGGAGCTACTGCATCATTTTGGGGGGGAATTACTACAATACTCCAAAACATGACTGTGAAAAAGCTGAACAGCTGACAGATCTGAATAAAAGAAATGAATTTTTCATTTTCTTGTTATACATTGTATTAAATTTCACCAATAATCTCTGCAGCCAAAATGATCAATGCATCCATCCAAGGGTACCTCAGGGGGTGTAGTTTACTAAATGAAGTCATTTTTGGTGGGAATTTGACAATCTCTTTACCTCAGACTTCATTCTAAGCGGCCTACACTGGAAAATACAAGCATGTGATTTATGCTCTTTGAAAGCTCAATTATTGACAGTTTTCTTTGGACACTGCTTTTTACTACAAAAACAATGTAACCACACATATCTGATATTGTTTTATTTAAAAGGAGTTACTGAATCATTTTTTGGGTAGATTTTCTGCCATATTCCAAAGCATGTCTGTGAAAAAGCAGAAATGTATATATTACCATTGAATTGCAATAGGTAACATTTGATTGGCTGTTGTAAGCTCCGCCCAATTTTCTAAATTTTAACTCTAGTCACCCAGTCATGGTCTGTGCCAAGTTTGGGGCCTCTGGCTTTAAAACTGTGAGAATGGCAATATTTAAAACATTTACATTGATGTCAATAGGTGAAATCTGATTGGCTGTTTGTGGCTCCACCCACTTTTCCTTAATTTTGACCACAGTCACCCAGTGAGTAATTGTGCTAAGTTTGGGATGCCTGGCATTTAAACTGCAATAATAGCAATAGTTAATCTTTTTTCATTAAGGTCAATAGCTGAAATCTCATTGACTGTTATTGCCCCACCCCCTTTTTCTCCTAACTGTGATCCACAGTCACTCAGTGGCCAACACTTTAAGGTTTGGGAATCATGGCATTCAAAGTGTCGAAATGGCAGATGTTTTAATTTCTCCATTGAAAATCAATGAGTGAAATATGATTGGTTGTCGGTGGCTCCGCCCACTTTTTCTAACCTTGAAGTGCAAACACCCAGTGAGAACATTTGTAAACTTTGGGGTCCTTGACACCAATAATATGAGAATAGCAGAATTTTAAATGTTCCCATGTAAATAAATCACTGAAATTCAATTGGCTGCTTTAAAAAATTTGAACCCAAGCTGCAATTTGAAATTTCCCATATAAAACAAACAGCTGAAATGTGATTGGCTGTCGACAGCTCCGCCCACTTTTCCAAAATTCTAACCATAGTAACCCAGTGACCCACGGTGCCAAGTTTGGGGACTCTGGCTTTAAAACTGTTAGAATGACAGCTTTTCCAATTTTCTCATTAAAGTCAATAGGGAAAATCTGATTGGTTGTTTGTGGCTCCGCCCACTTTTGCAGTCCCCAAAATGTGACAGAAATGTTACATCAACCCCATGACTAAGTGACCCAAGTTTGGTGAGTTTACCTTCACATCTGTCTGATTGGCGAAAGTTTAACATTTTCCAATGAAAGTCTATGGGAAAAAATGGGGTTTTCGGGGGGCCACCCCAGGGGCACCGAGGGTAAGATCGCTTAACAGAGCACAAGCAACCTACACGGCTATGGGCCGAAGAAGTGTGCAAAGTTTCACACATGCCCTCCTAAAACTCTTAAAACTGTGGGATGAATAGCATTTCCATGTTAAAAGGATTATTTGCACCGATTAACATTGGGCAGGTGTGGTAGCGAAGGGGGACTGTGTTTGTCTACCGAGCGCAACGTTGTGAGTTCGACTCCCGGACCAGCAGGGAGCTGGCATGGGCAACCTGGACGTGGGTTAATGTCCATGGCGGGAGCTGGGACGTTGACTCAAACACCCTGGGGACGACGCAGTAACTGCGTCACACCTGCCCAAATTTTTATGTCGCAATACTTTCGGACTGATTTTAGCAGCAATTAATTTTTTCCCTTTGGCTGTTGCTGGCTCCGCCCACTTTTTTAACCATTTCAGCCCACGGGTATTTTTCATCTTATGACCGAGAGGAATTTTCCCATTTCAGCGCTCCTCTCTTTCATTCCCCAATAACTTTATCACTACTTGTCACAAAGAAATGATCTATACCTTGTTTTTTCCACCACCAATTAGGCTTTCTTTGGGTGGTACATTATGCTAAGAATTATTTTATTCTAAATGCATTTTAACGGAAATAATTAAGAAAAAAATGGAAAAAATCATTATTTCTTAGTTTTCGACCATTATAGTTTTAAAATACCACATGCTACCGTAATTAAAATCCACACATTTTATTTGCCCATTTGTCACGGTTATTGCAATGGTAAAATTATATCCCTAGTATAATGTATGGTGACAATATTTTATTTGGAAATAAAGGTACATTTTTTCAGTTTTACATCCATCGCTAATTTTTAGCCCATACATTTATAATAATATGGCCTCTCGACATACATTTTTTTTTTTATTCCCTAAAGTCAGTAGATGTAATTTTACTATTTGGCCATGCTGAGCAAAATCCTATGTAGCGTACAAGTACGCTACATAGGAAATAATGTTTTGCTCCATTGTTCCTAGGGAAGTGATGCAGGCTTCAAAGGAGGCCTGCGTCACGGGTGTCCTGTGGGGAGATTAATGAATGGGAACTTTGTTCCAATTCATTAGTGTAACGATTGGGCGGCGGAAAGTGGCGGAAATCGTCGGCAGAAGGAAGCGCGTCGGCTCTATCTAAGAATAAACACTGTCTTTGAACAAAAACAGTGTTTATTCTCGGTGGACACGTACGGATTGGCACAGGTGACTTTTGTCCCCTGCAGCCAATCCCCCCTGTTGCCGGCAACATCGCGATCGTGAGCATCTGCCCGCATGATCGTGTGCAACCCCCCCCCCCCCCAAACTGCAGGGACGTGACTAGCGCGTTTCTTCGGCTGTAGGAGCTGCTGCTGGGGACGTGAAGCTCATGTTCGCGTGGCATAAATGGTTAAAATAAGCTTACCGCAGTGAACTTGAGATTAATATATGAAAGGCTGATAACTGATAACTGTTCCTAACGTTAGCATTATGCCGCTAGTTACCACAGCAGTGCCCGCATTCGTTTTTTTCTTCTTGAAAGTGAGTGCTTCATGCTGATATCAAAGTCAACAATACAAGCGAGAGCAAAAATGCAAATGCAGACGCATACAGGTTTATTAATTTTGCGGCAAAATCTGGACATGCACCGCACAGGACTCACATGACAGGCAAGTTGAAAATGCAAAAGATACTGCTTAATTGCCTCGAGATAAGTAAATCCTACGCCGCAGTTGTGGCCACTTGTCTCGGAAGCGGCATAGTATTTACACCGCTGGATTTCAACGGTACTGTTTCAATCGACTGTGCACACTGTTGGTGAATCAGCTGTGGTAAATCAAGGTATTGTGTATTTTTTTATGCATAATTCTACTTGTAGTTTTGTACACATATGGAAATCCTGCCAAGCTCTCCCATTATTCAGGGGGAAAAACGCATAGAAATGCATATAAAAATGTGCAAAAATGAGCTGAAACACGTTTGCATTTTTAAAGTCCATTTATGTGCGATCCCAAATGCACCTGATGTGAACAAGGCCTTAATGAATCGGTAAGGAGCCAGTTTTATTGGCTCCCTACCATGTGATCGCTGTGAGCCAATCACTGTGATCACTAGGTAGAAAGCAATAAAGTTGCATTCTCTCCAGCTTTCTCCACCAGTCTGCAGTGATCTCTGGACAGAGAGAGCTGTAGCTGCTGTGTGTCTGTGTCTCACAGACAGCGTTACAGTGTAAAACACATTTATTCACATAATTTCACCCCACAACCCCTGTGATCCCTTTCCAGTCACCTCTAGTATGTAGGTGACGTCAGAAGTATATATATATATATATATATATATATATGCTGTGTAAAGTTACTGTATACAGGGGCTGTATCCCTTATACAGTTAGTTTATGTAATGTATGTATATTGAGAACTATCTCTGGGCACTGTTTTTTTACCACAGAAACAATGTAGCCACATATATCTTATATTGTTTTATTCAGAAGGTGTTACTGAATCATTTTGGGGGTGAATTACTGCAATACTCCGAAGCATATCTGTGAAAAAAGAAGAACAGCTAACATATCTGATTAAAAGAAATGCATTTTCAATTTTGTTGTTATACATTCCATCAAATTTCACTAATAATCTCTGCAGCCAAAATTATCATCGCATCCATTGAAGGATACCTCAAGGGGTGTAGTTTACTAAATGAAGCCATTTTTGGCGGGAATTTGACAATCTCTTTACCTCAGACTTCATTGTAAGCGGCCTACGCTGGAAAATACAAGCATGTGAATTATGCTCTGTGAAAGCTCAATTATTGACAACTTTCTCTGGACACTGGTTTTTACTACAAAAACAATGTAGCCACATATATCTTATATAGTTTTTGTTCATAAGGAGTTACTGCATCATTTTGGGGGGGAATTACTACAATACTCCAAAACATGACTGTGAAAAAGCTGAACAGCTGACAGATCTGAATAAAAGAAATGAATTTTTCATTTTCTTGTTATACATTCTATTAAATTTCACCAATAATCTCTGCAGCCAAAATGATCAATGCATCCATCCAAGGGTACCTCAGGGGGTGTAGTTTACTAAATGAAGTCATTTTTGGTGGGAATTTGACAATCTCTTTACCTCAGACTTCATTCTAAGCGGCCTACACTGGAAAATACAAGCATGTGATTTATGCTCTTTGAAAGCTCAATTATTGACAGTTTTCTTTGGACACTGCTTTTTACTACAAAAACAATGTAACCACACATATCTGATATTGTTTTATTTAAAAGGAGTTACTGAATCATTTTCTGGGTAGATTTTCTGCCATATTCCAAAGCATGTCTGTGAAAAAGCAGAAATGTATATATTACCATTGAATTGCAATAGGTAACATTTGATTGGCTGTTGTAAGCTCCGCCCAATTTTCTAAATTTTAACTAGTCACCCAGTCATGGTCTGTGCCAAGTTTGGGGCCTCTGGCTTTAAAACTGTGAGAATGGCAATATTTAAAACATTTACATTGATGTCAATAGGTGAAATCTGATTGGCTGTTTGTGGCTCCACCCACTTTTCCTTAATTTTGACCACAGTCACCCAGTGAGTAATTGTGCTAAGTTTGGGATGCCTGGCATTTAAACTGCAATAATAGCAATAGTTAATCTTTTTTCATTAAGGTCAATAGCTGAAATCTGATTGACTGTTATTGCCCCACCCCCTTTTTCCCCTAACTGTGATCCACAGTCACTCAGTGGCCAACACTTTAAGGTTTGGGAATCATGGCATTCAAAGTGTCGAAATGGCAGATGTTTTAATTTCTCCATTGAAAATCAATGAGTGAAATATGATTGGTTGTCGGTGGCTCCGCCCACTTTTTCTAACCTTGAAGTGCAAACACCCAGTGAGAACATTTGTAAACTTTGGGGTCCTTGACACCAATAATATGAGAATAGCAGAATTTTAAATGTTCCCATGTAAATAAATCACTGAAATTCAATTGGCTGCTTTAAAAAATTTGAACCCAAGCTGCAATTTGAAATTTCCCATATAAAACAAACAGCTGAAATGTGATTGGCTGTCGACAGCTCCGCCCACTTTTCCAAAATTCTAACCATAGTAACCCAGTGACCCACGGTGCCAAGTTTGGGGACTCTGGCTTTAAAACTGTTAGAATGACAGCTTTTACAATTTTCTCATTAAAGTCAATAGGGAAAATCTGATTGGTTGTTTGTGGCTCCGCCCACTTTTGCAGTCCCCAAAATGTGACAGAAATGTTACATCAACCCCATGACTAAGTGACCCAAGTTTGGTGAGTTTACCTTCACATCTGTCTGATTGGCGAAAGTTTAACATTTTCCAATGAAAGTCTATGGGAAAAAATGGGGTTTTCGGGGGGCCACCCCAGGGGCACCGAGGGTAAGATCGCTTAACAGAGCACAAGCAACCTACACGGCTATGGGCCGAAGAAGTGTGCAAAGTTTCACACATGCCCTCCTAAAACTCTTAAAACTGTGGGATGAATAGCATTTCCATGTTAAAAGGATTATTTGCACCGATTAACATTGGGCAGGTGTGGTAGCGAAGGGGGACTGTGTTTGTCTACCGAGCGCAACGTTGTGAGTTCGACTCCCGGACCAGCAGGGAGCTGGCATGGGCAACCTGGACGTGGGTTAATGTCCATGGCGGGAGCTGGGACGTTGACTCAAACACCCTGGGGACGACGCAGTAACTGCGTCACACCTGCCCAAATTTTTATGTCGCAATACTTTCGGACTGATTTTAGCAGCAATTAATTTTTTCCCTTTGGCTGTTGCTGGCTCCGCCCACTTTTTTAACCATTTCAGCCCACGGGTATTTTTCATCTTATGACCGAGAGGAATTTTCCCATTTCAGCGCTCCTCTCTTTCATTCCCCAATAACTTTATCACTACTTGTCACAAAGAAATGATCTATACCTTGTTTTTTCCACCACCAATTAGGCTTTCTTTGGGTGGTACATTATGCTAAGAATTATTTTATTCTAAATGCATTTTAACGGAAATAATTAAGAAAAAAATGGAAAAAATCATTATTTCTTAGTTTTCGACCATTATAGTTTTAAAATACCACATGCTACCGTAATTAAAATCCACACATTTTATTTGCCCATTTGTCACGGTTATTGCAATGGTAAAATTATATCCCTAGTATAATGTATGGTGACAATATTTTATTTGGAAATAAAGGTACATTTTTTCAGTTTTACATACATCGCTAATTTTTAGCCCATACATTTATAATAATATGGCCTCTCGACATACATTTTTTTTTTTATTCCCTAAAGTCAGTAGATGTAATTTTACTATTTGGCCATGCTGAGCAAAATCCTATGTAGCGTACAAGTACGCTACATAGGAAATAATGTTTTGCTCCATTGTTCCTAGGGAAGTGATGCAGGCTTCAAAGGAGGCCTGCGTCACGGGTGTCCTGTGGGGAGATTAATGAATGGGAACTTTGTTCCCATTCATTAGTGTAACGATTGGGCGGCGGAAAGTGGCGGAAATCGTCGGCAGAAGGAAGCGCGTCGGCTCTATCTAAGAATAAACACTGTCTTTGAACAAAAACAGTGTTTATTCTCGGTGGACACGTACGGATTGGCACAGGTGACTTTTGTCCCCTGCAGCCAATCCCCCCTGTTGCCGGCAACATCGCGATCGTGAGCATCTGCCCGCATGATCGTGTGCAACCCCCCCCCCAAACTGCAGGGACGTGACTAGCGCGTTTCTTCGGCTGTAGGAGCTGCTGCTGGGGACGTGAAGCTCATGTTCGCGTGGCATAAATGGTTAAAATAAGCTTACCGCAGTGAACTTGAGATTAATATATGAAAGGCTGATAACTGATAACTGTTCCTAACGTTAGCATTATGCCGCTAGTTACCACAGCAGTGCCCGCATTAGTTTTTTTCTTCTTGAAAGTGAGTGCTTCATGCTGATATCAAAGTCAACAATACAAGCGAGAGCAAAAATGCAAATGCAGACGCATACAGGTTTATTAATTTTGCGGCAAAATCTGGACATGCACCGCACAGGACTCACATGACAGGCAAGTTGAAAATGCAAAAGATACTGCTTAATTGCCTCGAGATAAGTAAATCCTACGCCGCAGTTGTGGCCACTTGTCTCGGAAGCGGCATAGTATTTACACCGCTGGATTTCAACGGTACTGTTTCAATCGACTGTGCACACTGTTGGTGAATCAGCTGTGGTAAATCAAGGTATTGTGTATTTTTTTATGCATAATTCTACTTGTAGTTTTGTACACATATGGAAATCCTGCCAAGCTCTCCCATTATTCAGGGGGAAAAACGCATAGAAATGCATATAAAAATGTGCAAAAATGAGCTGAAACACGTTTGCATTTTTAAAGTCCATTTATGTGCGATCCCAAATGCACCTGATGTGAACAAGGCCTTAATGAATCGGTAAGGAGCCAGTTTTATTGGCTCCCTACCATGTGATCGCTGTGAGCCAATCACTGTGATCACTAGGTAGAAAGCAATAAAGTTGCATTCTCTCCAGCTTTCTCCACCAGTCTGCAGTGATCTCTGGACAGAGAGAGCTGTAGCTGCTGTGTGTCTGTGTCTCACAGACAGCGTTACAGTGTAAAACACATTTATTCACATAATTTCACCCCACAACCCCTGTGATCCCTTTCCAGTCACCTCTAGTATGTAGGTGACGTCAGCAGTATATATATATATATATATATATATATATATATATATATATATATATATATATATATATATATATATATGCTGTGTAAAGTTACTGTATACAGGGGCTGTATCCCTTATACAGTTAGTTTATGTAATGTATGTATATTGAGAACTATCTCTGGGCACTGTTTTTTTACCACAGAAACAATGTAGCCACATATATCTTATATTGTTTTATTCAGAAGGTGTTACTGAATCATTTTGGGGGTGAATTACTGCAATACTCCGAAGCATATCTGTGAAAAAAGAAGAACAGCTAACATATCTGATTAAAAGAAATGCATTTTCAATTTTGTTGTTATACATTCCATCAAATTTCACTAATAATCTCTGCAGCCAAAATTATCATCGCATCCATTGAAGGATACCTCAAGGGGTGTAGTTTACTAAATGAAGCCATTTTTGGCGGGAATTTGACAATCTCTTTACCTCAGACTTCATTGTAAGCGGCCTACGCTGGAAAATACAAGCATGTGAATTATGCTCTGTGAAAGCTCAATTATTGACAACTTTCTCTGGACACTGGTTTTTACTACAAAAACAATGTAGCCACATATATCTTATATAGTTTTTGTTCATAAGGAGTTACTGCATCATTTTGGGGGGGAATTACTACAATACTCCAAAACATGACTGTGAAAAAGCTGAACAGCTGACAGATCTGAATAAAAGAAATGAATTTTTCATTTTCTTGTTATACATTCTATTAAATTTCACCAATAATCTCTGCAGCCAAAATGATCAATGCATCCATCCAAGGGTACCTCAGGGGGTGTAGTTTACTAAATGAAGTCATTTTTGGTGGGAATTTGACAATCTCTTTACCTCAGACTTCATTCTAAGCGGCCTACACTGGAAAATACAAGCATGTGATTTATGCTCTTTGAAAGCTCAATTATTGACAGTTTTCTTTGGACACTGCTTTTTACTACAAAAACAATGTAACCACACATATCTGATATTGTTTTATTTAAAAGGAGTTACTGAATCATTTTTTGGGTAGATTTTCTGCCATATTCCAAAGCATGTCTGTGAAAAAGCAGAAATGTATATATTACCATTGAATTGCAATAGGTAACATTTGATTGGCTGTTGTAAGCTCCGCCCAATTTTCTAAATTTTAACTCTAGTCACCCAGTCATGGTCTGTGCCAAGTTTGGGGCCTCTGGCTTTAAAACTGTGAGAATGGCAATATTTAAAACATTTACATTGATGTCAATAGGTGAAATCTGATTGGCTGTTTGTGGCTCCACCCACTTTTCCTTAATTTTGACCACAGTCACCCAGTGAGTAATTGTGCTAAGTTTGGGATGCCTGGCATTTAAACTGCAATAATAGCAATAGTTAATCTTTTTTCATTAAGGTCAATAGCTGAAATCTGATTGACTGTTATTGCCCCACCCCTTTTTTCCCCTAACTGTGATCCACAGTCACTCAGTGGCCAACACTTTAAGGTTTGGGAATCATGGCATTCAAAGTGTCGAAATGGCAGATGTTTTAATTTCTCCATTGAAAATCAATGAGTGAAATATGATTGGTTGTCGGTGGCTCCGCCCACTTTTTCTAACCTTGAAGTGCAAACACCCAGTGAGAACATTTGTAAACTTTGGGGTCCTTGACACCAATAATATGAGAATAGCAGAATTTTAAATGTTCCCATGTAAATAAATCACTGAAATTCAATTGGCTGCTTTAAAAAATTTGAACCCAAGCTGCAATTTAAAATTTCTCATATAAAACAAACAGCTGAAATGTGATTGGCTGTCGACGGCTCCGCCCACTTTTCCAAAATTCTAACCATAGTAACCCAGTGACCCACGGTGCCAAGTTTGGGGACTCTGGCTTTAAAACTGTTAGAATGACAGCTTTTACAATTTTCTCATTAAAGTCAATAGGGAAAATCTGATTGGTTGTTTGTGGCTCCGCCCACTTTTGCAGTCCCCAAAATGTGACAGAAATGTTACATCAACCCCATGACTAAGTGTCCCAAGTTTGGTGAGTTTACCTTCACATCTGTCTGATTGGCGAAAGTTTAACATTTTCCAATGAAAGTCTATGGGAAAAAATGGAGTTTTCGGGGGGCCACCCCAGGGGCACCGAGGGTAAGATCGCTTAACAGAGCACAAGCAACCTACACGGCTATGGGCCGAAGAAGTGTGCAAAGTTTCACACATGCCCTCCTAAAACTCTTAAAACTGTGGGATGAATAGCATTTCCATGTTAAAAGGATTATTTGCACCGATTAACATTGGGCAGGTGTGGTAGCGAAGGGGGACTGTGTTTGTCTACCGAGCGCAACGTTGTGAGTTCGACTCCCGGACCAGCAGGGAGCTGGCATGGGCAACCTGGACGTGGGTTAATGTCCATGGCGGGAGCTGGGACGTTGACTCAAACACCCTGGGGACGACGCAGTAACTGCGTCACACCTGCCCAAATTTTTATGTCGCAATACTTTCGGACTGATTTTAGCAGCAATTAATTTTTTCCCTTTGGCTGTTGCTGGCTCCGCCCACTTTTTTACCATTTCAGCCCACGGGTATTTTTCATCTTATGACCGAGAGGAATTTTCCCATTTCAGCGCTCCTCTCTTTCATTCCCCAATAACTTTATCACTACTTGTCACAAAGAAATGATCTATACCTTGTTTTTTCCACCACCAATTAGGCTTTCTTTGGGTGGTACATTATGCTAAGAATTATTTTATTCTAAATGCATTTTAACGGAAATAATTAAGAAAAAAATGGAAAAAATCATTATTTCTTAGTTTTCGACCATTATAGTTTTAAAATACCACATGCTACCGTAATTAAAATCCACACATTTTATTTGCCCATTTGTCACGGTTATTGCAATGGTAAAATTATATCCCTAGTATAATGTATGGTGACAATATTTTATTTGGAAATAAAGGTACATTTTTTCAGTTTTACATCCATCGCTAATTTTTAGCCCATACATTTATAATAATATGGCCTCTCGACATACATTTTTTTTTTTATTCCCTAAAGTCAGTAGATGTAATTTTACTATTTGGCCATGCTGAGCAAAATCCTATGTAGCGTACAAGTACGCTACATAGGAAATAATGTTTTGCTCCATTGTTCCTAGGGAAGTGATGCAGGCTTCAAAGGAGGCCTGCGTCACGGGTGTCCTGTGGGGAGATTAATGAATGGGAACTTTGTTCCCATTCATTAGTGTAACGATTGGGCGGCGGAAAGTGGCAGAAATCGTCGGCAGAAGGAAGCGCGTCGGCTCTATCTAAGAATAAACACTGTCTTTGAACAAAAACAGTGTTTATTCTCGGTGGACACGTACGGATTGGCACAGGTGACTTTTGTCCCCTGCAGCCAATCCCCCCTGTTGCCGGCAACATCGCGATCGTGAGCATCTGCCCGCATGATCGTGTGCAACCCCCCCCCCCCCCCAAACTGCAGGGACGTGACTAGCGCGTTTCTTCGGCTGTAGGAGCTGCTGCTGGGGACGTGAAGCTCATGTTCGCGTGGCATAAATGGTTAAAATAAGCTTACCGCAGTGAACTTGAGATTAATATATGAAAGGCTGATAACTGATAACTGTTCCTAACGTTAGCATTATGCCGCTAGTTACCACAGCAGTGCCCGCATTAGTTTTTTTCTTCTTGAAAGTGAGTGCTTCATGCTGATATCAAAGTCAACAATACAAGCGAGAGCAAAAATGCAAATGCAGACGCATACAGGTTTATTAATTTTGCGGCAAAATCTGGACATGCACCGCACAGGACTCACATGACAGGCAAGTTGAAAATGCAAAAGATACTGCTTAATTGCCTCGAGATAAGTAAATCCTACGCCGCAGTTGTGGCCACTTGTCTCGGAAGCGGCATAGTATTTACACCGCTGGATTTCAACGGTACTGTTTCAATCGACTGTGCACACTGTTGGTGAATCAGCTGTGGTAAATCAAGGTATTGTGTATTTTTTATGCATAATTCTACTTGTAGTTTTGTACACATATGGAAATCCTGCCAAGCTCTCCCATTATTCAGGGGGAAAAACGCATAGAAATGCATATAAAAATGTGCAAAAATGAGCTGAAACACGTTTGCATTTTTAAAGTCCATTTATGTGCGATCCCAAATGCACCTGATGTGAACAAGGCCTTAATGAATCGGTAAGGAGCCAGTTTTATTGGCTCCCTACCATGTGATCGCTGTGAGCCAATCACTGTGATCACTAGGTAGAAAGCAATAAAGTTGCATTCTCTCCAGCTTTCTCCACCAGTCTGCAGTGATCTCTGGACAGAGAGAGCTGTAGCTGCTGTGTGTCTGTGTCTCACAGACAGCGTTACAGTGTAAAACACATTTATTCACATAATTTCACCCCGCAACCCCTGTGATCCCTTTCCAGTCACCTCTAGTATGCAGGTGACGTCAGCAGTATGTATATATATATATATATATATATATATATATATATATATATATATATATATGCTGTGTAAAGTTACTGTATACAGGGGCTGTATCCCTTATACAGTTAGTTTATGTAATGTATGTATATTGAGAACTATCTCTGGGCACTGTTTTTTTACCACAGAAACAATGTAGCCACATATATCTTATATTGTTTTATTCAGAAGGTGTTACTGAATCATTTTGGGGGTGAATTACTGCAATACTCCGAAGCATATCTGTGAAAAAAGAAGAACAGCTAACATATCTGATTAAAAGAAATGCATTTTCAATTTTGTTGTTATACATTCCATCAAATTTCACTAATAATCTCTGCAGCCAAAATTATCATCGCATCCATTGAAGGATACCTCAAGGGGTGTAGTTTACTAAATGAAGCCATTTTTGGCGGGAATTTGACAATCTCTTTACCTCAGACTTCATTGTAAGCGGCCTACGCTGGAAAATACAAGCATGTGAATTATGCTCTGTGAAAGCTCAATTATTGACAACTTTCTCTGGACACTGGTTTTTACTACAAAAACAATGTAGCCACATATATCTTATATAGTTTTTGTTCATAAGGAGTTACTGCATCATTTTGGGGGGGAATTACTACAATACTCCAAAACATGACTGTGAAAAAGCTGAACAGCTGACAGATCTGAATAAAAGAAATGAATTTTTCATTTTCTTGTTATACATTCTATTAAATTTCACCAATAATCTCTGCAGCCAAAATGATCAATGCATCCATCCAAGGGTACCTCAGGGGGTGTAGTTTACTAAATGAAGTCATTTTTGGTGGGAATTTGACAATCTCTTTACCTCAGACTTCATTCTAAGCGGCCTACACTGGAAAATACAAGCATGTGATTTATGCTCTTTGAAAGCTCAATTATTGACAGTTTTCTTTGGACACTGCTTTTTACTACAAAAACAATGTAACCACACATATCTGATATTGTTTTATTTAAAAGGAGTTACTGAATCATTTTTTGGGTAGATTTTCTGCCATATTCCAAAGCATGTCTGTGAAAAAGCAGAAATGTATATATTACCATTGAATTGCAATAGGTAACATTTGATTGGCTGTTGTAAGCTCCGCCCAATTTTCTGAATTTTAACTCTAGTCACCCAGTCATGGTCTGTGCCAAGTTTGGGGCCTCTGGCTTTAAAACTGTGAGAATGGCAATATTTAAAACATTTACATTGATGTCAATAGGTGAAATCTGATTGGCTGTTTGTGGCTCCACCCACTTTTCCTTAATTTTGACCACAGTCACCCAGTGAGTAATTGTGCTAAGTTTGGGATGCCTGGCATTTAAACTGCAATAATAGCAATAGTTAATCTTTTTTCATTAAGGTCAATAGCTGAAATCTGATTGACTGTTATTGCCCCACCCCTTTTTTCCCCTAACTGTGATTCACAGTCACTCAGTGGCCAACACTTTAAGGTTTGGGAATCATGGCATTTAAAGTGTCGAAATGGCAGATGTTTTAATTTCTCCATTGAAAATCAATGAGTGAAATATGATTGGTTGTCGGTGGCTCCGCCCACTTTTTCTAACCTTGAAGTGCAAACACCCAGTGAGAACATTTGTAAACTTTGGGGTCCTTGACACCAATAATATGAGAATAGCAGAATTTTAAATGTTCCCATGTAAATAAATCACTGAAATTCAATTGGCTGCTTTAAAAAATTTGAACCCAAGCTGCAATTTAAAATTTCTCATATAAAACAAACAGCTGAAATGTGATTGGCTGTCGACTGCTCCGCCCACTTTTCCAAAATTCTAACCATAGTAACCCAGTGACCCACGGTGCCAAGTTTGGGGACTCTGGCTTTAAAACTGTTAGAATGACAGCTTTTACAATTTTCTCATTAAAGTCAATAGGGAAAATCTGATTGGTTGTTTGTGGCTCCGCCCACTTTTGCAGTCCCCAAAATGTGACAGAAATGTTACATCAACCCCATGACTAAGTGACCCAAGTTTGGTGAGTTTACCTTCACATCTGTCTGATTGGCGAAAGTTTAACATTTTCCAATGAAAGTCTATGGGAAAAAATGGGGTTTTCGGGGGGCCACCCCAGGGGCACCGAGGGTAAGATCGCTTAACAGAGCACAAGCAACCTACACGGCTATGGGCCGAAGAAGTGTGCAAAGTTTCACACATGCCCTCCTAAAACTCTTAAAACTGTGGGATGAATAGCATTTCCATGTTAAAAGGATTATTTGCACCGATTAACATTGGGCAGGTGTGGTAGCGAAGGGGGACTGTGTTTGTCTACCGAGCGCAACGTTGTGAGTTCGACTCCCGGACCAGCAGGGAGCTGGCATGGGCAACCTGGACGTGGGTTAATGTCCATGGCGGGAGCTGGGACGTTGACTCAAACACCCTGGGGACGACGCAGTAACTGCGTCACACCTGCCCAAATTTTTATGTCGCAATACTTTCTGACTGATTTTAGCAGCAATTAATTTTTTCCCTTTGGCTGTTGCTGGCTCCGCCCACTTTTTTTAACCATTTCAGCCCACGGGTATTTTTCATCTTATGACCGAGAGGAATTTTCCCATTTCAGCGCTCCTCTCTTTCATTCCCCAATAACTTTATCACTACTTGTCACAAAGAAATGATCTATACCTTGTTTTTTCCACCACCAATTAGGCTTTCTTTGGGTGGTACATTATGCTAAGAATTATTTTATTCTAAATGCATTTTAACGGAAATAATTAAGAAAAAAATGGAAAAAATCATTATTTCTTAGTTTTCGACCATTATAGTTTTAAAATACCACATGCTACCGTAATTAAAATCCACACATTTTATTTGCCCATTTGTCACGGTTATTGCAATGGTAAAATTATATCCCTAGTATAATGTATGGTGACAATATTTTATTTGGAAATAAAGGTACATTTTTTCAGTTTTACATCCATCGCTATTTTTTAGCCCATACATTTATAATAATATGGCCTCTCGACATACATTTTTTTTTTTATTCCCTAAAGTCAGTAGATGTAATTTTACTATTTGGCCATGCTGAGCAAAATCCTATGTAGCGTACAAGTACGCTACATAGGAAATAATGTTTTGCTCCATTGTTCCTAGGGAAGTGATGCAGGCTTCAAAGGAGGCCTGCGTCACGGGTGTCCTGTGGGGAGATTAATGAATGGGAACTTTGTTCCCATTCATTAGTGTAACGATTGGGCGGCGGAAAGTGGCGGAAATCGTCGGCAGAAGGAAGCGCGTCGGCTCTATCTAAGAATAAACACTGTCTTTGAACAAAAACAGTGTTTATTCTCGGTGGACACGTACGGATTGGCACAGGTGACTTTTGTCCCCTGCAGCCAATCCCCCCTGTTGCCGGCAACATCGCGATCGTGAGCATCTGCCCGCATGATCGTGTGCAACACCCCCCCCCCCCCAAACTGCAGGGACGTGACTAGCGCGTTTCTTCGGCTGTAGGAGCTGCTGCTGGGGACGTGAAGCTCATGTTCGCGTGGCATAAATGGTTAAAATAAGCTTACCGCAGTGAACTTGAGATTAATATATGAAAGGCTGATAACTGATAACTGTTCCTAACGTTAGCATTATGCCGCTAGTTACCACAGCAGTGCCCGCATTAGTTTTTTTCTTCTTGAAAGTGAATGCTTCATGCTGATATCAAAGTCAACAATACAAGCGAGAGCAAAAATGCAAATGCAGACGCATACAGGTTTATTAATTTTGCGGCAAAATCTGGACATGCACCGCACAGGACTCACATGACAGGCAAGTTGAAAATGCAAAAGATACTGCTTAATTGCCTCGAGATAAGTAAATCCTACGCCGCAGTTGTGGCCACTTGTCTCGGAAGCGGCATAGTATTTACACCGCTGGATTTCAACGGTACTGTTTCAATCGACTGTGCACACTGTTGGTGAATCAGCTGTGGTAAATCAAGGTATTGTGTATTTTTTTATGCATAATTCTACTTGTAGTTTTGTACACATATGGAAATCCTGCCAAGCTCTCCCATTATTCAGGGGGAAAAACGCATAGAAATGCATATAAAAATGTGCAAAAATGAGCTGAAACACGTTTGCATTTTTAAAGTCCATTTATGTGCGATCCCAAATGCACCTGATGTGAACAAGGCCTTAATGAATCGGTAAGGAGCCAGTTTTATTGGCTCCCTACCATGTGATCGCTGTGAGCCAATCACTGTGATCACTAGGTAGAAAGCAATAAAGTTGCATTCTCTCCAGCTTTCTCCACCAGTCTGCAGTGATCTCTGGACAGAGAGAGCTGTAGCTGCTGTGTGTCTGTGTCTCACAGACAGCGTTACAGTGTAAAACACATTTATTCACATAATTTCACCCCACAACCCCTGTGATCCCTTTCCAGTCACCTCTAGTATGTAGGTGACGTCAGAAGTATATATATATATATATATATATGCTGTGTAAAGTTACTGTATACAGGGGCTGTATCCCTTATACTGTTAGTTTATGTAATGTATGTATATTGAGAACTATCTCTGGGCACTGTTTTTTTACCACAGAAACAATGTAGCCACATATATCTTATATTGTTTTATTCAGAAGGTGTTACTGAATCATTTTGGGGGTGAATTACTGCAATACTCCGAAGCATATCTGTGAAAAAAGAAGAACAGCTAACATATCTGATTAAAAGAAATGCATTTTCAATTATGTTGTTATACATTCCATCAAATTTCACTAATAATCTCTGCAGCCAAAATTATCATCGCATCCATTGAAGGATACCTCAAGGGGTGTAGTTTACTAAATGAAGCCATTTTTGGCGGGAATTTGACAATCTCTTTACCTCAGACTTCATTGTAAGCGGCCTACGCTGGAAAATACAAGCATGTGAATTATGCTCTGTGAAAGCTCAATTATTGACAACTTTCTCTGGACACTGGTTTTTACTACAAAAACAATGTAGCCACATATATCTTATATAGTTTTTGTTCATAAGGAGTTACTGCATCATTTTGGGGGGGAATTACTACAATACTCCAAAACATGACTGTGAAAAAGCTGAACAGCTGACAGATCTGAATAAAAGAAATGAATTTTTCATTTTCTTGTTATACATTCTATTAAATTTCACCAATAATCTCTGCAGCCAAAATGATCAATGCATCCATCCAAGGGTACCTCAGGGGGTGTAGTTTACTAAATGAAGTCATTTTTGGTGGGAATTTGACAATCTCTTTACCTCAGACTTCATTCTAAGCGGCCTACACTGGAAAATACAAGCATGTGATTTATGCTCTTTGAAAGCTCAATTATTGACAGTTTTCTTTGGACACTGCTTTTTACTACAAAAACAATGTAACCACACATATCTGATATTGTTTTATTTAAAAGGAGTTACTGAATCATTTTTTGGGTAGATTTTCTGCCATATTCCAAAGCATGTCTGTGAAAAAGCAGAAATGTATATATTACCATTGAATTGCAATAGGTAACATTTGATTGGCTGTTGTAAGCTCCGCCCAATTTTCTAAATTTTAACTCTAGTCACCCAGTCATGGTCTGTGCCAAGTTTGGGGCCTCTGGCTTTAAAACTGTGAGAATGGCAATATTTAAAACATTTACATTGATGTCAATAGGTGAAATCTGATTGGCTGTTTGTGGCTCCACCCACTTTTCCTTAATTTTGACCACAGTCACCCAGTGAGTAATTGTGCTAAGTTTGGGATGCCTGGCATTTAAACTGCAATAATAGCAATAGTTAATCTTTTTTCATTAAGGTCAATAGCTGAAATCTGATTGACTGTTATTGCCCCACCCCCTTTTTCCCCTAACTGTGATCCACAGTCACTCAGTGGCCAACACTTTAAGGTTTGGGAATCATGGCATTCAAAGTGTCGAAATGGCAGATGTTTTAATTTCTCCATTGAAAATCAATGAGTGAAATATGATTGGTTGTCGGTGGCTCCGCCCACTTTTTCTAACCTTGAAGTGCAAACACCCAGTGAGAACATTTGTAAACTTTGGGGTCCTTGACACCAATAATATGAGAATAGCAGAATTTTAAATGTTCCCATGTAAATAAATCACTGAAATTCAATTGGCTGCTTTAAAAAATTTGAACCCAAGCTGCAATTTGAAATTTCCCATATAAAACAAACAGCTGAAATGTGATTGGCTGTCGACAGCTCCGCCCACTTTTCCAAAATTCTAACCATAGTAACCCAGTGACCCACGGTGCCAAGTTTGGGGACTCTGGCTTTAAAACTGTTAGAATGACAGCTTTTCCAATTTTCTCATTAAAGTCAATAGGGAAAATCTGATTGGTTGTTTGTGGCTCCGCCCACTTTTGCAGTCCCCAAAATGTGACAGAAATGTTACATCAACCCCATGACTAAGTGACCCAAGTTTGGTGAGTTTACCTTCACATCTGTCTGATTGGCGAAAGTTTAACATTTTCCAATGAAAGTCTATGGGAAAAAATGGGGTTTTCGGGGGGCCACCCCAGGGGCACCGAGGGTAAGATCGCTTAACAGAGCACAAGCAACCTACACGGCTATGGGCCGAAGAAGTGTGCAAAGTTTCACACATGCCCTCCTAAAACTCTTAAAACTGTGGGATGAATAGCATTTCCATGTTAAAAGGATTATTTGCACCGATTAACATTGGGCAGGTGTGGTAGCGAAGGGGGACTGTGTTTGTCTACCGAGCGCAACGTTGTGAGTTCGACTCCCGGACCAGCAGGGAGCTGGCATGGGCAACCTGGACGTGGGTTAATGTCCATGGCGGGAGCTGGGACGTTGACTCAAACACCCTGGGGACGACGCAGTAACTGCGTCACACCTGCCCAAATTTTTATGTCGCAATACTTTCGGACTGATTTTAGCAGCAATTAATTTTTTCCCTTTGGCTGTTGCTGGCTCCGCCCACTTTTTTAACCATTTCAGCCCACGGGTATTTTTCATCTTATGACCGAGAGGAATTTTCCCATTTCAGCGCTCCTCTCTTTCATTCCCCAATAACTTTATCACTACTTGTCACAAAGAAATGATCTATACCTTGTTTTTTCCACCACCAATTAGGCTTTCTTTGGGTGGTACATTATGCTAAGAATTATTTTATTCTAAATGCATTTTAACGGAAATAATTAAGAAAAAAATGGAAAAAATCATTATTTCTTAGTTTTCGACCATTATAGTTTTAAAATACCACATGCTACCGTAATTAAAATCCACACATTTTATTTGCCCATTTGTCACGGTTATTGCAATGGTAAAATTATATCCCTAGTATAATGTATGGTGACAATATTTTATTTGGAAATAAAGGTACATTTTTTCAGTTTTACATCCATCGCTAATTTTTAGCCCATACATTTATAATAATATGGCCTCTCGACATACATTTTTTTTTTATTCCCTAAAGTCAGTAGATGTAATTTTACTATTTGGCCATGCTGAGCAAAATCCTATGTAGCGTACAAGTACGCTACATAGGAAATAATGTTTTGCTCCATTGTTCCTAGGGAAGTGATGCAGGCTTCAAAGGAGGCCTGCGTCACGGGTGTCCTGTGGGGAGATTAATGAATGGGAACTTTGTTCCAATTCATTAGTGTAACGATTGGGCGGCGGAAAGTGGCGGAAATCGTCGGCAGAAGGAAGCGCGTCGGCTCTATCTAAGAATAAACACTGTCTTTGAACAAAAACAGTGTTTATTCTCGGTGGACACGTACGGATTGGCACAGGTGACTTTTGTCCCCTGCAGCCAATCCCCCCTGTTGCCGGCAACATCGCGATCGTGAGCATCTGCCCGCATGATCGTGTGCAACCCCCCCCCCCCCAAACTGCAGGGACGTGACTAGCGCGTTTCTTCGGCTGTAGGAGCTGCTGCTGGGGACGTGAAGCTCATGTTCGCGTGGCATAAATGGTTAAAATAAGCTTACCGCAGTGAACTTGAGATTAATATATGAAAGGCTGATAACTGATAACTGTTCCTAACGTTAGCATTATGCCGCTAGTTACCACAGCAGTGCCCGCATTAGTTTTTTTCTTCTTGAAAGTGAGTGCTTCATGCTGATATCAAAGTCAACAATACAAGCGAGAGCAAAAATGCAAATGCAGACGCATACAGGTTTATTAATTTTGCGGCAAAATCTGGACATGCACCGCACAGGACTCACATGACAGGCAAGTTGAAAATGCAAAAGATACTGCTTAATTGCGTCGAGATAAGTAAATCCTACGCCGCAGTTGTGGCCACTTGTCTCGGAAGCGGCATAGTATTTACACCGCTGGATTTCAACGGTACTGTTTCAATCGACTGTGCACACTGTTGGTGAATCAGCTGTGGTAAATCAAGGTATTGTGTATTTTTTTATGCATAATTCTACTTGTAGTTTTGTACACATATGGAAATCCTGCCAAGCTCTCCCATTATTCAGGGGGAAAAACGCATAGAAATGCATATAAAAATGTGCAAAAATGAGCTGAAACACGTTTGCATTTTTAAAGTCCATTTATGTGCGATCCCAAATGCACCTGATGTGAACAAGGCCTTAATGAATCGGTAAGGAGCCAGTTTTATTGGCTCCCTACCATGTGATCGCTGTGAGCCAATCACTGTGATCACTAGGTAGAAAGCAATAAAGTTGCATTCTCTCCAGCTTTTTCCACCAGTCTGCAGTGATCTCTGGACAGAGAGAGCTGTAGCTGCTGTGTGTCTGTGTCTCACAGACAGCGTTACAGTGTAAAACACATTTATTCACATAATTTCACCCCACAACCCCTGTGATCCCTTTCCAGTCACCTCTAGTATGTAGGTGACGTCAGCAGTATATATATATATATATATATATATATATATATATATATATATATATATATATATATATATATATATATGCTGTGTAAAGTTACTGTATACAGGGGCTGTATCCCTTATACAGTTAGTTTATGTAATGTATGTATATTGAGAACTATCTCTGGGCACTGTTTTTTTACCACAGAAACAATGTAGCCACATATATCTTATATTGTTTTATTCAGAAGGTGTTACTGAATCATTTTGGGGGTGAATTACTGCAATACTCCGAAGCATATCTGTGAAAAAAGAAGAACAGCTAACATATCTGATTAAAAGAAATGCATTTTCAATTTTGTTGTTATACATTCCATCAAATTTCACTAATAATCTCTGCAGCCAAAATTATCATCGCATCCATTGAAGGATACCTCAAGGGGTGTAGTTTACTAAATGAAGCCATTTTTGGCGGGAATTTGACAATCTCTTTACCTCAGACTTCATTGTAAGCGGCCTACGCTGGAAAATACAAGCATGTGAATTATGCTCTGTGAAAGCTCAATTATTGACAACTTTCTCTGGACACTGGTTTTTACTACAAAAACAATGTAGCCACATATATCTTATATAGTTTTTGTTCATAAGGAGTTACTGCATCATTTTGGGGGGGAATTACTACAATACTCCAAAACATGACTGTGAAAAAGCTGAACAGCTGACAGATCTGAATAAAAGAAATGAATTTTTCATTTTCTTGTTATACATTCTATTAAATTTCACCAATAATCTCTGCAGCCAAAATGATCAATGCATCCATCCAAGGGTACCTCAGGGGGTGTAGTTTACTAAATGAAGTCATTTTTGGTGGGAATTTGACAATCTCTTTACCTCAGACTTCATTCTAAGCGGCCTACACTGGAAAATACAAGCATGTGATTTATGCTCTTTGAAAGCTCAATTATTGACAGTTTTCTTTGGACACTGCTTTTTACTACAAAAACAATGTAACCACACATATCTGATATTGTTTTATTTAAAAGGAGTTACTGAATCATTTTTTGGGTAGATTTTCTGCCATATTCCAAAGCATGTCTGTGAAAAAGCAGAAATGTATATATTACCATTGAATTGCAATAGGTAACATTTGATTGGCTGTTGTAAGCTCCGCCCAATTTTCTGAATTTTAACTCTAGTCACCCAGTCATGGTCTGTGCCAAGTTTGGGGCCTCTGGCTTTAAAACTGTGAGAATGGCAATATTTAAAACATTTACATTGATGTCAATAGGTGAAATCTGATTGGCTGTTTGTGGCTCCACCCACTTTTCCTTAATTTTGACCACAGTCACCCAGTGAGTAATTGTGCTAAGTTTGGGATGCCTGGCATTTAAACTGCAATAATAGCAATAGTTAATCTTTTTTCATTAAGGTCAATAGCTGAAATCTGATTGACTGTTATTGCCCCACCCCTTTTTTCCCCTAACTGTGATTCACAGTCACTCAGTGGCCAACACTTTAAGGTTTGGGAATCATGGCATTCAAAGTGTCGAAATGGCAGATGTTTTAATTTCTCCATTGAAAATCAATGAGTGAAATATGATTGGTTGTCGGTGGCTCCGCCCACTTTTTCTAACCTTGAAGTGCAAACACCCAGTGAGAACATTTGTAAACTTTGGGGTCCTTGACACCAATAATATGAGAATAGCAGAATTTTAAATGTTCCCATGTAAATAAATCACTGAAATTCAATTGGCTGCTTTAAAAAATTTGAACCCAAGCTGCAATTTAAAATTTCTCATATAAAACAAACAGCTGAAATGTGATTGGCTGTCGACGGCTCCGCCCACTTTTCCAAAATTCTAACCATAGTAACCCAGTGACCCACGGTGCCAAGTTTGGGGACTCTGGCTTTAAAACTGTTAGAATGACAGCTTTTCCAATTTTCTCATTAAAGTCAATAGGGAAAATCTGATTGGTTGTTTGTGGCTCCGCCCACTTTTGCAGTCCCCAAAATGTGACAGAAATGTTACATCAACCCCATGACTAAGTGTCCCAAGTTTGGTGAGTTTACCTTCACATCTGTCTGATTGGCGAAAGTTTAACATTTTCCAATGAAAGTCTATGGGAAAAAATGGGGTTTTCGGGGGGCCACCCCAGGGGCACCGAGGGTAAGATCGCTTAACAGAGCACAAGCAACCTACACGGCTATGGGCCGAAGAAGTGTGCAAAGTTTCACACATGCCCTCCTAAAACTCTTAAAACTGTGGGATGAATAGCATTTCCATGTTAAAAGGATTATTTGCACCGATTAACATTGGGCAGGTGTGGTAGCGAAGGGGGACTGTGTTTGTCTGCCGAGCGCAACGTTGTGAGTTCGACTCCCGGACCAGCAGGGAGCTGGCATGGGCAACCTGGACGTGGGTTAATGTCCATGGCGGGAGCTGGGACGTTGACTCAAACACCCTGGGGACGACGCAGTAACTGCGTCACACCTGCCCAAATTTTTATGTCGCAATACTTTCTGACTGATTTTAGCAGCAATTAATTTTTTCCCTTTGGCTGTTGCTGGCTCCGCCCACTTTTTTAACCATTTCAGCCCACGGGTATTTTTCATCTTATGACCGAGAGGAATTTTCCCATTTCAGCGCTCCTCCCTTTCATTCCCCAATAACTTTATCACTACTTGTCACAAAGAAATGATCTATACCTTGTTTTTTCCACCACCAATTAGGCTTTCTTTGGGTGGTACATTATGCTAAGAATTATTTTATTCTAAATGCATTTTAACGGAAATAATTAAGAAAAAAATGGAAAAAAATCATTATTTCTTAGTTTTCGACCATTATAGTTTTAAAATACCACATGCTACCGTAATTAAAATCCACACATTTTATTTGCCCATTTGTCACGGTTATTGCAATGGTAAAATTATATCCCTAGTATAATGTATGGTGACAATATTTTATTTGGAAATAAAGGTACATTTTTTTAGTTTTACATCCATCGCTAATTTTTAGCCCATACATTTATAATAATATGGCCTCTCGACATACATTTTTTTTTATTCCCTAAAGTCAGTAGATGTAATTTTACTATTTGGCCATGCTGAGCAAAATCCTATGTAGCGTACAAGTACGCTACATAGGAAATAATGTTTTGCTCCATTGTTCCTAGGGAAGTGATGCAGGCTTCAAAGGAGGCCTGCGTCACGGGTGTCCTGTGGGGAGATTAATGAATGGGAACTTTGTTCCCATTCATTAGTGTAACGATTGGGCGGCGGAAAGTGGTGGAAATCGTCGGCAGAAGGAAGCGCGTCGGCTCTATCTAAGAATAAACACTGTCTTTGAACAAAAACAGTGTTTATTCTCGGTGGACACGTACGGATTGGCACAGGTGACTTTTGTCCCCTGCAGCCAATCCCCCCTGTTGCCGGCAACATCGCGATCGTGAGCATCTGCCCGCATGATCGTGTGCAACCCCCCCCCCAAACTGCGGGGACGTGACTAGCGCGTTTCTTCGGCTGTAGGAGCTGCTGCTGGGGACGTGAAGCTCATGTTCGCGTGGCATAATTGGTTACAATAAGCTTACCGCAGTGAACTTAAGATTAATATATGAAAGGCTGATAACTGATAACTGTTCCTAACGTTAGCATTATGCCGCTAGTTACCACAGCAGTGCCCGCATTAGTTTTTTTCTTCTTGAAAGTGAGTGCTTCATGCTGATATCAAAGATAACAATACAAGCGAGAGCAAAAATGCAAATGCAGACGCATTCAGGTTTATTAATTTTGCGGCAAAATCTGGACATGCACCGCACAGGACTCACATGACAGGCAAGTTGAAAATGCAAAAGATACTGCTTAATTGCCTCGAGATAAGTAAATCCTACGCCGCAGTAGTGGCCACTTGTCTCGGAAGCGGCATAGTATTTACACCGCTGGATTTCAACGGTACTGTTTCAATCGACTGTGCACACTGTTGGTGAATCAGCTGTGGTAAATCAAGGTATTGTGTATTTTTTTATGCATAATTCTACTTGTAGTTTTGTACACATATGGAAATCCTGCCAAGCTCTCCCATTATTCAGGGGGAAAAACGCATAGAAATGCATATAAAAATGTTCAAAAATGAGCTGAAACACGTTTGCATTTTTAAAGTCCATTTATGTGCGATCCCAAATGCACCTGATGTGAACAAGGCCTTAATGAATCAGTAAGGAGCCAGTTTTATTGGCTCCCTACCATGTGATCGCTGTGAGCCAATCACTGTGATCACTAGGTAGAAAGCAATAAAGTTGCATTCTCTCCAGCTTTCTCCACCAGTCTGCAGTGATCTCTGGACAGAGAGAGCTGTAGCTGCTGTGTGTCTGTGTCTCACAGACAGCGTTACAGTGTAAAACACATTTATTCACATAATTTCACCCCACAACCACTGTGATCCCTTTCCAGTCACCTCTAGTATGTAGGTGACGTCAGCAGTATATATATATATATATATATATATATATATATATATATATATATATATATATATATATATATGCTGTGTAAAGTTACTGTATACAGGGGCTGTATCCCTTATACAGTTAGTTTATGTAATGTATGTATATTGAGAACTATCTCTGGGCACTGTTTTTTTACCACAGAAACAATGTAGCCACATATATCTTATATTGTTTTATTCAGAAGGTGTTACTGAATCATTTTGGGGGTGAATTACTGCAATACTCCGAAGCATATCTGTGAAAAAAGAAGAACAGCTAACATATCTGATTAAAAGAAATGCATTTTCAATTTTGTTGTTATACATTCCATCAAATTTCACTAATAATCTCTGCAGCCAAAATTATCATCGCATCCATTGAAGGATACCTCAAGGGGTGTAGTTTACTAAATGAAGCCATTTTTGGCGGGAATTTGACAATCTCTTTACCTCAGACTTCATTGTAAGCGGCCTACGCTGGAAAATACAAGCATGTGAATTATGCTCTGTGAAAGCTCAATTATTGACAACTTTCTCTGGACACTGGTTTTTACTACAAAAACAATGTAGCCACATATATCTTATATAGTTTTTGTTCATAAGGAGTTACTGCATCATTTTGGGAGGGAATTACTACAATACTCCAAAACATGACTGTGAAAAAGCTGAACAGCTGACTGATCTGAATAAAAGAAATGAATTTTTCATTTTCTTGTTATACATTCTATTAAATTTCACCAATAATCTCTGCAGCCAAAATGATCAATGCATCCATCCAAGGGTACCTCAGGGGGTGTAGTTTACTAAATGAAGTCATTTTTGGTGGGAATTTGACAATCTCTTTACCTCAGACTTCATTCTAAGCGGCCTACACTGGAAAATACAAGCATGTGATTTATGCTCTTTGAAAGCTCAATTATTGACAGTTTTCTTTGGACACTGCTTTTTACTACAAAAACAATGTAACCAGACATATCTGATATTGTTTTATTTAAAAGGAGTTACTGAATAATTTTTTGGGTAGATTTTCTGCCATATTCCAAAGCATGTCTGTGAAAAAGCAGAAATGTATATATTACCATTGAATTGCAATAGGTAACATTTGATTGGCTGTTGTAAGCTCCGCCCAATTTTCTAAATTTTAACTCTAGTCACCCAGTCATGGTCTGTGCCAAGTTTGGGGCCTCTGGCTTTAAAACTGTGAGAATGGCAATATTTAAAACATTTACATTGATGTCAATAGGTGAAATCTGATTGGCTGTTTGTGGCTCCACCCACTTTTCCTTAATTTTGACCACAGTCACCCAGTGAGTAATTGTGCTAAGTTTGGGATGCCTGGCATTTAAACTGCAATAATAACAATAGTTAATCTTTTTTCATTAAGGTCAATAGCTGAAATCTGATTGACTGTTATTGCCCCACCCCTTTTTTCCCCTAACTGTGATCCACAGTCACTCAGTGGCCAACACTTTAAGGTTCGGGAATCATGGCATTCAAAGTGTCGAAATGGCAGATGTTTTAATTTCTCCATTGAAAATCAATGAGTGAAATATGATTGGTTGTCGGTGGCTCCGCCCACTTTTTCTAACCTTGAAGTGCAAACACCCAGTGAGAACATTTGTAAACATTGGGGTCCTTGACACCAATAATATGAGAATAGCAGAATTTTAAATGTTCCCATGTAAATAAATCACTGAAATTCAATTGGCTGCTTTAAAAAATTTGAACCCAAGCTGCAATTAAAAATTTCCCATATAAAACAAACAGCTGAAATGTGATTGGCTGTCGACAGCTCCGCCCACTTTTCCAAAATTCTAACCATAGTAACCCAGTGACCCACGGTGCCAAGTTTGGGGACTCTGGCTTTAAAACTGTTAGAATGACAGCTTTTACAATTTTCTCATTAAAGTCAATAGGGAAAATCTGATTGGTTGTTTGTGGCTCCGCCCACTTTTGCAGTCCCCAAAATGTGACAGAAATGTTACATCAACCCCATGACTAAGTGACCCAAGTTTGGTGAGTTTACCTTCACATCTGTCTGATTGGCGAAAGTTTAACATTTTCCAATGAAAGCCTATGGGAAAAAATGGGGTTTTCGGGGGGCCACCCCAGGGGCACTGAGGGTAAGATCGCTTAACAGAGCACAAGCAACCTACACGGCTATGGGCCGAAGAAGTGTGCAAAGTTTCACACATGCCCTCCTAAAACTCTTAAAACTGTGGGATGAATAGCATTTCCATGTTAAAAGGATTATTTGCACCGATTAACATTGGGCAGGTGTGGTAGCGAAGGGGGACTGTGTTTGTCTACCGAGCGCAACGTTGTGAGTTCGACTCCCGGACCAGCAGGGAGCTGGCATGGGCAACCTGGACGTGGGTTAATGTCCATGGCGGGAGCTGGGACGTTGACTCAAACACCCTGGGGACGACGCAGTAACTGCGTCACACCTGCCCAAATTTTTATGTCGCAATACTTTCGGACTGATTTTAGCAGCAATTAATTTTTTCCCTTTGGCTGTTGCTGGCTCCGCCCACTTTTTTAACCATTTCAGCCCACGGGTATTTTTCATCTTATGACCGAGAGGAATTTTCCCATTTCAGCGCTCCTCTCTTTCATTCCCCAATAACTTTATCACTACTTGTCACAAAGAAATGATCTATACCTTGTTTTTTCCACCACCAATTAGGCTTTCTTTGGGTGGTACATTATGCTAAGAATTATTTTATTCTAAATGCATTTTAACGGAAATAATTAAGAAAAAAATGGAAAAAATCATTATTTCTTAGTTTTCGACCATTATAGTTTTAAAATACCACATGCTACCGTAATTAAAATCCACACATTTTATTTGCCCATTTGTCACGGTTATTGCAATGGTAAAATTATATCCCTAGTATAATGTATGGTGACAATATTTTATTTGGAAATAAAGGTACATTTTTTCAGTTTTACATCCATCGCTAATTTTTAGCCCATACATTTATAATAATATGGCCTCTCGACATACATTTTTTTTTTTATTCCCTAAAGTCAGTAGATGTAATTTTACTATTTGGCCATGCTGAGCAAAATCCTATGTAGCGTACAAGTACGCTACATAGGAAATAATGTTTTGCTCCATTGTTCCTAGGGAAGTGATGCAGGCTTCAAAGGAGGCCTGCGTCACGGGTGTCCTGTGGGGAGATTAATGAATGGGAACTTTGTTCCCATTCATTAGTGTAACGATTGGGCGGCGGAAAGTGGCGGAAATCGTCGGCAGAAGGAAGCGCGTCGGCTCTATCTAAGAATAAACACTGTCTTTGAACAAAAACAGTGTTTATTCTCGGTGGACACGTACGGATTGGCACAGGTGCCTTTTGTCCCCTGCAGCAAATCCCCCCTGTTGCCGGCAACATCGCGATCGTGAGCATCTGCCCGCATGATCGTGTGCAACCCCCCCCCCCAAACTGCAGGGACGTGACTAGCGCGTTTCTTCGGCTGTAGGAGCTGCTGCTGGGGACGTGAAGCTCATGTTCGCGTGGCATAAATGGTTAAAATAAGCTTACCGCAGTGAACTTGAGATTAATATATGAAAGGCTGATAACTGATAACTGTTCCTAACGTTAGCATTATGCCGCTAGTTACCACAGCAGTGCCCGCATTAGTTTTTTTCTTCTTGAAAGTGAGTGCTTCATGCTGATATCAAAGTCAACAATACAAGCGAGAGCAAAAATGTAAATGCAGACGCATACAGGTTTATTAATTTTGCGGCAAAATCTGGACATGCACCGCACAGGACTCACATGACAGGCAAGTTGAAAATGCAAAAGATACTGCTTAATTGCCTCGAGATAAGTAAATCCTACGCCGCAGTTGTGGCCACTTGTCTCGGAAGCGGCATAGTATTTACACCGCTGGATTTCAACGGTACTGTTTCAATCGACTGTGCACACTGTTGGTGAATCAGCTGTGGTAAATCAAGGTATTGTGTATTTTTTTATGCATAATTCTACTTGTAGTTTTGTACACATATGGAAATCCTGCCAAGCTCTCCCATTATTCAGGGGGAAAAACGCATAGAAATGCATATAAAAATGTTCAAAAATGAGCTGAAACACGTTTGCATTTTTAAAGTCCATTTATGTGCGATCCCAAATGCACCTGATGTGAACAAGGCCTTAATGAATCGGTAAGGAGCCAGTTTTATTGGCTCCCTACCATGTGATCGCTGTGAGCCAATCACTGTGATCACTAGGTAGAAAGCAATAAAGTTGCATTCTCTCCAGCTTTCTCCACCAGTCTGCAGTGATCTCTGGACAGAGAGAGCTGTAGCTGCTGTGTGTCTGTGTCTCACAGACAGCGTTACAGTGTAAAACACATTTATTCACATAATTTCACCCCACAACCACTGTGATCCCTTTCCAGTCACCTCTAGTATGTAGGTGACGTCAGCAGTATATATATATATATATATATATATATATATATATATATAAACTGTGTAAAGTTACTGTATACAGGGGCTGTATCCCTTATACAGTTAGTTTATGTAATGTATGTATATTGAGAACTATCTCTGGGCACTGTTTTTTTACCACAGAAACAATGTAGCCACATATATCTTATATTGTTTTATTCAGAAGGTGTTACTGAATCATTTTGGGGGTGAATTACTGCAATACTCCGAAGCATATCTGTGAAAAAAGAAGAACAGCTAACATATCTGATTAAAAGAAATGCATTTTCAATTTTGTTGTTATACATTCCATCAAATTTCACTAATAATCTCTGCAGCCAAAATTATCATCGCATCCATTGAAGGATACCTCAAGGGGTGTAGTTTACTAAATGAAGCCATTTTTGGCGGGAATTTGACAATCTCTTTACCTCAGACTTCATTGTAAGCGGCCTACGCTGGAAAATACAAGCATGTGAATTATGCTCTGTGAAAGCTCAATTATTGACAACTTTCTCTGGACACTGGTTTTTACTACAAAAACAATGTAGCCACATATATCTTATATAGTTTTTGTTCATAAGGAGTTACTGCATCATTTTGGGGGGGAATTACTACAATACTCCAAAACATGACTGTGAAAAAGCTGAACAGCTGACAGATCTGAATAAAAGAAATGAATTTTTCATTTTCTTGTTATACATTCTATTAAATTTCACCAATAATCTCTGCAGCCAAAATGATCAATGCATCCATCCAAGGGTACCTCAGGGGGTGTAGTTTACTAAATGAAGTCATTTTTGGTGGGAATTTGACAATCTCTTTACCTCAGACTTCATTCTAAGCGGCCTACACTGGAAAATACAAGCATGTGATTTATGCTCTTTGAAAGCTCAATTATTGACAGTTTTCTTTGGACACTGCTTTTTACTACAAAAACAATGTAACCACACATATCTGATATTGTTTTATTTAAAAGGAGTTACTGAATCATTTTTTGGGTAGATTTTCTGCCATATTCCAAAGCATGTCTGTGAAAAAGCAGAAATGTATATATTACCATTGAATTGCAATAGGTAACATTTGATTGGCTGTTGTAAGCTCCGCCCAATTTTCTAAATTTTAACTCTAGTCACCCAGTCATGGTCTGTGCCAAGTTTGGGGCCTCTGGCTTTAAAACTGTGAGAATGGCAATATTTAAAACATTTACATTGATGTCAATAGGTGAAATCTGATTGGCTGTTTGTGGCTCCACCCACTTTTCCTTAATTTTGACCACAGTCACCCAGTGAGTAATTGTGCTAAGTTTGGGATGCCTGGCATTTAAACTGCAATAATAGCAATAGTTAATCTTTTTTCATTAAGGTCAATAGCTGAAATCTGATTGACTGTTATTGCCCCACCCCTTTTTTCCCCTAACTGTGATTCACAGTCACTCAGTGGCCAACACTTTAAGGTTTGGGAATCATGGCATTTAAAGTGTCGAAATGGCAGATGTTTTAATTTCTCCATTGAAAATCAATGAGTGAAATATGATTGGTTGTCGGTGGCTCCGCCCACTTTTTCTAACCTTGAAGTGCAAACACCCAGTGAGAACATTTGTAAACTTTGGGGTCCTTGACACCAATAATATGAGAATAGCAGAATTTTAAATGTTCCCATGTAAATAAATCACTGAAATTCAATTGGCTGCTTTAAAAAATTTGAACCCAAGCTGCAATTTAAAATTTCCCATATAAAACAAACAGCTGAAATGTGATTGGCTGTCGACAGCTCCGCCCACTTTTCCAAAATTCTAACCATAGTAACCCAGTGACCCACGGTGCCAAGTTTGGGGACTCTGGCTTTAAAACTGTTAGAATGACAGCTTTTCCAATTTTCTCATTAAAGTCAATAGGGAAAATCTGATTGGTTGTTTGTGGCTCCGCCCACTTTTGCAGTCCCCAAAATGTGACAGAAATGTTACATCAACCCCATGACTAAGTGACCCAAGTTTGGTGAGTTTACCTTCACATCTGTCTGATTGGCGAAAGTTTAACATTTTCCAATGAAAGTCTATGGGAAAAAATGGGGTTTTCGGGGGGCCACCCCAGGGGCACCGAGGGTAAGATCGCTTAACAGAGCACAAGCAACCTACACGGCTATGGGCCGAAGAAGTGTGCAAAGTTTCACACATGCCCTCCTAAAACTCTTAAAACTGTGGGATGAATAGCATTTCCATGTTAAAAGGATTATTTGCACCGATTAACATTGGGCAGGTGTGGTAGCGAAGGGGGACTGTGTTTGTCTACCGAGCGCAACGTTGTGAGTTCGACTCCCGGACCAGCAGGGAGCTGGCATGGGCAACCTGGACGTGGGTTAATGTCCATGGCGGGAGCTGGGACGTTGACTCAAACACCCTGGGGACGACGCAGTAACTGCGTCACACCTGCCCAAATTTTTATGTCGCAATACTTTCTGACTGATTTTAGCAGCAATTAATTTTTTCCCTTTGGCTGTTGCTGGCTCCGCCCACTTTTTTAACCATTTCAGCCCACGGGTATTTTTCATCTTATGACCGAGAGGAATTTTCCCATTTCAGCGCTCCTCCCTTTCATTCCCCAATAACTTTATCACTACTTGTCACAAAGAAATGATCTATACCTTGTTTTTTCCACCACCAATTAGGCTTTCTTTGGGTGGTACATTATGCTAAGAATTATTTTATTCTAAATGCATTTTAACGGAAATAATTAAGAATAAAATGGAAAAAATCATTATTTCTTAGTTTTCGACCATTATAGTTTTAAAATACCACATGCTACCGTAATTAAAATCCACACATTTTATTTGCCCATTTGTCACGGTTATTGCAATGGTAAAATTATATCCCTAGTATAATGTATGGTGACAATATTTTATTTGGAAATAAAGGTACATTTTTTTAGTTTTACATCCATCGCTAATTTTTAGCCCATACATTTATAATAATATGGCCTCTCGACATACATTTTTTTTTATTCCCTAAAGTCAGTAGATGTAATTTTACTATTTGGCCATGCTGAGCAAAATCCTATGTAGCGTACAAGTACGCTACATAGGAAATAATGTTTTGCTCCATTGTTCCTAGGGAAGTGATGCAGGCTTCAAAGGAGGCCTGCGTCACGGGTGTCCTGTGGGGAGATTAATGAATGGGAACTTTGTTCCCATTCATTAGTGTAACGATTGGGCGGCGGAAAGTGGTGGAAATCGTCGGCAGAAGGAAGCGCGTCGGCTCTATCTAAGAATAAACACTGTCTTTGAACAAAAACAGTGTTTATTCTCGGTGGACACGTACGGATTGGCACAGGTGACTTTTGTCCCCTGCAGCCAATCCCCCCTGTTGCCGGCAACATCGCGATCGTGAGCATCTGCCCGCATGATCGTGTGCAACCCCCCCCCCCCCCCAAACTGCAGGGACGTGACTAGCGCGTTTCTTCGGCTGTAGGAGCTGCTGCTGGGGACGTGAAGCTCATGTTCACGTGGCATAATTGGTTACAATAAGCTTACCGCAGTGAACTTAAGATTAATATATGAAAGGCTGATAACTGATAACTGTTCCTAACGTTAGCATTATGCCGCTAGTTACCACAGCAGTGCCCGCATTAGTTTTTTTCTTCTTGAAAGTGAGTGCTTCATGCTGATATCAAAGATAACAATACAAGCGAGAGCAAAAATGCAAATGCAGACGCATACAGGTTTATTAATTTTGCGGCAAAATCTGGACATGCACCGCACAGGACTCACATGACAGGCAAGTTGAAAATGCAAAAGATACTGCTTAATTGCCTCGAGATAAGTAAATCCTACGCCGCAGTTGTGGCCACTTGTCTCGGAAGCGGCATAGTATTTACACCGCTGGATTTCAACGGTACTGTTTCAATCGACTGTGCACACTGTTGGTGAATCAGCTGTGGTAAATCAAGGTATTGTGTATTTTTTTATGCATAATTCTACTTGTAGTTTTGTACACATATGGAAATCCTGCCAAGCTCTCCCATTATTCAGGGGGAAAAACGCATAGAAATGCATATAAAAATGTTCAAAAATGAGCTGAAACACGTTTGCATTTTTAAAGTCCATTTATGTGCGATCCCAAATGCACCTGATGTGAACAAGGCCTTAATGAATCGGTAAGGAGCCAGTTTTATTGGCTCCCTACCATGTGATCGCTGTGAGCCAATCACTGTGATCACTAGGTAGAAAGCAATAAAGTTGCATTCTCTCCAGCTTTCTCCACCAGTCTGCAGTGATCTCTGGACAGAGAGAGCTGTAGCTGCTGTGTGTCTGTGTCTCACAGACAGCGTTACAGTGTAAAACACATTTATTCACATAATTTCACCCCACAACCACTGTGATCCCTTTCCAGTCACCTCTAGTATGTAGGTGACGTCAGCAGTATATATATATATATATATATATATATATATATATATATATATATATATATATATATATATATATATATATATATATATATATATATATATATATACTGTGTAAAGTTACTGTATACAGGGGCTGTATCCCTTATACAGTTAGTTTATGTAATGTATGTATATTGAGAACTATCTCTGGGCACTGTTTTTTTACCACAGAAACAATGTAGCCACATATATCTTATATTGTTTTATTCAGAAGGTGTTACTGAATCATTTTGGGGGTGAATTACTGCAATACTCCGAAGCATATCTGTGAAAAAAGAAGAACAGCTAACATATCTGATTAAAAGAAATGCATTTTCAATTTTGTTGTTATACATTCCATCAAATTTCACTAATAATCTCTGCAGCCAAAATTATCATCGCATCCATTGAAGGATACCTCAAGGGGTGTAGTTTACTAAATGAAGCCATTTTTGGCGGGAATTTGACAATCTCTTTACCTCAGACTTCATTGTAAGCGGCCTACGCTGGAAAATACAAGCATGTGAATTATGCTCTGTGAAAGCTCAATTATTGACAACTTTCTCTGGACACTGGTTTTTACTACAAAAACAATGTAGCCACATATATCTTATATAGTTTTTGTTCATAAGGAGTTACTGCATCATTTTGGGGGGGAATTACTACAATACTCCAAAACATGACTGTGAAAAAGCTGAACAGCTGACTGATCTGAATAAAAGAAATGAATTTTTCATTTTCTTGTTATACATTCTATTAAATTTCACCAATAATCTCTGCAGCCAAAATGATCAATGCATCCATCCAAGGGTACCTCAGGGGGTGTAGTTTACTAAATGAAGTCATTTTTGGTGGGAATTTGACAATCTCTTTACCTCAGACTTCATTCTAAGCGGCCTACACTGGAAAATACAAGCATGTGATTTATGCTCTTTGAAAGCTCAATTATTGACAGTTTTCTTTGGACACTGCTTTTTACTACAAAAACAATGTAACCACACATATCTGATATTGTTTTATTTAAAAGGAGTTACTGAATCATTTTTTGGGTAGATTTTCTGCCATATTCCAAAGCATGTCTGTGAAAAAGCAGAAATGTATATATTACCATTGAATTGCAATAGGTAACATTTGATTGGCTGTTGTAAGCTCCGCCCAATTTTCTAAATTTTAACTCTAGTCACCCAGTCATGGTCTGTGCCAAGTTTGGGGCCTCTGGCTTTAAAACTGTGAGAATGGCAATATTTAAAACATTTACATTGATGTCAATAGGTGAAATCTGATTGGCTGTTTGTGGCTCCACCCACTTTTCCTTAATTTTGACCACAGTCACCCAGTGAGTAATTGTGCTAAGTTTGGGATGCCTGGCATTTAAACTGCAATAATAACAATAGTTAATCTTTTTTCATTAAGGTCAATAGCTGAAATCTGATTGACTGTTATTGCCCCACCCCTTTTTTCCCCTAACTGTGATCCACAGTCACTCAGTGGCCAACACTTTAAGGTTCGGGAATCATGGCATTCAAAGTGTCGAAATGGCAGATGTTTTAATTTCTCCATTGAAAATCAATGAGTGAAATATGATTGGTTGTCGGTGGCTCCGCCCACTTTTTCTAACCTTGAAGTGCAAACACCCAGTGAGAACATTTGTAAACTTTGGGGTCCTTGACACCAATAATATGAGAATAGCAGAATTTTAAATGTTCCCATGTAAATAAATCACTGAAATTCAATTGGCTGCTTTAAAAAATTTGAACCCAAGCTGCAATTAAAAATTTCCCATATAAAACAAACAGCTGAAATGTGATTGGCTGTCGACAGCTCCGCCCACTTTTCCAAAATTCTAACCATAGTAACCCAGTGACCCACGGTGCCAAGTTTGGGGACTCTGGCTTTAAAACTGTTAGAATGACAGCTTTTACAATTTTCTCATTAAAGTCAATAGGGAAAATCTGATTGGTTGTTTGTGGCTCCGCCCACTTTTGCAGTCCCCAAAATGTGACAGAAATGTTACATCAACCCCATGACTAAGTGACCCAAGTTTGGTGAGTTTACCTTCACATCTGTCTGATTGGCGAAAGTTTAACATTTTCCAATAAAAGTCTATGGGAAAAAATGGGGTTTTCGGGGGGCCACCCCAGGGGCACCGAGGGTAAGATCGCTTAACAGAGCACAAGCAACCTACACGGCTATGGGCCGAAGAAGTGTGCAAAGTTTCACACATGCCCTCCTAAAACTCTTAAAACTGTGGGATGAATAGCATTTCCATGTTAAAAGGATTATTTGCACCGATTAACATTGGGCAGGTGTGGTAGCGAAGGGGGACTGTGTTTGTCTACCGAGCGCAACGTTGTGAGTTCGACTCCCGGACCAGCAGGGAGCTGGCATGGGCAACCTGGACGTGGGTTAATGTCCATGGCGGGAGCTGGGACGTTGACTCAAACACCCTGGGGACGACGCAGTAACTGCGTCACACCTGCCCAAATTTTTATGTCGCAATACTTTCTGACTGATTTTAGCAGCAATTAATTTTTTCCCTTTGACTGTTGCTGGCTCCGCCCACTTTTTTAACCATTTCAGCCCACGGGTATTTTTCATCTTATGACCGAGAGGAATTTTCCCATTTCAGCGCTTCTCTCTTTCATTCCCCAATAACTTTATCACTACTTGTCACAAAGAAATGATCTATACCTTGTTTTTTCCACCACCAATTAGGCTTTCTTTGGGTGGTACATTATGCTAAGAATTATTTTATTCTAAATGCATTTTAACGGAAATAATTAAGAAAAAAATGGAAAAAATCATTATTTCTTCGTTTTCGACCATTATAGTTTTAAAATACCACATGCTACCGTAATTAAAATCCACACATTTTATTTGCCCATTTGTCACGGTTATTGCAATGGTAAAATTATATCCCTAGTATAATGTATGGTGACAATATTTTATTTGGAAATAAAGGTACATTTTTTCAGTTTTACATCCATCGCTAATTTTTAGCCCATACATTTATAATAATATGGCCTCTCGACATACATTTTTTTTTTATTCCCTAAAGTCAGTAGATGTAATTTTACTATTTGGCCATGCTGAGCAAAATCCTATGTAGCGTACAAGTACGCTACATAGGAAATAATGTTTTGCTCCATTGTTCCTAGGGAAGTGATGCAGGCTTCAAAGGAGGCCTGCGTCACGGGTGTCCTGTGGGGAGATTAATGAATGGGAACTTTGTTCCCATTCATTAGTGTAACGATTGGGCGGCGGAAAGTGGTGGAAATCGTCGGCAGAAGGAAGCGCGTCGGCTCTATCTAAGAATAAACACTGTCTTTGAACAAAAACAGTGTTTATTCTCGGTGGACACGTACGGATTGGCACAGGTGACTTTTGTCCCCTGCAGCCAATCCCCCCTGTTGCCGGCAACATCGCGATCGTGAGCATCTGCCCGCATGATCGTGTGCAACCCCCCCCCAAAACTGCAGGGACGTGACTAGCGCGTTTCTTCGGCTGTAGGAGCTGCTGCTGGGGACGTGAAGCTCATGTTCGCGTGGCATAAATGGTTAAAATAAGCTTACCGCAGTGAACTTGAGATTAATATATGAAAGGCTGATAACTGATAACTGTTCCTAACGTTAGCATTATGCCGCTAGTTACCACAGCAGTGCCCGCATTAGTTTTTTTCTTCTTGAAAGTGAGTGCTTCATGCTGATATCAAAGTCAACAATACAAGCGAGAGCAAAAATGCAAATGCAGACGCATACAGGTTTATTAATTTTGCGGCAAAATCTGGACATGCACCGCACAGGACTCACATGACAGGCAAGTTGAAAATGCAAAAGATACTGCTTAATTGCCTCGAGATAAGTAAATCCTACGCCGCAGTTGTAGCCACTTGTCTCGGAAGCGGCATAGTATTTACACCGCTGGATTTCAACGGTACTGTTTCAATCGACTGTGCACACTGTTGGTGAATCAGCTGTGGTAAATCAAGGTATTGTGTATTTTTTTATGCATAATTCTACTTGTAGTTTTGTACACATATGGAAATCCTGCCAAGCTCTCCCATTATTCAGGGGGAAAAACGCATAGAAATGCATATAAAAATGTGCAAAAATGAGCTGAAACACGTTTGCATTTTTAAAGTCCATTTATGTGCGATCCCAAATGCACCTGATGTGAACAAGGCCTTAATGAATCGGTAAGGAGCCAGTTTTATTGGCTCCCTACCATGTGATCGCTGTGAGCCAATCACTGTGATCACTAGGTAGAAAGCAATAAAGTTGCATTCTCTCCAGCTTTCTCCACCAGTCTGCAGTGATCTCTGGACAGAGAGAGCTGTAGCTGCTGTGTGTCTGTGTCTCACAGACAGCGTTACAGTGTAAAACACATTTATTCACATAATTTCACCCCGCAACCCCTGTGATCCCTTTCCAGTCACCTCTAGTATGCAGGTGACGTCAGCAGTATGTATATATATATATGCTGTGTAAAGTTACTGTATACAGGGGCTGTATCCCTTATACAGTTAGTTTATGTAATGTATGTATATTGAGAACTATCTCTGGGCACTGTTTTTTTACCACAGAAACAATGTAGCCACATATATCTTATATTGTTTTATTCAGAAGGTGTTACTGAATCATTTTGGGGGTGAATTACTGCAATACTCCGAAGCATATCTGTGAAAAAAGAAGAACAGCTAACATATCTGATTAAAAGAAATGCATTTTCAATTTTGTTGTTATACATTCCATCAAATTTCACTAATAATCTCTGCAGCCAAAATTATCATCGCATCCATTGAAGGATACCTCAAGGGGTGTAGTTTACTAAATGAAGCCATTTTTGGCGGGAATTTGACAATCTCTTTACCTCAGACTTCATTGTAAGCGGCCTACGCTGGAAAATACAAGCATGTGAATTATGCTCTGTGAAAGCTCAATTATTGACAACTTTCTCTGGACACTGGTTTTTACTACAAAAACAATGTAGCCACATATATCTTATATAGTTTTTGTTCATAAGGAGTTACTGCATCATTTTGGGGGGGAATTACTACAATACTCCAAAACATGACTGTGAAAAAGCTGAACAGCTGACTGATCTGAATAAAAGAAATGAATTTTTCATTTTCTTGTTATACATTCTATTAAATTTCACCAATAATCTCTGCAGCCAAAATGATCAATGCATCCATCCAAGGGTACCTCAGGGGGTGTAGTTTACTAAATGAAGTCATTTTTGGTGGGAATTTGACAATCTCTTTACCTCAGACTTCATTCTAAGCGGCCTACACTGGAAAATACAAGCATGTGATTTATGCTCTTTGAAAGCTCAATTATTGACAGTTTTCTTTGGACACTGCTTTTTACTACAAAAACAATGTAACCAGACATATCTGATATTGTTTTATTTAAAAGGAGTTACTAAATAATTTTTTGGGTAGATTTTCTGCCATATTCCAAAGCATGTCTGTGAAAAAGCAGAAATGTATATATTACCATTGAATTGCAATAGGTAACATTTGATTGGCTGTTGTAAGCTCCGCCCAATTTTCTAAATTTTAACTCTAGTCACCCAGTCATGGTCTGTGCCAAGTTTGGGGCCTCTGGCTTTAAAACTGTGAGAATGGCAATATTTAAAACATTTACATTGATGTCAATAGGTGAAATCTGATTGGCTGTTTGTGGCTCCACCCACTTTTCCTTAATTTTGACCACAGTCACCCAGTGAGTAATTGTGCTAAGTTTGGGATGCCTGGCATTTAAACTGCAATAATAACAATAGTTAATCTTTTTTCATTAAGGTCAATAGCTGAAATCTGATTGACTGTTATTGCCCCACCCCTTTTTTCCCCTAACTGTGATCCACAGTCACTCAGTGGCCAACACTTTAAGGTTCGGGAATCATGGCATTCAAAGTGTCGAAATGGCAGATGTTTTAATTTCTCCATTGAAAATCAATGAGTGAAATATGATTGGTTGTCGGTGGCTCCGCCCACTTTTTCTAACCTTGAAGTGCAAACACCCAGTGAGAACATTTGTAAACATTGGGGTCCTTGACACCAATAATATGAGAATAGCAGAATTTTAAATGTTCCCATGTAAATAAATCACTGAAATTCAATTGGCTGCTTTAAAAAATTTGAACCCAAGCTGCAATTAAAAATTTCCCATATAAAACAAACAGCTGAAATGTGATTGGCTGTCGACAGCTCCGCCCACTTTTCCAAAATTCTAACCATAGTAACCCAGTGACCCACGGTGCCAAGTTTGGGGACTCTGGCTTTAAAACTGTTAGAATGACAGCTTTTACAATTTTCTCATTAAAGTCAATAGGGAAAATCTGATTGGTTGTTTGTGGCTCCGCCCACTTTTGCAGTCCCCAAAATGTGACAGAAATGTTACATCAACCCCATGACTAAGTGACCCAAGTTTGGTGAGTTTACCTTCACATCTGTCTGATTGGCGAAAGTTTAACATTTTCCAATGAAAGTCTATGGGAAAAAATGGGGTTTTCGGGGGGCCACCCCAGGGGCACCGAGGGTAAGATCGCTTAACAGAGCACAAGCAACCTACACGGCTATGGGCCGAAGAAGTGTGCAAAGTTTCACACATGCCCTCCTAAAACTCTTAAAACTGTGGGATGAATAGCATTTCCATGTTAAAAGGATTATTTGCACCGATTAACATTGGGCAGGTGTGGTAGCGAAGGGGGACTGTGTTTGTCTACCGAGCGCAACGTTGTGAGTTCGACTCCCGGACCAGCAGGGAGCTGGCATGGGCAACCTGGACGTGGGTTAATGTCCATGGCGGGAGCTGGGACGTTGACTCAAACACCCTGGGGACGACGCAGTAACTGCGTCACACCTGCCCAAATTTTTATGTCGCAATACTTTCTGACTGATTTTAGCAGCAATTAATTTTTTCCCTTTGGCTGTTGCTGGCTCCGCCCACTTTTTTAACCATTTCAGCCCACGGGTATTTTTCATCTTATGACCGAGAGGAATTTTCCCATTTCAGCGCTCCTCTCTTTCATTCCCCAATAACTTTATCACTACTTGTCACAAAGAAATGATCTATACCTTGTTTTTTCCACCACCAATTAGGCTTTCTTTGGGTGGTACATTATGCTAAGAATTATTTTATTCTAAATGCATTTTAACGGAAATAATTAAGAAAAAAATGGAAAAAATCATTATTTCTTAGTTTTCGACCATTATAGTTTTAAAATACCACATGCTACCGTAATTAAAATCCACACATTTTATTTGCCCATTTGTCACGGTTATTGCAATGGTAAAATTATATCCCTAGTATAATGTATGGTGACAATATTTTATTTGGAAATAAAAGTACATTTTTTTAGTTTTACATCCATCGCTAATTTTTAGCCAATACATTTATAATAATATGGCCTCTCGACATACATTTTTTTTTATTCCCTAAAGTCAGTAGATGTAATTTTACTATTTGGCCATGCTGAGCAAAATCCTATGTAGCGTACAAGTACGCTACATAGGAAATAATGTTTTGCTCCATTGTTCCTAGGGAAGTGATGCAGGCTTCAAAGGAGGCCTGCGTCACGGGTGTCCTGTGGGGAGATTAATGAATGGGAACTTTGTTCCTATTCATAAGTGTAACGATTGGGCGGCGGAAAGTGGTGGAAATCGTCGGCAGAAGGAAGCGCGTCGGCTCTATCTAAGAATAAACACTGTCTTTGAACAAAAACAGTGTTTATTCTCGGTGGACACGTACGGATTGGCACAGGTGACTTTTGTCCCCTGCAGCCAATCCCCCCTGTTGCCGGCAACATCGCGATCGTGAGCATCTGCCCGCATGATCGTGTGCAACCCCCCCCAAACTGCAGGGACGTGACTAGCGCGTTTCTTCGGCTGTAGGAGCTGCTGCTGGGGACGTGAAGCTCATGTTCGCGTGGCATAATTGGTTACAATAAGCTTACCGCAATGAACTTAAGATTAATATATGAAAGGCTGATAACTGATAACTGTTCCTAACGTTAGCATTATGCCGCTAGTTACCACAGCAGTGCCCGCATTAGTTTTTTTCTTCTTGAAAGTGAGTGCTTCATGCTGATATCAAAGATAACAATACAAGCGAGAGCAAAAATGCAAATGCAGACGCATACAGGTTTATTAATTTTGCGGCAAAATCTGGACATGCACCGCACAGGACTCACATGACAGGCAAGTTGAAAATGCAAAAGATACTGCTTAATTGCCTCGAGATAAGTAAATCCTACGCCGCAGTTGTGGCCACTTGTCTCGGAAGCGGCATAGTATTTACACCGCTGGATTTCAACGGTACTGTTTCAATCGACTGTGCACACTGTTGGTGAATCAGCTGTGGTAAATCAAGGTATTGTGTATTTTTTTATGCATAATTCTACTTGTAGTTTTGTACACATATGGAAATCCTGCCAAGCTCTCCCATTATTCAGGGGGAAAAACGCATAGAAATGCATATAAAAATGTGCAAAAATGAGCTGAAACACGTTTGCATTTTTAAAGTCCATTTATGTGCGATCCCAAATGCACCTGATGTGAACAAGGCCTTAATGAATCGGTAAGGAGCCAGTTTTATTGGCTCCCTACCATGTGATCGCTGTGAGCCAATCACTGTGATCACTAGGTAGAAAGCAATAAAGTTGCATTCTCTCCAGCTTTCTCCACCAGTCTGCAGTGATCTCTGGACAGAGAGAGCTGTAGCTGCTGTGTGTCTGTGTCTCACAGACAGCGTTACAGTGTAAAACACATTTATTCACATAATTTCACCCCGCAACCCCTGTGATCCCTTTCCAGTCACCTCTAGTATGCAGGTGACGTCAGCAGTATGTATATATATATATATATATATATATATATATATATATATATATATATATATATATGCTGTGTAAAGTTACTGTATACAGGGGCTGTATCCCTTATACAGTTAGTTTATGTAATGTATGTATATTGAGAACTATCTCTGGGCACTGTTTTTTTACCACAGAAACAATGTAGCCACATATATCTTATATTGTTTTATTCAGAAGGTGTTACTGAATCATTTTGGGGGTGAATTACTGCAATACTCCGAAGCATATCTGTGAAAAAAGAAGAACAGCTAACATATCTGATTAAAAGAAATGCATTTTCAATTTTGTTGTTATACATTCCATCAAATTTCACTAATAATCTCTGCAGCCAAAATTATCATCGCATCCATTGAAGGATACCTCAAGGGGTGTAGTTTACTAAATGAAGCCATTTTTGGCGGGAATTTGACAATCTCTTTACCTCAGACTTCATTGTAAGCGGCCTACGCTGGAAAATACAAGCATGTGAATTATGCTCTGTGAAAGCTCAATTATTGACAACTTTCTCTGGACACTGGTTTTTACTACAAAAACAATGTAGCCACATATATCTTATATAGTTTTTGTTCATAAGGAGTTACTGCATCATTTTGGGGGGGAATTACTACAATACTCCAAAACATGACTGTGAAAAAGCTGAACAGCTGACAGATCTGAATAAAAGAAATGAATTTTTCATTTTCTTGTTATACATTCTATTAAATTTCACCAATAATCTCTGCAGCCAAAATGATCAATGCATCCATCCAAGGGTACCTCAGGGGGTGTAGTTTACTAAATGAAGTCATTTTTGGTGGGAATTTGACAATCTCTTTACCTCAGACTTCATTCTAAGCGGCCTACACTGGAAAATACAAGCATGTGATTTATGCTCTTTGAAAGCTCAATTATTGACAGTTTTCTTTGGACACTGCTTTTTACTACAAAAACAATGTAACCACACATATCTGATATTGTTTTATTTAAAAGGAGTTACTGAATCATTTTTTGGGTAGATTTTCTGCCATATTCCAAAGCATGTCTGTGAAAAAGCAGAAATGTATATATTACCATTGAATTGCAATAGGTAACATTTGATTGGCTGTTGTAAGCTCCGCCCAATTTTCTGAATTTTAACTCTAGTCACCCAGTCATGGTCTGTGCCAAGTTTGGGGCCTCTGGCTTTAAAACTGTGAGAATGGCAATATTTAAAACATTTACATTGATGTCAATAGGTGAAATCTGATTGGCTGTTTGTGGCTCCACCCACTTTTCCTTAATTTTGACCACAGTCACCCAGTGAGTAATTGTGCTAAGTTTGGGATGCCTGGCATTTAAACTGCAATAATAGCAATAGTTAATCTTTTTTCATTAAGGTCAATAGCTGAAATCTGATTGACTGTTATTGCCCCACCCCTTTTTTCCCCTAACTGTGATTCACAGTCACTCAGTGGCCAACACTTTAAGGTTTGGGAATCATGGCATTCAAAGTGTCGAAATGGCAGATGTTTTAATTTCTCCATTGAAAATCAATGAGTGAAATATGATTGGTTGTCGGTGGCTCCGCCCACTTTTTCTAACCTTGAAGTGCAAACACCCAGTGAGAACATTTGTAAACTTTGGGGTCCTTGACACCAATAATATGAGAATAGCAGAATTTTAAATGTTCCCATGTAAATAAATCACTGAAATTCAATTGGCTGCTTTAAAAAATTTGAACCCAAGCTGCAATTTAAAATTTCTCATATAAAACAAACAGCTGAAATGTGATTGGCTGTCGACGGCTCCGCCCACTTTTCCAAAATTCTAACCATAGTAACCCAGTGACCCACGGTGCCAAGTTTGGGGACTCTGGCTTTAAAACTGTTAGAATGACAGCTTTTACAATTTTCTCATTAAAGTCAATAGGGAAAATCTGATTGGTTGTTTGTGGCTCCGCCCACTTTTGCAGTCCCCAAAATGTGACAGAAATGTTACATCAACCCCATGACTAAGTGTCCCAAGTTTGGTGAGTTTACCTTCACATCTGTCTGATTGGCGAAAGTTTAACATTTTCCAATGAAAGTCTATGGGAAAAAATGGGGTTTTCGGGGGGCCACCCCAGGGGCACCGAGGGTAAGATCGCTTAACAGAGCACAAGCAACCTACACGGCTATGGGCCGAAGAAGTGTGCAAAGTTTCACACATGCCCTCCTAAAACTCTTAAAACTGTGGGATGAATAGCATTTCCATGTTAAAAGGATTATTTGCACCGATTAACATTGGGCAGGTGTGGTAGCGAAGGGGGACTGTGTTTGTCTGCCGAGCGCAACGTTGTGAGTTCGACTCCCGGACCAGCAGGGAGCTGGCATGGGCAACCTGGACGTGGGTTAATGTCCATGGCGGGAGCTGGGACGTTGACTCAAACACCCTGGGGACGACGCAGTAACTGCGTCACACCTGCCCAAATTTTTATGTCGCAATACTTTCTGACTGATTTTAGCAGCAATTAATTTTTTCCCTTTGGCTGTTGCTGGCTCCGCCCACTTTTTTAACCATTTCAGCCCACGGGTATTTTTCATCTTATGACCGAGAGGAATTTTCCCATTTCAGCGCTCCTCCCTTTCATTCCCCAATAACTTTATCACTACTTGTCACAAAGAAATGATCTATACCTTGTTTTTTCCACCACCAATTAGGCTTTCTTTGGGTGGTACATTATGCTAAGAATTATTTTATTCTAAATGCATTTTAACGGAAATAATTAAGAAAAAAATGGGAAAAAATCATTATTTCTTAGTTTTCGACCATTATAGTTTTAAAATACCACATGCTACCGTAATTAAAATCCACACATTTTATTTGCCCATTTGTCACGGTTATTGCAATGGTAAAATTATATCCCTAGTATAATGTATGGTGACAATATTTTATTTGGAAATAAAGGTACATTTTTTTAGTTTTACATCCATCGCTAATTTTTAGCCCATACATTTATAATAATATGGCCTCTCGACATACATTTTTTTTTATTCCCTAAAGTCAGTAGATGTAATTTTACTATTTGGCCATGCTGAGCAAAATCCTATGTAGCGTACAAGTACGCTACATAGGAAATAATGTTTTGCTCCATTGTTCCTAGGGAAGTGATGCAGGCTTCAAAGGAGGCCTGCGTCACGGGTGTCCTGTGGGGAGATTAATGAATGGGAACTTTGTTCCCATTCATTAGTGTAACGATTGGGCGGCGGAAAGTGGTGGAAATCGTCGGCAGAAGGAAGCGCGTCGGCTCTATCTAAGAATAAACACTGTCTTTGAACAAAAACAGTGTTTATTCTCGGTGGACACGTACGGATTGGCACAGGTGACTTTTGTCCCCTGCAGCCAATCCCCCCTGTTGCCGGCAACATCGCGATCGTGAGCATCTGCCCGCATGATCGTGTGCAACCCCCCCCCCCAAACTGCGGGGACGTGACTAGCGCGTTTCTTCGGCTGTAGGAGCTGCTGCTGGGGACGTGAAGCTCATGTTCGCGTGGCATAATTGGTTACAATAAGCTTACCGCAGTGAACTTAAGATTAATATATGAAAGGCTGATAACTGATAACTGTTCCTAACGTTAGCATTATGCCGCTAGTTACCACAGCAGTGCCCGCATTAGTTTTTTTCTTCTTGAAAGTGAGTGCTTCATGCTGATATCAAAGATAACAATACAAGCGAGAGCAAAAATGCAAATGCAGACGCATTCAGGTTTATTAATTTTGCGGCAAAATCTGGACATGCACCGCACAGGACTCACATGACAGGCAAGTTGAAAATGCAAAAGATACTGCTTAATTGCCTCGAGATAAGTAAATCCTACGCCGCAGTAGTGGCCACTTGTCTCGGAAGCGGCATAGTATTTACACCGCTGGATTTCAACGGTACTGTTTCAATCGACTGTGCACACTGTTGGTGAATCAGCTGTGGTAAATCAAGGTATTGTGTATTTTTTTATGCATAATTCTACTTGTAGTTTTGTACACATATGGAAATCCTGCCAAGCTCTCCCATTATTCAGGGGGAAAAACGCATAGAAATGCATATAAAAATGTTCAAAAATGAGCTGAAACACGTTTGCATTTTTAAAGTCCATTTATGTGCGATCCCAAATGCACCTGATGTGAACAAGGCCTTAATGAATCAGTAAGGAGCCAGTTTTATTGGCTCCCTACCATGTGATCGCTGTGAGCCAATCACTGTGATCACTAGGTAGAAAGCAATAAAGTTGCATTCTCTCCAGCTTTCTCCACCAGTCTGCAGTGATCTCTGGACAGAGAGAGCTGTAGCTGCTGTGTGTCTGTGTCTCACAGACAGCGTTACAGTGTAAAACACATTTATTCACATAATTTCACCCCACAACCACTGTGATCCCTTTCCAGTCACCTCTAGTATGTAGGTGACGTCAGCAGTATATATATATATATATATATATATATATATATATATATATATATATATATATATATATATATATGCTGTGTAAAGTTACTGTATACAGGGGCTGTATCCCTTATACAGTTAGTTTATGTAATGTATGTATATTGAGAACTATCTCTGGGCACTGTTTTTTTACCACAGAAACAATGTAGCCACATATATCTTATATTGTTTTATTCAGAAGGTGTTACTGAATCATTTTGGGGGTGAATTACTGCAATACTCCGAAGCATATCTGTGAAAAAAGAAGAACAGCTAACATATCTGATTAAAAGAAATGCATTTTCAATTTTGTTGTTATACATTCCATCAAATTTCACTAATAATCTCTGCAGCCAAAATTATCATCGCATCCATTGAAGGATACCTCAAGGGGTGTAGTTTACTAAATGAAGCCATTTTTGGCGGGAATTTGACAATCTCTTTACCTCAGACTTCATTGTAAGCGGCCTACGCTGGAAAATACAAGCATGTGAATTATGCTCTGTGAAAGCTCAATTATTGACAACTTTCTCTGGACACTGGTTTTTACTACAAAAACAATGTAGCCACATATATCTTATATAGTTTTTGTTCATAAGGAGTTACTGCATCATTTTGGGAGGGAATTACTACAATACTCCAAAACATGACTGTGAAAAAGCTGAACAGCTGACTGATCTGAATAAAAGAAATGAATTTTTCATTTTCTTGTTATACATTCTATTAAATTTCACCAATAATCTCTGCAGCCAAAATGATCAATGCATCCATCCAAGGGTACCTCAGGGGGTGTAGTTTACTAAATGAAGTCATTTTTGGTGGGAATTTGACAATCTCTTTACCTCAGACTTCATTCTAAGCGGCCTACACTGGAAAATACAAGCATGTGATTTATGCTCTTTGAAAGCTCAATTATTGACAGTTTTCTTTGGACACTGCTTTTTACTACAAAAACAATGTAACCAGACATATCTGATATTGTTTTATTTAAAAGGAGTTACTGAATAATTTTTTGGGTAGATTTTCTGCCATATTCCAAAGCATGTCTGTGAAAAAGCAGAAATGTATATATTACCATTGAATTGCAATAGGTAACATTTGATTGGCTGTTGTAAGCTCCGCCCAATTTTCTAAATTTTAACTCTAGTCACCCAGTCATGGTCTGTGCCAAGTTTGGGGCCTCTGGCTTTAAAACTGTGAGAATGGCAATATTTAAAACATTTACATTGATGTCAATAGGTGAAATCTGATTGGCTGTTTGTGGCTCCACCCACTTTTCCTTAATTTTGACCACAGTCACCCAGTGAGTAATTGTGCTAAGTTTGGGATGCCTGGCATTTAAACTGCAATAATAACAATAGTTAATCTTTTTTCATTAAGGTCAATAGCTGAAATCTGATTGACTGTTATTGCCCCACCCCTTTTTTCCCCTAACTGTGATCCACAGTCACTCAGTGGCCAACACTTTAAGGTTCGGGAATCATGGCATTCAAAGTGTCGAAATGGCAGATGTTTTAATTTCTCCATTGAAAATCAATGAGTGAAATATGATTGGTTGTCGGTGGCTCCGCCCACTTTTTCTAACCTTGAAGTGCAAACACCCAGTGAGAACATTTGTAAACATTGGGGTCCTTGACACCAATAATATGAGAATAGCAGAATTTTAAATGTTCCCATGTAAATAAATCACTGAAATTCAATTGGCTGCTTTAAAAAATTTGAACCCAAGCTGCAATTAAAAATTTCCCATATAAAACAAACAGCTGAAATGTGATTGGCTGTCGACAGCTCCGCCCACTTTTCCAAAATTCTAACCATAGTAACCCAGTGACCCACGGTGCCAAGTTTGGGGACTCTGGCTTTAAAACTGTTAGAATGACAGCTTTTACAATTTTCTCATTAAAGTCAATAGGGAAAATCTGATTGGTTGTTTGTGGCTCCGCCCACTTTTGAAGTCCCCAAAATGTGACAGAAATGTTACATCAACCCCATGACTAAGTGACCCAAGTTTGGTGAGTTTACCTTCACATCTGTCTGATTGGCGAAAGTTTAACATTTTCCAATGAAAGCCTATGGGAAAAAATGGGGTTTTCGGGGGGCCACCCCAGGGGCACCGAGGGTAAGATCGCTTAACAGAGCACAAGCAACCTACACGGCTATGGGCCGAAGAAGTGTGCAAAGTTTCACACATGCCCTCCTAAAACTCTTAAAACTGTGGGATGAATAGCATTTCCATGTTAAAAGGATTATTTGCACCGATTAACATTGGGCAGGTGTGGTAGCGAAGGGGGACTGTGTTTGTCTACCGAGCGCAACGTTGTGAGTTCGACTCCCGGACCAGCAGGGAGCTGGCATGGGCAACCTGGACGTGGGTTAATGTCCATGGCGGGAGCTGGGACGTTGACTCAAACACCCTGGGGACGACGCAGTAACTGCGTCACACCTGCCCAAATTTTTATGTCGCAATACTTTCGGACTGATTTTAGCAGCAATTAATTTTTTCCCTTTGGCTGTTGCTGGCTCCGCCCACTTTTTTAACCATTTCAGCCCACGGGTATTTTTCATCTTATGACCGAGAGGAATTTTCCCATTTCAGCGCTCCTCTCTTTCATTCCCCAATAACTTTATCACTACTTGTCACAAAGAAATGATCTATACCTTGTTTTTTCCACCACCAATTAGGCTTTCTTTGGGTGGTACATTATGCTAAGAATTATTTTATTCTAAATGCATTTTAACGGAAATAATTAAGAAAAAAATGGAAAAAATCATTATTTCTTAGTTTTCGACCATTATAGTTTTAAAATACCACATGCTACCGTAATTAAAATCCACACATTTTATTTGCCCATTTGTCACGGTTATTGCAATGGTAAAATTATATCCCTAGTATAATGTATGGTGACAATATTTTATTTGGAAATAAAGGTACATTTTTTCAGTTTTACATCCATCGCTAATTTTTAGCCCATACATTTATAATAATATGGCCTCTCGACATACATTTTTTTTTTTATTCCCTAAAGTCAGTAGATGTAATTTTACTATTTGGCCATGCTGAGCAAAATCCTATGTAGCGTACAAGTACGCTACATAGGAAATAATGTTTTGCTCCATTGTTCCTAGGGAAGTGATGCAGGCTTCAAAGGAGGCCTGCGTCACGGGTGTCCTGTGGGGAGATTAATGAATGGGAACTTTGTTCCCATTCATTAGTGTAACGATTGGGCGGCGGAAAGTGGCGGAAATCGTCGGCAGAAGGAAGCGCGTCGGCTCTATCTAAGAATAAACACTGTCTTTGAACAAAAACAGTGTTTATTCTCGGTGGACACGTACGGATTGGCACAGGTGCCTTTTGTCCCCTGCAGCAAATCCCCCCTGTTGCCGGCAACATCGCGATCGTGAGCATCTGCCCGCATGATCGTGTGCAACCCCCCCCCCCAAACTGCAGGGACGTGACTAGCGCGTTTCTTCGGCTGTAGGAGCTGCTGCTGGGGACGTGAAGCTCATGTTCGCGTGGCATAAATGGTTAAAATAAGCTTACCGCAGTGAACTTGAGATTAATATATGAAAGGCTGATAACTGATAACTGTTCCTAACGTTAGCATTATGCCGCTAGTTACCACAGCAGTGCCCGCATTAGTTTTTTTCTTCTTGAAAGTGAGTGCTTCATGCTGATATCAAAGTCAACAATACAAGCGAGAGCAAAAATGTAAATGCAGACGCATACAGGTTTATTAATTTTGCGGCAAAATCTGGACATGCACCGCACAGGACTCACATGACAGGCAAGTTGAAAATGCAAAAGATACTGCTTAATTGCCTCGAGATAAGTAAATCCTACGCCGCAGTTGTGGCCACTTGTCTCGGAAGCGGCATAGTATTTACACCGCTGGATTTCAACGGTACTGTTTCAATCGACTGTGCACACTGTTGGTGAATCAGCTGTGGTAAATCAAGGTATTGTGTATTTTTTTATGCATAATTCTACTTGTAGTTTTGTACACATATGGAAATCCTGCCAAGCTCTCCCATTATTCAGGGGGAAAAACGCATAGAAATGCATATAAAAATGTTCAAAAATGAGCTGAAACACGTTTGCATTTTTAAAGTCCATTTATGTGCGATCCCAAATGCACCTGATGTGAACAAGGCCTTAATGAATCGGTAAGGAGCCAGTTTTATTGGCTCCCTACCATGTGATCGCTGTGAGCCAATCACTGTGATCACTAGGTAGAAAGCAATAAAGTTGCATTCTCTCCAGCTTTCTCCACCAGTCTGCAGTGATCTCTGGACAGAGAGAGCTGTAGCTGCTGTGTGTCTGTGTCTCACAGACAGCGTTACAGTGTAAAACACATTTATTCACATAATTTCACCCCACAACCACTGTGATCCCTTTCCAGTCACCTCTAGTATGTAGGTGACGTCAGCAGTATATATATATATATATATATATATATATATATATATATACTGTGTAAAGTTACTGTATACAGGGGCTGTATCCCTTATACAGTTAGTTTATGTAATGTATGTATATTGAGAACTATCTCTGGGCACTGTTTTTTTACCACAGAAACAATGTAGCCACATATATCTTATATTGTTTTATTCAGAAGGTGTTACTGAATCATTTTGGGGGTGAATTACTGCAATACTCCGAAGTATATCTGTGAAAAAAGAAGAACAGCTAACATATCTGATTAAAAGAAATGCATTTTCAATTTTGTTGTTATACATTCCATCAAATTTCACTAATAATCTCTGCAGCCAAAATTATCATCGCATCCATTGAAGGATACCTCAAGGGGTGTAGTTTACTAAATGAAGCCATTTTTGGCGGGAATTTGACAATCTCTTTACCTCAGACTTCATTGTAAGCGGCCTACGCTGGAAAATACAAGCATGTGAATTATGCTCTGTGAAAGCTCAATTATTGACAACTTTCTCTGGACACTGGTTTTTACTACAAAAACAATGTAGCCACATATATCTTATATAGTTTTTGTTCATAAGGAGTTACTGCATCATTTTGGGGGGGAATTACTACAATACTCCAAAACATGACTGTGAAAAAGCTGAACAGCTGACAGATCTGAATAAAAGAAATGAATTTTTCATTTTCTTGTTATACATTCTATTAAATTTCACCAATAATCTCTGCAGCCAAAATGATCAATGCATCCATCCAAGGGTACCTCAGGGGGTGTAGTTTACTAAATGAAGTCATTTTTGGTGGGAATTTGACAATCTCTTTACCTCAGACTTCATTCTAAGCGGCCTACACTGGAAAATACAAGCATGTGATTTATGCTCTTTGAAAGCTCAATTATTGACAGTTTTCTTTGGACACTGCTTTTTACTACAAAAACAATGTAACCACACATATCTGATATTGTTTTATTTAAAAGGAGTTACTGAATCATTTTTTGGGTAGATTTTCTGCCATATTCCAAAGCATGTCTGTGAAAAAGCAGAAATGTATATATTACCATTGAATTGCAATAGGTAACATTTGATTGGCTGTTGTAAGCTCCGCCCAATTTTCTGAATTTTAACTCTAGTCACCCAGTCATGGTCTGTGCCAAGTTTGGGGCCTCTGGCTTTAAAACTGTGAGAATGGCAATATTTAAAACATTTACATTGATGTCAATAGGTGAAATCTGATTGGCTGTTTGTGGCTCCACCCACTTTTCCTTAATTTTGACCACAGTCACCCAGTGAGTAATTGTGCTAAGTTTGGGATGCCTGGCATTTAAACTGCAATAATAGCAATAGTTAATCTTTTTTCATTAAGGTCAATAGCTGAAATCTGATTGACTGTTATTGCCCCACCCCTTTTTTCCCCTAACTGTGATTCACAGTCACTCAGTGGCCAACACTTTAAGGTTTGGGAATCATGGCATTTAAAGTGTCGAAATGGCAGATGTTTTAATTTCTCCATTGAAAATCAATGAGTGAAATATGATTGGTTGTCGGTGGCTCCGCCCACTTTTTCTAACCTTGAAGTGCAAACACCCAGTGAGAACATTTGTAAACTTTGGGGTCCTTGACACCAATAATATGAGAATAGCAGAATTTTAAATGTTCCCATGTAAATAAATCACTGAAATTCAATTGGCTGCTTTAAAAAATTTGAACCCAAGCTGCAATTTAAAATTTCCCATATAAAACAAACAGCTGAAATGTGATTGGCTGTCGACAGCTCCGCCCACTTTTCCAAAATTCTAACCATAGTAACCCAGTGACCCACGGTGCCAAGTTTGGGGACTCTGGCTTTAAAACTGTTAGAATGACAGCTTTTCCAATTTTCTCATTAAAGTCAATAGGGAAAATCTGATTGGTTGTTTGTGGCTCCGCCCACTTTTGCAGTCCCCAAAATGTGACAGAAATGTTACATCAACCCCATGACTAAGTGTCCCAAGTTTGGTGAGTTTACCTTCACATCTGTCTGATTGGCGAAAGTTTAACATTTTCCAATGAAAGTCTATGGGAAAAAATGGGGTTTTCGGGGGGCCACCCCAGGGGCACCGAGGGTAAGATCGCTTAACAGAGCACAAGCAACCTACACGGCTATGGGCCGAAGAAGTGTGCAAAGTTTCACACATGCCCTCCTAAAACTCTTAAAACTGTGGGATGAATAGCATTTCCATGTTAAAAGGATTATTTGCACCGATTAACATTGGGCAGGTGTGGTAGCGAAGGGGGACTGTGTTTGTCTACCGAGCGCAACGTTGTGAGTTCGACTCCCGGACCAGCAGGGAGCTGGCATGGGCAACCTGGACGTGGGTTAATGTCCATGGCGGGAGCTGGGACGTTGACTCAAACACCCTGGGGACGACGCAGTAACTGCGTCACACCTGCCCAAATTTTTATGTCGCAATACTTTCTGACTGATTTTAGCAGCAATTAATTTTTTCCCTTTGGCTGTTGCTGGCTCCGCCCACTTTTTTAACCATTTCAGCCCACGGGTATTTTTCATCTTATGACCGAGAGGAATTTTCCCATTTCAGCGCTCCTCCCTTTCATTCCCCAATAACTTTATCACTACTTGTCACAAAGAAATGATCTATACCTTGTTTTTTCCACCACCAATTAGGCTTTCTTTGGGTGGTACATTATGCTAAGAATTATTTTATTCTAAATGCATTTTAACGGAAATAATTAAGAATAAAATGGAAAAAATCATTATTTCTTAGTTTTCGACCATTATAGTTTTAAAATACCACATGCTACCGTAATTAAAATCCACACATTTTATTTGCCCATTTGTCACGGTTATTGCAATGGTAAAATTATATCCCTAGTATAATGTATGGTGACAATATTTTATTTGGAAATAAAGGTACATTTTTTTAGTTTTACATCCATCGCTAATTTTTAGCCCATACATTTATAATAATATGGCCTCTCGACATACATTTTTTTTTATTCCCTAAAGTCAGTAGATGTAATTTTACTATTTGGCCATGCTGAGCAAAATCCTATGTAGCGTACAAGTACGCTACATAGGAAATAATGTTTTGCTCCATTGTTCCTAGGGAAGTGATGCAGGCTTCAAAGGAGGCCTGCGTCACGGGTGTCCTGTGGGGAGATTAATGAATGGGAACTTTGTTCCCATTCATTAGTGTAACGATTGGGCGGCGGAAAGTGGTGGAAATCGTCGGCAGAAGGAAGCGCGTCGGCTCTATCTAAGAATAAACACTGTCTTTGAACAAAAACAGTGTTTATTCTCGGTGGACACGTACGGATTGGCACAGGTGACTTTTGTCCCCTGCAGCCAATCCCCCCTGTTGCCGGCAACATCGCGATCGTGAGCATCTGCCCGCATGATCGTGTGCAACCCCCCCCCCCAAACTGCAGGGACGTGACTAGCGCGTTTCTTCGGCTGTAGGAGCTGCTGCTGGGGACGTGAAGCTCATGTTCACGTGGCATAATTGGTTACAATAAGCTTACCGCAGTGAACTTAAGATTAATATATGAAAGGCTGATAACTGATAACTGTTCCTAACGTTAGCATTATGCCGCTAGTTACCACAGCAGTGCCCGCATTAGTTTTTTTCTTCTTGAAAGTGAGTGCTTCATGCTGATATCAAAGATAACAATACAAGCGAGAGCAAAAATGCAAATGCAGACGCATACAGGTTTATTAATTTTGCGGCAAAATCTGGACATGCACCGCACAGGACTCACATGACAGGCAAGTTGAAAATGCAAAAGATACTGCTTAATTGCCTCGAGATAAGTAAATCCTACGCCGCAGTTGTGGCCACTTGTCTCGGAAGCGGCATAGTATTTACACCGCTGGATTTCAACGGTACTGTTTCAATCGACTGTGCACACTGTTGGTGAATCAGCTGTGGTAAATCAAGGTATTGTGTATTTTTTTATGCATAATTCTACTTGTAGTTTTGTACACATATGGAAATCCTGCCAAGCTCTCCCATTATTCAGGGGGAAAAACGCATAGAAATGCATATAAAAATGTTCAAAAATGAGCTGAAACACGTTTGCATTTTTAAAGTCCATTTATGTGCGATCCCAAATGCACCTGATGTGAACAAGGCCTTAATGAATCGGTAAGGAGCCAGTTTTATTGGCTCCCTACCATGTGATCGCTGTGAGCCAATCACTGTGATCACTAGGTAGAAAGCAATAAAGTTGCATTCTCTCCAGCTTTCTCCACCAGTCTGCAGTGATCTCTGGACAGAGAGAGCTGTAGCTGCTGTGTGTCTGTGTCTCACAGACAGCGTTACAGTGTAAAACACATTTATTCACATAATTTCACCCCACAACCACTGTGATCCCTTTCCAGTCACCTCTAGTATGTAGGTGACGTCAGCAGTATATATATATATATATATATATATATATATATATATATATATATATATATATATATATATATATATATATATATACTGTGTAAAGTTACTGTATACAGGGGCTGTATCCCTTATACAGTTAGTTTATGTAATGTATGTATATTGAGAACTATCTCTGGGCACTGTTTTTTTACCACAGAAACAATGTAGCCACATATATCTTATATTGTTTTATTCAGAAGGTGTTACTGAATCATTTTGGGGGTGAATTACTGCAATACTCCGAAGCATATCTGTGAAAAAAGAAGAACAGCTAACATATCTGATTAAAAGAAATGCATTTTCAATTTTGTTGTTATACATTCCATCAAATTTCACTAATAATCTCTGCAGCCAAAATTATCATCGCATCCATTGAAGGATACCTCAAGGGGTGTAGTTTACTAAATGAAGCCATTTTTGGCGGGAATTTGACAATCTCTTTACCTCAGACTTCATTGTAAGCGGCCTACGCTGGAAAATACAAGCATGTGAATTATGCTCTGTGAAAGCTCAATTATTGACAACTTTCTCTGGACACTGGTTTTTACTACAAAAACAATGTAGCCACATATATCTTATATAGTTTTTGTTCATAAGGAGTTACTGCATCATTTTGGGGGGGAATTACTACAATACTCCAAAACATGACTGTGAAAAAGCTGAACAGCTGACTGATCTGAATAAAAGAAATGAATTTTTCATTTTCTTGTTATACATTCTATTAAATTTCACCAATAATCTCTGCAGCCAAAATGATCAATGCATCCATCCAAGGGTACCTCAGGGGGTGTAGTTTACTAAATGAAGTCATTTTTGGTGGGAATTTGACAATCTCTTTACCTCAGACTTCATTCTAAGCGGCCTACACTGGAAAATACAAGCATGTGATTTATGCTCTTTGAAAGCTCAATTATTGACAGTTTTCTTTGGACACTGCTTTTTACTACAAAAACAATGTAACCACACATATCTGATATTGTTTTATTTAAAAGGAGTTACTGAATCATTTTTTGGGTAGATTTTCTGCCATATTCCAAAGCATGTCTGTGAAAAAGCAGAAATGTATATATTACCATTGAATTGCAATAGGTAACATTTGATTGGCTGTTGTAAGCTCCGCCCAATTTTCTAAATTTTAACTCTAGTCACCCAGTCATGGTCTGTGCCAAGTTTGGGGCCTCTGGCTTTAAAACTGTGAGAATGGCAATATTTAAAACATTTACATTGATGTCAATAGGTGAAATCTGATTGGCTGTTTGTGGCTCCACCCACTTTTCCTTAATTTTGACCACAGTCACCCAGTGAGTAATTGTGCTAAGTTTGGGATGCCTGGCATTTAAACTGCAATAATAACAATAGTTAATCTTTTTTCATTAAGGTCAATAGCTGAAATCTGATTGACTGTTATTGCCCCACCCCTTTTTTCCCCTAACTGTGATCCACAGTCACTCAGTGGCCAACACTTTAAGGTTCGGGAATCATGGCATTCAAAGTGTCGAAATGGCAGATGTTTTAATTTCTCCATTGAAAATCAATGAGTGAAATATGATTGGTTGTCGGTGGCTCCGCCCACTTTTTCTAACCTTGAAGTGCAAACACCCAGTGAGAACATTTGTAAACTTTGGGGTCCTTGACACCAATAATATGAGAATAGCAGAATTTTAAATGTTCCCATGTAAATAAATCACTGAAATTCAATTGGCTGCTTTAAAAAATTTGAACCCAAGCTGCAATTAAAAATTTCCCATATAAAACAAACAGCTGAAATGTGATTGGCTGTCGACAGCTCCGCCCACTTTTCCAAAATTCTAACCATAGTAACCCAGTGACCCACGGTGCCAAGTTTGGGGACTCTGGCTTTAAAACTGTTAGAATGACAGCTTTTACAATTTTCTCATTAAAGTCAATAGGGAAAATCTGATTGGTTGTTTGTGGCTCCGCCCACTTTTGCAGTCCCCAAAATGTGACAGAAATGTTACATCAACCCCATGACTAAGTGACCCAAGTTTGGTGAGTTTACCTTCACATCTGTCTGATTGGCGAAAGTTTAACATTTTCCAATAAAAGTCTATGGGAAAAAATGGGGTTTTCGGGGGGCCACCCCAGGGGCACCGAGGGTAAGATCGCTTAACAGAGCACAAGCAACCTACACGGCTATGGGCCGAAGAAGTGTGCAAAGTTTCACACATGCCCTCCTAAAACTCTTAAAACTGTGGGATGAATAGCATTTCCATGTTAAAAGGATTATTTGCACCGATTAACATTGGGCAGGTGTGGTAGCGAAGGGGGACTGTGTTTGTCTACCGAGCGCAACGTTGTGAGTTCGACTCCCGGACCAGCAGGGAGCTGGCATGGGCAACCTGGACGTGGGTTAATGTCCATGGCGGGAGCTGGGACGTTGACTCAAACACCCTGGGGACGACGCAGTAACTGCGTCACACCTGCCCAAATTTTTATGTCGCAATACTTTCTGACTGATTTTAGCAGCAATTAATTTTTTCCCTTTGACTGTTGCTGGCTCCGCCCACTTTTTTAACCATTTCAGCCCACGGGTATTTTTCATCTTATGACCGAGAGGAATTTTCCCATTTCAGCGCTCCTCTCTTTCATTCCCCAATAACTTTATCACTACTTGTCACAAAGAAATGATCTATACCTTGTTTTTTCCACCACCAATTAGGCTTTCTTTGGGTGGTACATTATGCTAAGAATTATTTTATTCTAAATGCATTTTAACGGAAATAATTAAGAAAAAAATGGAAAAAATCATTATTTCTTAGTTTTCGACCATTATAGTTTTAAAATACCACATGCTACCGTAATTAAAATCCACACATTTTATTTGCCCATTTGTCACGGTTATTGCAATGGTAAAATTATATCCCTAGTATAATGTATGGTGACAATATTTTATTTGGAAATAAAGGTACATTTTTTCAGTTTTACATCCATCGCTAATTTTTAGCCCATACATTTATAATAATATGGCCTCTCGACATACATTTTTTTTTTATTCCCTAAAGTCAGTAGATGTAATTTTACTATTTGGCCATGCTGAGCAAAATCCTATGTAGCGTACAAGTACGCTACATAGGAAATAATGTTTTGCTCCATTGTTCCTAGGGAAGTGATGCAGGCTTCAAAGGAGGCCTGCGTCACGGGTGTCCTGTGGGGAGATTAATGAATGGGAACTTTGTTCCCATTCATTAGTGTAACGATTGGGCGGCGGAAAGTGGTGGAAATCGTCGGCAGAAGGAAGCGCGTCGGCTCTATCTAAGAATAAACACTGTCTTTGAACAAAAACAGTGTTTATTCTCGGTGGACACGTACGGATTGGCACAGGTGACTTTTGTCCCCTGCAGCCAATCCCCCCTGTTGCCGGCAACATCGTGATCGTGAGCATCTGCCCGCATGATCGTGTGCAACCCCCCCCCAAAACTGCAGGGACGTGACTAGCGCGTTTCTTCGGCTGTAGGAGCTGCTGCTGGGGACGTGAAGCTCATGTTCGCGTGGCATAAATGGTTAAAATAAGCTTACCGCAGTGAACTTGAGATTAATATATGAAAGGCTGATAACTGATAACTGTTCCTAACGTTAGCATTATGCCGCTAGTTACCACAGCAGTGCCCGCATTAGTTTTTTTCTTCTTGAAAGTGAGTGCTTCATGCTGATATCAAAGTCAACAATACAAGCGAGAGCAAAAATGCAAATGCAGACGCATACAGGTTTATTAATTTTGCGGCAAAATCTGGACATGCACCGCACAGGACTCACATGACAGGCAAGTTGAAAATGCAAAAGATACTGCTTAATTGCCTCGAGATAAGTAAATCCTACGCCGCAGTTGTAGCCACTTGTCTCGGAAGCGGCATAGTATTTACACCGCTGGATTTCAACGGTACTGTTTCAATCGACTGTGCACACTGTTGGTGAATCAGCTGTGGTAAATCAAGGTATTGTGTATTTTTTTATGCATAATTCTACTTGTAGTTTTGTACACATATGGAAATCCTGCCAAGCTCTCCCATTATTCAGGGGGAAAAACGCATAGAAATGCATATAAAAATGTGCAAAAATGAGCTGAAACACGTTTGCATTTTTAAAGTCCATTTATGTGCAATCCCAAATGCACCTGATGTGAACAAGGCCTTAATGAATCGGTAAGGAGCCAGTTTTATTGGCTCCCTACCATGTGATCGCTGTGAGCCAATCACTGTGATCACTAGGTAGAAAGCAATAAAGTTGCATTCTCTCCAGCTTTCTCCACCAGTCTGCAGTGATCTCTGGACAGAGAGAGCTGTAGCTGCTGTGTGTCTGTGTCTCACAGACAGCGTTACAGTGTAAAACACATTTATTCACATAATTTCACCCCGCAACCCCTGTGATCCCTTTCCAGTCACCTCTAGTATGCAGGTGACGTCAGCAGTATGTATATATATATATGCTGTGTAAAGTTACTGTATACAGGGGCTGTATCCCTTATACAGTTAGTTTATGTAATGTATGTATATTGAGAACTATCTCTGGGCACTGTTTTTTTACCACAGAAACAATGTAGCCACATATATCTTATATTGTTTTATTCAGAAGGTGTTACTGAATCATTTTGGGGGTGAATTACTGCAATACTCCGAAGCATATCTGTGAAAAAAGAAGAACAGCTAACATATCTGATTAAAAGAAATGCATTTTCAATTTTGTTGTTATACATTCCATCAAATTTCACTAATAATCTCTGCAGCCAAAATTATCATCGCATCCATTGAAGGATACCTCAAGGGGTGTAGTTTACTAAATGAAGCCATTTTTGGCGGGAATTTGACAATCTCTTTACCTCAGACTTCATTGTAAGCGGCCTACGCTGGAAAATACAAGCATGTGAATTATGCTCTGTGAAAGCTCAATTATTGACAACTTTCTCTGGACACTGGTTTTTACTACAAAAACAATGTAGCCACATATATCTTATATAGTTTTTGTTCATAAGGAGTTACTGCATCATTTTGGGGGGGAATTACTACAATACTCCAAAACATGACTGTGAAAAAGCTGAACAGCTGACTGATCTGAATAAAAGAAATGAATTTTTCATTTTCTTGTTATACATTCTATTAAATTTCACCAATAATCTCTGCAGCCAAAATGATCAATGCATCCATCCAAGGGTACCTCAGGGGGTGTAGTTTACTAAATGAAGTCATTTTTGGTGGGAATTTGACAATCTCTTTACCTCAGACTTCATTCTAAGCGGCCTACACTGGAAAATACAAGCATGTGATTTATGCTCTTTGAAAGCTCAATTATTGACAGTTTTCTTTGGACACTGCTTTTTACTACAAAAACAATGTAACCAGACATATCTGATATTGTTTTATTTAAAAGGAGTTACTAAATAATTTTTTGGGTAGATTTTCTGCCATATTCCAAAGCATGTCTGTGAAAAAGCAGAAATGTATATATTACCATTGAATTGCAATAGGTAACATTTGATTGGCTGTTGTAAGCTCCGCCCAATTTTCTAAATTTTAACTCTAGTCACCCAGTCATGGTCTGTGCCAAGTTTGGGGCCTCTGGCTTTAAAACTGTGAGAATGGCAATATTTAAAACATTTACATTGATGTCAATAGGTGAAATCTGATTGGCTGTTTGTGGCTCCACCCACTTTTCCTTAATTTTGACCACAGTCACCCAGTGAGTAATTGTGCTAAGTTTGGGATGCCTGGCATTTAAACTGCAATAATAACAATAGTTAATCTTTTTTCATTAAGGTCAATAGCTGAAATCTGATTGACTGTTATTGCCCCACCCCTTTTTTCCCCTAACTGTGATCCACAGTCACTCAGTGGCCAACACTTTAAGGTTCGGGAATCATGGCATTCAAAGTGTCGAAATGGCAGATGTTTTAATTTCTCCATTGAAAATCAATGAGTGAAATATGATTGGTTGTCGGTGGCTCCGCCCACTTTTTCTAACCTTGAAGTGCAAACACCCAGTGAGAACATTTGTAAACATTGGGGTCCTTGACACCAATAATATGAGAATAGCAGAATTTTAAATGTTCCCATGTAAATAAATCACTGAAATTCAATTGGCTGCTTTAAAAAATTTGAACCCAAGCTGCAATTAAAAATTTCCCATATAAAACAAACAGCTGAAATGTGATTGGCTGTCGACAGCTCCGCCCACTTTTCCAAAATTCTAACCATAGTAACCCAGTGACCCACGGTGCCAAGTTTGGGGACTCTGGCTTTAAAACTGTTAGAATGACAGCTTTTACAATTTTCTCATTAAAGTCAATAGGGAAAATCTGATTGGTTGTTTGTGGCTCCGCCCACTTTTGCAGTCCCCAAAATGTGACAGAAATGTTACATCAACCCCATGACTAAGTGACCCAAGTTTGGTGAGTTTACCTTCACATCTGTCTGATTGGCGAAAGTTTAACATTTTCCAATGAAAGTCTATGGGAAAAAATGGGGTTTTCGGGGGGCCACCCCAGGGGCACCGAGGGTAAGATCGCTTAACAGAGCACAAGCAACCTACACGGCTATGGGCCGAAGAAGTGTGCAAAGTTTCACACATGCCCTCGTAAAACTCTTAAAACTGTGGGATGAATAGCATTTCCATGTTAAAAGGATTATTTGCACCGATTAACATTGGGCAGGTGTGGTAGCGAAGGGGGACTGTGTTTGTCTACCGAGCGCAACGTTGTGAGTTCGACTCCCGGACCAGCAGGGAGCTGGCATGGGCAACCTGGACGTGGGTTAATGTCCATGGTTGGAGCTGGGACGTTGACTCAAACACCCTGGGGACGACGCAGTAACTGCGTCACACCTGCCCAAATTTTTATGTCGCAATACTTTCTGACTGATTTTAGCAGCAATTAATTTTTTCCCTTTGGCTGTTGCTGGCTCCGCCCACTTTTTTAACCATTTCAGCCCACGGGTATTTTTCATCTTATGACCGAGAGGAATTTTCCCATTTCAGCGCTCCTCTCTTTCATTCCCCAATAACTTTATCACTACTTGTCACAAAGAAATGATCTATACCTTGTTTTTTCCACCACCAATTAGGCTTTCTTTGGGTGGTACATTATGCTAAGAATTATTTTATTCTAAATGCATTTTAACGGAAATAATTAAGAAAAAAATGGAAAAAATCATTATTTCTTAGTTTTCGACCATTATAGTTTTAAAATACCACATGCTACCGTAATTAAAATCCACACATTTTATTTGCCCATTTGTCACGGTTATTGCAATGGTAAAATTATATCCCTAGTATAATGTATGGTGACAATATTTTATTTGGAAATAAAAGTACATTTTTTTAGTTTTACATCCATCGCTAATTTTTAGCCAATACATTTATAATAATATGGCCTCTCGACATACATTTTTTTTTATTCCCTAAAGTCAGTAGATGTAATTTTACTATTTGGCCATGCTGAGCAAAATCCTATGTAGCGTACAAGTACGCTACATAGGAAATAATGTTTTGCTCCATTGTTCCTAGGGAAGTGATGCAGGCTTCAAAGGAGGCCTGCGTCACGGGTGTCCTGTGGGGAGATTAATGAATGGGAACTTTGTTCCCATTCATAAGTGTAACGATTGGGCGGCGGAAAGTGGTGGAAATCGTCGGCAGAAGGAAGCGCGTCGGCTCTATCTAAGAATAAACACTGTCTTTGAACAAAAACAGTGTTTATTCTCGGTGGACACGTACGGATTGGCACAGGTGACTTTTGTCCCCTGCAGCCAATCCCCCCTGTTGCCGGCAACATCGCGATCGTGAGCATCTGCCCGCATGATCGTGTGCAACCCCCCCCCCCCCAAACTGCAGGGACGTGACTAGCGCGTTTCTTCGGCTGTAGGAGCTGCTGCTGGGGACGTGAAGCTCATGTTCGCGTGGCATAATTGGTTACAATAAGCTTACCGCAGTGAACTTAAGATTAATATATGAAAGGCTGATAACTGATAACTGTTCCTAACGTTAGCATTATGCCGCTAGTTACCACAGCAGTGCCCGCATTAGTTTTTTTCTTCTTGAAAGTGAGTGCTTCATGCTGATATCAAAGATAACAATACAAGCGAGAGCAAAAATGCAAATGCAGACGCATACAGGTTTATTAATTTTGCGGCAAAATCTGGACATGCACCGCACAGGACTCACATGACAGGCAAGTTGAAAATGCAAAAGATACTGCTTAATTGCCTCGAGATAAGTAAATCCTACGCCGCAGTTGTGGCCACTTGTCTCGGAAGCGGCATAGTATTTACACCGCTGGATTTCAACGGTACTGTTTCAATCGACTGTGCACACTGTTGGTGAATCAGCTGTGGTAAATCAAGGTATTGTGTATTTTTTTATGCATAATTCTACTTGTAGTTTTGTACACATATGGAAATCCTGCCAAGCTCTCCCATTATTCAGGGGGAAAAACGCATAGAAATGCATATAAAAATGTTCAAAAATGAGCTGAAACACGTTTGCATTTTTAAAGTCCATTTATGTGCGATCCCAAATGCACCTGATGTGAACAAGGCCTTAATGAATCGGTAAGGAGCCAGTTTTATTGGCTCCCTACCATGTGATCGCTGTGAGCCAATCACTGTGATCACTAGGTAGAAAGCAATAAAGTTGCATTCTCTCCAGCTTTCTCCACCAGTCTGCAGTGATCTCTGGACAGAGAGAGCTGTAGCTGCTGTGTGTCTGTGTCTCACAGACAGCGTTACAGTGTAAAACACATTTATTCACATAATTTCACCCCACAACCACTGTGATCCCTTTCCAGTCACCTCTAGTATGTAGGTGACGTCAGCAGTATATATATATATATATATATATATATATATATATATATATATATATATATATATATATATATATATATATATATATATATATATATATATATATATATACTGTGTAAAGTTACTGTATACAGGGGCTGTATCCCTTATACAGTTAGTTTATGTAATGTATGTATATTGAGAACTATCTCTGGGCACTGTTTTTTTACCACAGAAACAATGTAGCCACATATATCTTATATTGTTTTATTCAGAAGGTGTTACTGAATCATTTTGGGGGTGAATTACTGCAATACTCCGAAGCATATCTGTGAAAAAAGAAGAACAGCTAACATATCTGATTAAAAGAAATGCATTTTCAATTTTGTTGTTATACATTCCATCAAATTTCACTAATAATCTCTGCAGCCAAAATTATCATCGCATCCATTGAAGGATACCTCAAGGGGTGTAGTTTACTAAATGAAGCCATTTTTGGCGGGAATTTGACAATCTCTTTACCTCAGACTTCATTGTAAGCGGCCTACGCTGGAAAATACAAGCATGTGAATTATGCTCTGTGAAAGCTCAATTATTGACAACTTTCTCTGGACACTGGTTTTTACTACAAAAACAATGTAGCCACATATATCTTATATAGTTTTTGTTCATAAGGAGTTACTGCATCATTTTGGGGGGGAATTACTACAATACTCCAAAACATGACTGTGAAAAAGCTGAACAGCTGACTGATCTGAATAAAAGAAATGAATTTTTCATTTTCTTGTTATACATTCTATTAAATTTCACCAATAATCTCTGCAGCCAAAATGATCAATGCATCCATCCAAGGGTACCTCAGGGGGTGTAGTTTACTAAATGAAGTCATTTTTGGTGGGAATTTGACAATCTCTTTACCTCAGACTTCATTCTAAGCGGCCTACACTGGAAAATACAAGCATGTGATTTATGCTCTTTGAAAGCTCAATTATTGACAGTTTTCTTTGGACACTGCTTTTTACTACAAAAACAATGTAACCACACATATCTGATATTGTTTTATTTAAAAGGAGTTACTGAATCATTTTTTGGGTAGATTTTCTGCCATATTCCAAAGCATGTCTGTGAAAAAGCAGAAATGTATATATTACCATTGAATTGCAATAGGTAACATTTGATTGGCTGTTGTAAGCTCCGCCCAATTTTCTAAATTTTAACTCTAGTCACCCAGTCATGGTCTGTGCCAAGTTTGGGGCCTCTGGCTTTAAAACTGTGAGAATGGCAATATTTAAAACATTTACATTGATGTCAATAGGTGAAATCTGATTGGCTGTTTGTGGCTCCACCCACTTTTCCTTAATTTTGACCACAGTCACCCAGTGAGTAATTGTGCTAAGTTTGGGATGCCTGGCATTTAAACTGCAATAATAACAATAGTTAATCTTTTTTCATTAAGGTCAATAGCTGAAATCTGATTGACTGTTATTGCCCCACCCCTTTTTTCCCCTAACTGTGATCCACAGTCACTCAGTGGCCAACACTTTAAGGTTCGGGAATCATGGCATTCAAAGTGTCGAAATGGCAGATGTTTTAATTTCTCCATTGAAAATCAATGAGTGAAATATGATTGGTTGTCGGTGGCTCCGCCCACTTTTTCTAACCTTGAAGTGCAAACACCCAGTGAGAACATTTGTAAACTTTGGGGTCCTTGACACCAATAATATGAGAATAGCAGAATTTTAAATGTTCCCATGTAAATAAATCACTGAAATTCAATTGGCTGCTTTAAAAAATTTGAACCCAAGCTGCAATTAAAAATTTCCCATATAAAACAAACAGCTGAAATGTGATTGGCTGTCGACAGCTCCGCCCACTTTTCCAAAATTCTAACCATAGTAACCCAGTGACCCACGGTGCCAAGTTTGGGGACTCTGGCTTTAAAACTGTTAGAATGACAGCTTTTACAATTTTCTCATTAAAGTCAATAGGGAAAATCTGATTGGTTGTTTGTGGCTCCGCCCACTTTTGCAGTCCCCAAAATGTGACAGAAATGTTACATCAACCCCATGACTAAGTGACCCAAGTTTGGTGAGTTTACCTTCACATCTGTCTGATTGGCGAAAGTTTAACATTTTCCAATAAAAGTCTATGGGAAAAAATGGGGTTTTCGGGGGGCCACCCCAGGGGCACCGAGGGTAAGATCGCTTAACAGAGCACAAGCAACCTACACGGCTATGGGCCGAAGAAGTGTGCAAAGTTTCACACATGCCCTCCTAAAACTCTTAAAACTGTGGGATGAATAGCATTTCCATGTTAAAAGGATTATTTGCACCGATTAACATTGGGCAGGTGTGGTAGCGAAGGGGGACTGTGTTTGTCTACCGAGCGCAACGTTGTGAGTTCGACTCCCGGACCAGCAGGGAGCTGGCATGGGCAACCTGGACGTGGGTTAATGTCCATGGCGGGAGCTGGGACGTTGACTCAAACACCCTGGGGACGACGCAGTAACTGCGTCACACCTGCCCAAATTTTTATGTCGCAATACTTTCTGACTGATTTTAGCAGCAATTAATTTTTTCCCTTTGGCTGTTGCTGGCTCCGCCCACTTTTTTAACCATTTCAGCCCACGGGTATTTTTCATCTTATGACCGAGAGGAATTTTCCCATTTCAGCGCTCCTCTCTTTCATTCCCCAATAACTTTATCACTACTTGTCACAAAGAAATGATCTATACCTTGTTTTTTCCACCACCAATTAGGCTTTCTTTGGGTGGTACATTATGCTAAGAATTATTTTATTCTAAATGCATTTTAACGGAAATAATTAAGAAAAAAATGGAAAAAATCATTATTTCTTAGTTTTCGACCATTATAGTTTTAAAATACCACATGCTACCGTAATTAAAATCCACACATTTTATTTGCCCATTTGTCACGGTTATTGCAATGGTAAAATTATATCCCTAGTATAATGTATGGTGACAATATTTTATTTGGAAATAAAGGTACATTTTTTCAGTTTTACATCCATCGCTAATTTTTAGCCCATACATTTATAATAATATGGCCTCTCGACATACATTTTTTTTTTATTCCCTAAAGTCAGTAGATGTAATTTTACTATTTGGCCATGCTGAGCAAAATCCTATGTAGCGTACAAGTACGCTACATAGGAAATAATGTTTTGCTCCATTGTTCCTAGGGAAGTGATGCAGGCTTCAAAGGAGGCCTGCGTCACGGGTGTCCTGTGGGGAGATTAATGAATGGGAACTTTGTTCCCATTCATTAGTGTAACGATTGGGCGGCGGAAAGTGGCGGAAATCGTCGGCAGAAGGAAGCGCGTCGGCTCTATCTAAGAATAAACACTGTCTTTGAACAAAAACAGTGTTTATTCTCGGTGGACACGTACGGATTGGCACAGGTGACTTTTGTCCCCTGCAGCCAATCCCCCCTGTTGCCGGCAACATCGCGATCGTGAGCATCTGCCCGCATGATCGTGTGCAACCCCCCCCAAAACTGCAGGGACGTGACTAGCGCGTTTCTTCGGCTGTAGGAGCTGCTGCTGGGGACGTGAAGCTCATGTTCGCGTGGCATAAATGGTTAAAATAAGCTTACCGCAGTGAACTTGAGATTAATATATGAAAGGCTGATAACTGATAACTGTTCCTAACGTTAGCATTATGCCGCTAGTTACCACAGCAGTGCCCGCATTAGTTTTTTTCTTCTTGAAAGTGAGTGCTTCATGCTGATATCAAAGTCAACAATACAAGCGAGAGCAAAAATGCAAATGCAGACGCATACAGGTTTATTAATTTTGCGGCAAAATCTGGACATGCACCGCACAGGACTCACATGACAGGCAAGTTGAAAATGCAAAAGATACTGCTTAATTGCCTCGAGATAAGTAAATCCTACGCCGCAGTTGTGGCCACTTGTCTCGGAAGCGGCATAGTATTTACACCGCTGGATTTCAACGGTACTGTTTCAATCGACTGTGCACACTGTTGGTGAATCAGCTGTGGTAAATCAAGGTATTGTGTATTTTTTTATGCATAATTCTACTTGTAGTTTTGTACACATATGGAAATCCTGCCAAGCTCTCCCATTATTCAGGGGGAAAAACGCATAGAAATGCATATAAAAATGTGCAAAAATGAGCTGAAACACGTTTGCATTTTTAAAGTCCATTTATGTGCGATCCCAAATGCACCTGATGTGAACAAGGCCTTAATGAATCGGTAAGGAGCCAGTTTTATTGGCTCCCTACCATGTGATCGCTGTGAGCCAATCACTGTGATCACTAGGTAGAAAGCAATAAAGTTGCATTCTCTCCAGCTTTCTCCACCAGTCTGCAGTGATCTCTGGACAGAGAGAGCTGTAGCTGCTGTGTGTCTGTGTCTCACAGACAGCGTTACAGTGTAAAACACATTTATTCACATAATTTCACCCCGCAACCCCTGTGATCCCTTTCCAGTCACCTCTAGTATGCAGGTGACGTCAGCAGTATGTATATATATATATATATATATATATATATATATATATGCTGTGTAAAGTTACTGTATACAGGGGCTGTATCCCTTATACAGTTAGTTTATGTAATGTATGTATATTGAGAACTATCTCTGGGCACTGTTTTTTTTACCACAGAAACAATGTAGCCACATATATCTTATATTGTTTTATTCAGAAGGTGTTACTGAATCATTTTGGGGGTGAATTACTGCAATACTCCGAAGCATATCTGTGAAAAAAGAAGAACAGCTAACATATCTGATTAAAAGAAATGCATTTTCAATTTTGTTGTTATACATTCCATCAAATTTCACTAATAATCTCTGCAGCCAAAATTATCATCGCATCCATTGAAGGATACCTCAAGGGGTGTAGTTTACTAAATGAAGCCATTTTTGGCGGGAATTTGACAATCTCTTTACCTCAGACTTCATTGTAAGCGGCCTACGCTGGAAAATACAAGCATGTGAATTATGCTCTGTGAAAGCTCAATTATTGACAACTTTCTCTGGACACTGGTTTTTACTACAAAAACAATGTAGCCACATATATCTTATATAGTTTTTGTTCATAAGGAGTTACTGCATCATTTTGGGGGGGAATTACTACAATACTCCAAAACATGACTGTGAAAAAGCTGAACAGCTGACTGATCTGAATAAAAGAAATGAATTTTTCATTTTCTTGTTATACATTCTATTAAATTTCACCAATAATCTCTGCAGCCAAAATGATCAATGCATCCATCCAAGGGTACCTCAGGGGGTGTAGTTTACTAAATGAAGTCATTTTTGGTGGGAATTTGACAATCTCTTTACCTCAGACTTCATTCTAAGCGGCCTACACTGGAAAATACAAGCATGTGATTTATGCTCTTTGAAAGCTCAATTATTGACAGTTTTCTTTGGACACTGCTTTTTACTACAAAAACAATGTAACCACACATATCTGATATTGTTTTATTTAAAAGGAGTTACTGAATCATTTTTTGGGTAGATTTTCTGCCATATTCCAAAGCATGTCTGTGAAAAAGCAGAAATGTATATATTACCATTGAATTGCAATAGGTAACATTTGATTGGCTGTTGTAAGCTCCGCCCAATTTTCTAAATTTTAACTCTAGTCACCCAGTCATGGTCTGTGCCAAGTTTGGGGCCTCTGGCTTTAAAACTGTGAGAATGGCAATATTTAAAACATTTACATTGATGTCAATAGGTGAAATCTGATTGGCTGTTTGTGGCTCCACCCACTTTTCCTTAATTTTGACCACAGTCACCCAGTGAGTAATTGTGCTAAGTTTGGGATGCCTGGCATTTAAACTGCAATAATAACAATAGTTAATCTTTTTTCATTAAGGTCAATAGCTGAAATCTGATTGACTGTTATTGCCCCACCCCTTTTTTCCCCTAACTGTGATCCACAGTCACTCAGTGGCCAACACTTTAAGGTTCGGGAATCATGGCATTCAAAGTGTCGAAATGGCAGATGTTTTAATTTCTCCATTGAAAATCAATGAGTGAAATATGATTGGTTGTCGGTGGCTCCGCCCACTTTTTCTAACCTTGAAGTGCAAACACCCAGTGAGAACATTTGTAAACTTTGGGGTCCTTGACACCAATAATATGAGAATAGCAGAATTTTAAATGTTCCCATGTAAATAAATCACTGAAATTCAATTGGCTGCTTTAAAAAATTTGAACCCAAGCTGCAATTTAAAATTTCCCATATAAAACAAACAGCTGAAATGTGATTGGCTGTCGACAGCTCCGCCCACTTTTCCAAAATTCTAACCATAGTAACCTAGTGACCCACGGTGCCAAGTTTGGGGACTCTGGCTTTAAAACTGTTAGAATGACAGCTTTTACAATTTTCTCATTAAAGTCAATAGGGAAAATCTGATTGGTTGTTTGTGGCTCCGCCCACTTTTGCAGTCCCCAAAATGTGACAGAAATGTTACATCAACCCCATGACTAAGTGACCCAAGTTTGGTGAGTTTACCTTCACATCTGTCTGATTGGCTAAAGTTTAACATTTTCCAATGAAAGTCTATGGGAAAAAATGGGGTTTTCGGGGGGCCACCCCAGGGGCACCGAGGGTAAGATCGCTTAACAGAGCACAAGCAACCTACACGGCTATGGGCCGAAGAAGTGTGCAAAGTTTCACACATGCCCTCCTAAAACTCTTAAAACTGTGGGATGAATAGCATTTCCATGTTAAAAGGATTATTTGCACCGATTAACATTGGGCAGGTGTGGTAGCGAAGGGGGACTGTGTTTGTCTACCGAGCGCAACGTTGTGAGTTCGACTCCCGGACCAGCAGGGAGCTGGCATGGGCAACCTGGACGTGGGTTAATGTCCATGGCGGGAGCTGGGACGTTGACTCAAACACCCTGGGGACGACGCAGTAACTGCGTCACACCTGCCCAAATTTTTATGTCGCAATACTTTCTGACTGATTTTAGCAGCAATTAATTTTTTTCCTTTGGCTGTTGCTGGCTCCGCCCACTTTTTTAACCATTTCAGCCCACGGGTATTTTTCATCTTATGACCGAGAGGAATTTTCCCATTTCAGCGCTCCTCTCTTTCATTCCCCAATAACTTTATCACTACTTGTCACAAAGAAATGATCTATACCTTGTTTTTTCCACCACCAATTAGGCTTTCTTTGGGTGGTACATTATGCTAAGAATTATTTTATTCTAAATGCATTTTAACGGAAATAATTAAGAATAAAATGGAAAAAATCATTATTTCTTAGTTTTCGACCATTATAGTTTTAAAATACCACATGCTACCGTAATTAAAATCCACACATTTTATTTGCCCATTTGTCACGGTTATTGCAATGGTAAAATTATATCCCTAGTATAATGTATGGTGACAATATTTTATTTGGAAATAAAGGTACATTTTTTTAGTTTTACATCCATCGCTAATTTTTAGCCCATACATTTATAATAATATGGCCTCTCGACATACATTTTTTTTTATTCCCTAAAGTCAGTAGATGTAATTTTACTATTTGGCCATGCTGAGCAAAATTCTATGTAGCGTACAAGTACGCTACATAGGAAATAATGTTTTGCTCCATTGTTCCTAGGGAAGTGATGCAGGCTTCAAAGGAGGCCTGCGTCACGGGTGTCCTGTGGGGAGGTTAATGAATGGGAACTTTGTTCCCATTCATTAGTGTAACGATTGGGCGGCGGAAAGTGGTGGAAATCGTCGGCAGAAGGAAGCGCGTCGGCTCTATCTAAGAATAAACACTGTCTTTGAACAAAAACAGTGTTTATTCTCGGTGGACACGTACGGATTGGCACAGGTGACTTTTGTCCCCTGCAGCCAATCCCCCCTGTTGCCGGCAACATCGCGATCGTGAGCATCTGCCCGCATGATCGTGTGCAACCCCCCCCCCCCCAAACTGCAGGGACGTGACTAGCGCGTTTCTTCGGCTGTAGGAGCTGCTGCTGGGGACGTGAAGCTCATGTTCGCGTGGCATAATTGGTTACAATAAGCTTACCGCAGTGAACTTAAGATTAATATATGAAAGGCTGATAACTGATAACTGTTCCTAACGTTAGCATTATGCCGCTAGTTACCACAGCAGTGCCCGCATTAGTTTTTTTCTTCTTGAAAGTGAGTGCTTCATGCTGATATCAAAGATAACAATACAAGCGAGAGCAAAAATGCAAATGCAGACGCATACAGGTTTATTAATTTTGCGGCAAAATCTGGACATGCACCGCACAGGACTCACATGACAGGCAAGTTGAAAATGCAAAAGATACTGCTTAATTGCCTCGAGATAAGTAAATCCTACGCCGCAGTTGTGGCCACTTGTCTCGGAAGCGGCATAGTATTTACACCGCTGGATTTCAACGGTACTGTTTCAATCGACTGTGCACACTGTTGGTGAATCAGCTGTGGTAAATCAAGGTATTGTGTATTTTTTTATGCATAATTCTACTTGTAGTTTTGTACACATATGGAAATCCTGCCAAGCTCTCCCATTATTCAGGGGGAAAAACGCATAGAAATGCATATAAAAATGTGCAAAAATGAGCTGAAACACGTTTGCATTTTTAAAGTCCATTTATGTGCGATCCCAAATGCACCTGATGTGAACAAGGCCTTAATGAATCGGTAAGGAGCCAGTTTTATTGGCTCCCTACCATGTGATCGCTGTGAGCCAATCACTGTGATCACTAGGTAGAAAGCAATAAAGTTGCATTCTCTCCAGCTTTCTCCACCAGTCTGCAGTGATCTCTGGACAGAGAGAGCTGTAGCTGCTGTGTGTCTGTGTCTCACAGACAGCGTTACAGTGTAAAACACATTTATTCACATAATTTCACCCCACAACCACTGTGATCCCTTTCCAGTCACCTCTAGTATGTAGGTGACGTCAGCAGTATATATATATATATATATATATATATATATATATATATATATATATATATATATATATATATACTGTGTAAAGTTACTGTATACAGGGGCTGTATCCCTTATACAGTTAGTTTATGTAATGTATGTATATTGAGAACTATCTCTGGGCACTGTTTTTTTACCACAGAAACAATGTAGCCACATATATCTTATATTGTTTTATTCAGAAGGTGTTACTGAATCATTTTGGGGGTGAATTACTGCAATACTCCGAAGCATATCTGTGAAAAAAGAAGAACAGCTAACATATCTGATTAAAAGAAATGCATTTTCAATTTTGTTGTTATACATTCCATCAAATTTCACTAATAATCTCTGCAGCCAAAATTATCATCGCATCCATTGAAGGATACCTCAAGGGGTGTAGTTTACTAAATGAAGCCATTTTTGGCGGGAATTTGACAATCTCTTTACCTCAGACTTCATTGTAAGTGGCCTACGCTGGAAAATACAAGCATGTGAATTATGCTCTGTGAAAGCTCAATTATTGACAACTTTCTCTGGACACTGGTTTTTACTACAAAAACAATGTAGCCACATATATCTTATATAGTTTTTGTTCATAAGGAGTTACTGCATCATTTTGGGGGGGAATTACTACAATACTCCAAAACATGACTGTGAAAAAGCTGAACAGCTGACTGATCTGAATAAAAGAAATGAATTTTTCATTTTCTTGTTATACATTCTATTAAATTTCACCAATAATCTCTGCAGCCAAAATGATCAATGCATCCATCCAAGGGTACCTCAGGGGGTGTAGTTTACTAAATGAAGTCATTTTTGGTGGGAATTTGACAATCTCTTTACCTCAGACTTCATTCTAAGCGGCCTACACTGGAAAATACAAGCATGTGATTTATGCTCTTTGAAAGCTCAATTATTGACAGTTTTCTTTGGACACTGCTTTTTACTACAAAAACAATGTAACCACACATATCTGATATTGTTTTATTTAAAAGGAGTTACTGAATCATTTTTTGGGTAGATTTTCTGCCATATTCCAAAGCATGTCTGTGAAAAAGCAGAAATGTATATATTACCATTGAATTGCAATAGGTAACATTTGATTGGCTGTTGTAAGCTCCGCCCAATTTTCTAAATTTTAACTCTAGTCACCCAGTCATGGTCTGTGCCAAGTTTGGGGCCTCTGGCTTTAAAACTGTGAGAATGGCAATATTTAAAACATTTACATTGATGTCAATAGGTGAAATCTGATTGGCTGTTTGTGGCTCCACCCACTTTTCCTTAATTTTGACCACAGTCACCCAGTGAGTAATTGTGCTAAGTTTGGGATGCCTGGCATTTAAACTGCAATAATAACAATAGTTAATCTTTTTTCATTAAGGTCAATAGCTGAAATCTGATTGACTGTTATTGCCCCACCCCTTTTTTCCCCTAACTGTGATCCACAGTCACTCAGTGGCCAACACTTTAAGGTTCGGGAATCATGGCATTCAAAGTGTCGAAATGGCAGATGTTTTAATTTCTCCATTGAAAATCAATGAGTGAAATATGATTGGTTGTCGGTGGCTCCGCCCACTTTTTCTAACCTTGAAGTGCAAACACCCAGTGAGAACATTTGTAAACTTTGGGGTCCTTGACACCAATAATATGAGAATAGCAGAATTTTAAATGTTCCCATGTAAATAAATCACTGAAATTCAATTGGCTGCTTTAAAAAATTTGAACCCAAGCTGCAATTTAAAATTTCCCATATAAAACAAACAGCTGAAATGTGATTGGCTGTCGACAGGTCCGCCCACTTTTCCAAAATTCTAACCATAGTAACCCAGTGACCCACGGTGCCAAGTTTGGGGACTCTGGCTTTAAAACTGTTAGAATGACAGCTTTTACAATTTTCTCATTAAAGTCAATAGGGAAAATCTGATTGGTTGTTTGTGGCTCCGCCCACTTTTGCAGTCCCCAAAATGTGACAGAAATGTTCCATCAACCCCATGACTAAGTGACCCAAGTTTGGTGAGTTTTCCTTCACATCTGTCTGATTGGCGAAAGTTTATCATTTTCCAATGAAAGTCTATGGGAAAAAACGGGGTTTTCGGGGGGCCACCCCAGGGGCACCGAGGGTAAGATCGCTTAACAGAGCACAAGCAACCTACACGGCTATGGGCCGAAGAAGTGTGCAAAGTTTCACACATGCCCTCCTAAAACTCTTAAAACTGTGGGATGAATAGCATTTCCATGTTAAAAGGATTATTTGCACCGATTAACATTGGGCAGGTGTGGTAGCGAAGGGGGACTGTGTTTGTCTACCGAGCGCAACGTTGTGAGTTCGACTCCCGGACCAGCAGGGAGCTGGCATGGGCAACCTGGACGTGGGTTAATGTCCATGGCGGGAGCTGGGACGTTGACTCAAACACCCTGGGGACGACGCAGTAACTGCGTCACACCTGCCCAAATTTTTATGTCGCAATACTTTCTGACTGATTTTAGCAGCAATTAATTTTTTCCCTTTGGCTGTTGCTGGCTCCGCCCACTTTTTTAACCATTTCAGCCCACGGGTATTTTTCATCTTATGACCGAGAGGAATTTTCCCATTTCAGCGCTCCTCTCTTTCATTCCCCAATAACTTTATCACTACTTGTCACAAAGAAATGATCTATACCTTGTTTTTTCCACCACCAATTAGGCTTTCTTTGGGTGGTACATTATGCTAAGAATTATTTTATTCTAAATGCATTTTAACGGAAATAATTAAGAAAAAAATGGAAAAAATCATTATTTCTTAGTTTTCGACCATTATAGTTTTAAAATACCACATGCTACCGTAATTAAAATCCACACATTTTATTTGCCCATTTGTCACGGTTATTGCAATGGTAAAATTATATCCCTAGTATAATGTATGGTGACAATATTTTATTTGGAAATAAAGGTACATTTTTTCAGTTTTACATCCATCGCTAATTTTTAGCCCATACATTTATAATAATATGGCCTCTCGACATACATTTTTTTTTTATTCCCTAAAGTCAGTAGATGTAATTTTACTATTTGGCCATGCTGAGCAAAATCCTATGTAGCGTACAAGTACGCTACATAGGAAATAATGTTTTGCTCCATTGTTCCTAGGGAAGTGATGCAGGCTTCAAAGGAGGCCTGCGTCACGGGTGTCCTGTGGGGAGATTAATGAATGGGAACTTTGTTCCCATTCATTAGTGTAACGATTGGGCGGCGGAAAGTGGCGGAAATCGTCGGCAGAAGGAAGCGCGTCGGCTCTATCTAAGAATAAACACTGTCTTTGAACAAAAACAGTGTTTATTCTCGGTGGACACGTACGGATTGGCACAGGTGACTTTTGTCCCCTGCAGCCAATCCCCCCTGTTGCCGGCAACATCGCGATCGTGAGCATCTGCCCGCATGATCGTGTGCAACCCCCCCCCCCAAAACTGCAGGGACGTGACTAGCGCGTTTCTTCGGCTGTAGGAGCTGCTGCTGGGGACGTGAAGCTCATGTTCGCGTGGCATAAATGGTTAAAATAAGCTTACCGCAGTGAACTTGAGATTAATATATGAAAGGCTGATAACTGATAACTGTTCCTAACGTTAGCATTATGCCGCTAGTTACCACAGCAGTGCCCGCATTAGTTTTTTTCTTCTTGAAAGTGAGTGCTTCATGCTGATATCAAAGTCAACAATACAAGCGAGAGCAAAAATGCAAATGCAGACGCATACAGGTTTATTAATTTTGCGGCAAAATCTGGACATGCACCGCACAGGACTCACATGACAGGCAAGTTGAAAATGCAAAAGATACTGCTTAATTGCCTCGAGATAAGTAAATCCTACGCCGCAGTTGTGGCCACTTGTCTCGGAAGCGGCATAGTATTTACACCGCTGGATTTCAACGGTACTGTTTCAATCGACTGTGCACACTGTTGGTGAATCAGCTGTGGTAAATCAAGGTATTGTGTATTTTTTTATGCATAATTCTACTTGTAGTTTTGTACACATATGGAAATCCTGCCAAGCTCTCCCATTATTCAGGGGGAAAAACGCATAGAAATGCATATAAAAATGTGCAAAAATGAGCTGAAACACGTTTGCATTTTTAAAGTCCATTTATGTGCGATCCCAAATGCACCTGATGTGAACAAGGCCTTAATGAATCGGTAAGGAGCCAGTTTTATTGGCTCCCTACCATGTGATCGCTGTGAGCCAATCACTGTGATCACTAGGTAGAAAGCAATAAAGTTGCATTCTCTCCAGCTTTCTCCACCAGTCTGCAGTGATCTCTGGACAGAGAGAGCTGTAGCTGCTGTGTGTCTGTGTCTCACAGACAGCGTTACAGTGTAAAACACATTTATTCACATAATTTCACCCCGCAACCCCTGTGATCCCTTTCCAGTCACCTCTAGTATGCAGGTGACGTCAGCAGTATATATATATATATATATATATATATATATATATATATATATATGCTGTGTAAAGTTACTGTATACAGGGGCTGTATCCCTTATACAGTTAGTTTATGTAATGTATGTATATTGAGAACTATCTCTGGGCACTGTTTTTTTACCACAGAAACAATGTAGCCACATATATCTTATATTGTTTTATTCAGAAGGTGTTACTGAATCATTTTGGGGGTGAATTACTGCAATACTCCGAAGCATATCTGTGAAAAAAGAAGAACAGCTAACATATCTGATTAAAAGAAATGCATTTTCAATTTTGTTGTTATACATTCCATCAAATTTCACTAATAATCTCTGCAGCCAAAATTATCATCGCATCCATTGAAGGATACCTCAAGGGGTGTAGTTTACTAAATGAAGCCATTTTTGGCGGGAATTTGACAATCTCTTTACCTCAGACTTCATTGTAAGCGGCCTACGCTGGAAAATACAAGCATGTGAATTATGCTCTGTGAAAGCTCAATTATTGACAACTTTCTCTGGACACTGGTTTTTACTATAAAAACAATGTAGCCACATATATCTTATATAGTTTTTGTTCATAAGGAGTTACTGCATCATTTTGGGGGGGAATTACTACAATACTCCAAAACATGACTGTGAAAAAGCTGAACAGCTGACTGATCTGAATAAAAGAAATGAATTTTTCATTTTCTTGTTATACATTCTATTAAATTTCACCAATAATCTCTGCAGCCAAAATGATCAATGCATCCATCCAAGGGTACCTCAGGGGGTGTAGTTTACTAAATGAAGTCATTTTTGGTGGGAATTTGACAATCTCTTTACCTCAGACTTCATTCTAAGCGGCCTACACTGGAAAATACAAGCATGTGATTTATGCTCTTTGAAAGCTCAATTATTGACAGTTTTCTTTGGACACTGCTTTTTACTACAAAAACAATGTAACCACACATATCTGATATTGTTTTATTTAAAAGGAGTTACTGAATCATTTTTTGGGTAGATTTTCTGCCATATTCCAAAGCATGTCTGTGAAAAAGCAGAAATGTATATATTACCATTGAATTGCAATAGGTAACATTTGATTGGCTGTTGTAAGCTCCGCCCAATTTTCTAAATTTTAACTCTAGTCACCCAGTCATGGTCTGTGCCAAGTTTGGGGCCTCTGGCTTTAAAACTGTGAGAATGGCAATATTTAAAACATTTACATTGATGTCAATAGGTGAAATCTGATTGGCTGTTTGTGGCTCCACCCACTTTTCCTTAATTTTGACCACAGTCACCCAGTGAGTAATTGTGCTAAGTTTGGGATGCCTGGCATTTAAACTGCAATAATAACAATAGTTAATCTTTTTTCATTAAGGTCAATAGCTGAAATCTGATTGACTGTTATTGCCCCACCCCTTTTTCCCCCTAACTGTGATCCACAGTCACTCAGTGGCCAACACTTTAAGGTTCGGGAATCATGGCATTCAAAGTGTCGAAATGGCAGATGTTTTAATTTCTCCATTGAAAATCAATGAGTGAAATATGATTGGTTGTCGGTGGCTCCGCCCACTTTTTCTAACCTTGAAGTGCAAACACCCAGTGAGAACATTTGTAAACTTTGGGGTCCTTGACACCAATAATATGAGAATAGCAGAATTTTAAATGTTCCCATGTAAATAAATCACTGAAATTCAATTGGCTGCTTTAAAAAATTTGAACCCAAGCTGCAATTTAAAATTTCCCATATAAAACAAACAGCTGAAATGTGATTGGCTGTCGACAGCTCCGCCCACTTTTCCAAAATTCTAACCATAGTAACCCAGTGACCCACGGTGCCAAGTTTGGGGACTCTGGCTTTAAAACTGTTAGAATGACAGCTTTTACAATTTTCTCATTAAAGTCAATAGGGAAAATCTGATTGGTTGTTTGTGGCTCCGCCCACTTTTGCAGTCCCCAAAATGTGACAGAAATGTTCCATCAACCCCATGACTAAGTGACCCAAGTTTGGTGAGTTTTCCTTCACATCTGTCTGATTGGCGAAAGTTTATCATTTTCCAATGAAAGTCTATGGGAAAAAATGGGGTTTTCGGGGGGCCACCCCAGGGGCACCGAGGGTAAGATCGCTTAGCAGAGCACAAGCAACCTACACGGCTATGGGCCGAAGAAGTGTGCAAAGTTTCACACATGCCCTCCTAAAACTCTTAAAACTGTGGGATGAATAGCATTTCCATGTTAAAAGGATTATTTGCACCGATTAACATTGGGCAGGTGTGGTAGCGAAGGGGGACTGTGTTTGTCTACCGAGCGCAACGTTGTGAGTTCGACTCCCGGACCAGCAGGGAGCTGGCATGGGCAACCTGGACGTGGGTTAATGTCCATGGCGGGAGCTGGGACGTTGACTCAAACACCCTGGGGACGACGCAGTAACTGCGTCACACCTGCCCAAATTTTTATGTCGCAATACTTTCTGACTGATTTTAGCAGCAATTAATTTTTTCCCTTTGGCTGTTGCTGGCTCCGCCCACTTTTTTAACCATTTCAGCCCACGGGTATTTTTCATCTTATGACCGAGAGGAATTTTCCCATTTCAGCGCTCCTCTCTTTCATTCCCCAATAACTTTATCACTACTTGTCACAAAGAAATGATCTATACCTTGTTTTTTCCACCACCAATTAGGCTTTCTTTGGGTGGTACATTATGCTAAGAATTATTTTATTCTAAATGCATTTTAACGGAAATAATTAAGAAAAAAATGGAAAAAATCATTATTTCTTAGTTTTCGACCATTATAGTTTTAAAATACCACATGCTACCGTAATTAAAATCCACACATTTTATTTGCCCATTTGTCACGGTTATTGCAATGGTAAAATTATATCCCTAGTATAATGTATGGTGACAATATTTTATTTGGAAATAAAGGTACATTTTTTCAGTTTTACATCCATCGCTAATTTTTAGCCCATACATTTATAATAATATGGCCTCTCGACATACATTTTTTTTTTATTCCCTAAAGTCAGTAGATGTAATTTTACTATTTGGCCATGCTGAGCAAAATCCTATGTAGCGTACAAGTACGCTACATAGGAAATAATGTTTTGCTCCATTGTTCCTAGGGAAGTGATGCAGGCTTCAAAGGAGGCCTGCGTCACGGGTGTCCTGTGGGGAGATTAATGAATGGGAACTTTGTTCCCATTCATTAGTGTAACGATTGGGCGGCGGAAAGTGGCGGAAATCGTCGGCAGAAGGAAGCGCGTCGGCTCTATCTAAGAATAAACACTGTCTTTGAACAAAAACAGTGTTTATTCTCGGTGGACACGTACGGATTGGCACAGGTGACTTTTGTCCCCTGCAGCCAATCCCCCCTGTTGCCGGCAACATCGCGATCGTGAGCATCTGCCCGCATGATCGTGTGCAACCCCCCCCCCAAAACTGCAGGGACGTGACTAGCGCGTTTCTTCGGCTGTAGGAGCTGCTGCTGGGGACGTGAAGCTCATGTTCGCGTGGCATAAATGGTTAAAATAAGCTTACCACAGTGAACTTGAGATTAATATATGAAAGGCTGATAACTGATAACTGTTCCTAACGTTAGCATTATGCCGCTAGTTACCACAGCAGTGCCCGCATTAGTTTTTTTCTTCTTGAAAGTGAGTGCTTCATGCTGATATCAAAGTCAACAATACAAGCGAGAGCAAAAATGCAAATGCAGACGCATACAGGTTTATTAATTTTGCGGCAAAATCTGGACATGCACCGCACAGGACTCACATGACAGGCAAGTTGAAAATGCAAAAGATACTGCTTAATTGCCTCGAGATAAGTAAATCCTACGCCGCAGTTGTGGCCACTTGTCTCGGAAGCGGCATAGTATTTACACCGCTGGATTTCAACGGTACTGTTTCAATCGACTGTGCACACTGTTGGTGAATCAGCTGTGGTAAATCAAGGTATTGTGTATTTTTTTATGCATAATTCTACTTGTAGTTTTGTACACATATGGAAATCCTGCCAAGCTCTCCCATTATTCAGGGGGAAAAACGCATAGAAATGCATATAAAAATGTGCAAAAATGAGCTGAAACACGTTTGCATTTTTAAAGTCCATTTATGTGCGATCCCAAATGCACCTGATGTGAACAAGGCCTTAATGAATCGGTAAGGAGCCAGTTTTATTGGCTCCCTACCATGTGATCGCTGTGAGCCAATCACTGTGATCACTAGGTAGAAAGCAATAAAGTTGCATTCTCTCCAGCTTTCTCCACCAGTCTGCAGTGATCTCTGGACAGAGAGAGCTGTAGCTGCTGTGTGTCTGTGTCTCACAGACAGCGTTACAGTGTAAAACACATTTATTCACATAATTTCACCCCGCAACCCCTGTGATCCCTTTCCAGTCACCTCTAGTATGCAGGTGACGTCAGCAGTATATATATATATATATATATATATATATATATATATATATATATATATATATATATATATATATATATATATATATGCTGTGTAAAGTTACTGTATACAGGGGCTGTATCCCTTATACAGTTAGTTTATGTAATGTATGTATATTGAGAACTATCTCTGGGCACTGTTTTTTTACCACAGAAACAATGTAGCCACATATATCTTATATTGTTTTATTCAGAAGGTGTTACTGAATCATTTTGGGGGTGAATTACTGCAATACTCCGAAGCATATCTGTGAAAAAAAGAAGAACAGCTAACATATCTGATTAAAAGAAATGCATTTTCAATTTTGTTGTTATACATTCCATCAAATTTCACTAATAATCTCTGCAGCCAAAATTATCATCGCATCCATTAAAGGATACCTCAAGGGGTGTAGTTTACTAAATGAAGCCATTTTTGGCGGGAATTTGACAATCTCTTTACCTCAGACTTCATTGTAAGCGGCCTACGCTGGAAAATACAAGCATGTGAATTATGCTCTGTGAAAGCTCAATTATTGACAACTTTCTCTGGACACTGGTTTTTACTACAAAAACAATGTAGCCACATATATCTTATATAGTTTTTGTTCATAAGGAGTTACTGCATCATTTTGGGGGGGAATTACTACAATACTCCAAAACATGACTGTGAAAAAGCTGAACAGCTGACTGATCTGAATAAAAGAAATTAATTTTTCATTTTCTTGTTATACATTCTATTAAATTTCACCAATAATCTCTGCAGCCAAAATGATCAATGCATCCATCCAAGGGTACCTCAGGGGGTGTAGTTTACTAAATGAAGTCATTTTTGGTGGGAATTTGACAATCTCTTTACCTCAGACTTCATTCTAAGCGGCCTACACTGGAAAATACAAGCATGTGATTTATGCTCTTTGAAAGCTCAATTATTGACAGTTTTCTTTGGACACTGCTTTTTACTACAAAAACAATGTAACCACACATATCTGATATTGTTTTATTTAAAAGGAGTTACTGAATCATTTTTTGGGTAGATTTTCTGCCATATTCCAAAGCATGTCTGTGAAAAAGCAGAAATGTATATATTACCATTGAATTGCAATAGGTAACATTTGATTGGCTGTTGTAAGCTCCGCCCAATTTTCTAAATTTTAACTCTAGTCACCCAGTCATGGTCTGTGCCAAGTTTGGGGCCTCTGGCTTTAAAACTGTGAGAATGGCAATATTTAAAACATTTACATTGATGTCAATAGGTGAAATCTGATTGGCTGTTTGTGGCTCCACCCACTTTTCCTTAATTTTGACCACAGTCACCCAGTGAGTAATTGTGCTAAGTTTGGGATGCCTGGCATTTAAACTGCAATAATAACAATAGTTAATCTTTTTTCATTAAGGTCAATAGCTGAAATCTGATTGACTGTTATTGCCCCACCCCTTTTTTCCCCTAACTGTGATCCACAGTCACTCAGTGGCCAACACTTTAAGGTTCGGGAATCATGGCATTCAAAGTGTCGAAATGGCAGATGTTTTAATTTCTCCATTGAAAATCAATGAGTGAAATATGATTGGTTGTCGGTGGCTCCGCCCACTTTTTCTAACCTTGAAGTGCAAACACCCAGTGAGAACATTTGTAAACTTTGGGGTCCTTGACACCAATAATATGAGAATAGCAGAATTTTAAATGTTCCCATGTAAATAAATCACTGAAATTCAATTGGCTGCTTTAAAAAATTTGAACCCAAGCTGCAATTTAAAATTTCCCATATAAAACAAACAGCTGAAATGTGATTGGCTGTCGACAGCTCCGCCCACTTTTCCAAAATTCTAACCATAGTAACCCAGTGACCCACGGTGCCAAGTTTGGGGACTCTGGCTTTAAAACTGTTAGAATGACAGCTTTTACAATTTTCTCATTAAAGTCAATAGGGAAAATCTGATTGGTTGTTTGTGGCTCCGCCCACTTTTGCAGTCCCCAAAATGTGACAGAAATGTTACATCAACCCCATGACTAAGTGACCCAAGTTTGGTGAGTTTACCTTCACATCTGTCTGATTGGCGAAAGTTTATCATTTTCCAATGAAAGTCTATGGGAGAAAATGGGGTTTTCGGGGGGCCACCCCAGGGGCACCGAGGGTAAGATCGCTTAACAGAGCACAAGCAACCTACACGGCTATGGGCCGAAGAAGTGTGCAAAGTTTCACACATGCCCTCCTAAAACTCTTAAAACTGTGGGATGAATAGCATTTCCATGTTAAAAGGATTATTTGCACCGATTAACATTGGGCAGGTGTGGTAGCGAAGGGGGACTGTGTTTGTCTACCGAGCGCAACGTTGTGAGTTCGACTCCCGGACCAGCAGGGAGCTGGCATGGGCAACCTGGACGTGGGTTAATGTCCATGGCGGGAGCTGGGACGTTGACTCAAACACCCTGGGGACGACGCAGTAACTGCGTCACACCTGCCCAAATTTTTATGTCGCAATACTTTCTGACTGATTTTAGCAGCAATTAATTTTTTCCCTTTGGCTGTTGCTGGCTCCGCCCACTTTTTTAACCATTTCAGCCCACGGGTATTTTTCATCTTATGACCGAGAGGAATTTTCCCATTTCAGCGCTCCTCTCTTTCATTCCCCAATAACTTTATCACTACTTGTCACAAAGAAATGATCTATACCTTGTTTTTTCCACCACCAATTAGGCTTTCTTTGGGTGGTACATTATGCTAAGAATTATTTTATTCTAAATGCATTTTAACGGAAATAATTAAGAAAAAAATGGAAAAAATCATTATTTCTTAGTTTTCGACCATTATAGTTTTAAAATACCACATGCTACCGTAATTAAAATCCACACATTTTATTTGCCCATTTGTCACGGTTATTGCAATGGTAAAATTATATCCCTAGTATAATGTATGGTGACAATATTTTATTTGGAAATAAAGGTACATTTTTTCAGTTTTACATCCATCGCTAATTTTTAGCCCATACATTTATAATAATATGGCCTCTCGACATACATTTTTTTTTTATTCCCTAAAGTCAGTAGATGTAATTTTACTATTTGGCCATGCTGAGCAAAATCCTATGTAGCGTACAAGTACGCTACATAGGAAATAATGTTTTGCTCCATTGTTCCTAGGGAAGTGATGCAGGCTTCAAAGGAGGCCTGCGTCACGGGTGTCCTGTGGGGAGATTAATGAATGGGAACTTTGTTCCCATTCATTAGTGTAACGATTGGGCGGCGGAAAGTGGCGGAAATCGTCGGCAGAAGGAAGCGCGTCGGCTCTATCTAAGAATAAACACTGTCTTTGAACAAAAACAGTGTTTATTCTCGGTGGACACGTACGGATTGGCACAGGTGACTTTTGTCCCCTGCAGCCAATCCCCCCTGTTGCCGGCAACATCGCGATCGTGAGCATCTGCCCGCATGATCGTGTGCAACCCCCCCCCCCCCCAAACTGCAGGGACGTGACTAGCGCGTTTCTTCGGCTGTAGGAGCTGCTGCTGGGGACGTGAAGCTCATGTTCGCGTGGCATAAATGGTTAAAATAAGCTTACCGCAGTGAACTTGAGATTAATATATGAAAGGCTGATAACTGATAACTGTTCCTAACGTTAGCATTATGCCGCTAGTTACCACAGCAGTGCCCGCATTAGTTTTTTTCTTCTTGAAAGTGAGTGCTTCATGCTGATATCAAAGTCAACAATACAAGCGAGAGCAAAAATGCAAATGCAGACGCATACAGGTTTATTAATTTTGCGGCAAAATCTGGACATGCACCGCACAGGACTCACATGACAGGCAAGTTGAAAATGCAAAAGATACTGCTTAATTGCCTCGAGATAAGTAAATCCTACGCCGCAGTTGTGGCCACTTGTCTCGGAAGCGGCATAGTATTTACACCGCTGGATTTCAACGGTACTGTTTCAATCGACTGTGCACACTGTTGGTGAATCAGCTGTGGTAAATCAAGGTATTGTGTATTTTTTTATGCATAATTCTACTTGTAGTTTTGTACACATATGGAAATCCTGCCAAGCTCTCCCATTATTCAGGGGGAAAAACGCATAGAAATGCATATAAAAATGTGCAAAAATGAGCTGAAACACGTTTGCATTTTTAAAGTCCATTTATGTGCGATCCCAAATGCACCTGATGTGAACAAGGCCTTAATGAATCGGTAAGGAGCCAGTTTTATTGGCTCCCTACCATGTGATCGCTGTGAGCCAATCACTGTGATCACTAGGTAGAAAGCAATAAAGTTGCATTCTCTCCAGCTTTCTCCACCAGTCTGCAGTGATCTCTGGACAGAGAGAGCTGTAGCTGCTGTGTGTCTGTGTCTCACAGACAGCGTTACAGTGTAAAACACATTTATTCACATAATTTCACCCCACAACCCCTGTGATCCCTTTCCAGTCACCTCTAGTATGCAGGTGACGTCAGCAGTATATATATATATATATATATATATATATATATATATATATATATATATATATATATATATATATATATATATATATATGCTGTGTAAAGTTACTGTATACAGGGGCTGTATCCCTTATACAGTTAGTTTATGTAATGTATGTATATTGAGAACTATCTCTGGGCACTGTTTTTTTTTACCACAGAAACAATGTAGCCACATATATCTTATATTGTTTTATTCAGAAGGTGTTACTGAATCATTTTGGGGGTGAATTACTGCAATACTCCGAAGCATATCTGTGAAAAAAGAAGAACAGCTAACATATCTGATTAAAAGAAATGCATTTTCAATTTTGTTGTTATACATTCCATCAAATTTCACTAATAATCTCTGCAGCCAAAATTATCATCGCATCCATTGAAGGATACCTCAAGGGGTGTAGTTTACTAAATGAAGCCATTTTTGGCGGGAATTTGACAATCTCTTTACCTCAGACTTCATTGTAAGCGGCCTACGCTGGAAAATACAAGCATGTGAATTATGCTCTGTGAAAGCTCAATTATTGACAACTTTCTCTGGACACTGGTTTTTACTACAAAAACAATGTAGCCACATATATCTTATATAGTTTTTGTTCATAAGGAGTTACTGCATCATTTTGGGGGGGATTTACTACAATACTCCAAAACATGACTGTGAAAAAGCTGAACAGCTGACAGATCTGAATAAAAGAAATGAATTTTTCATTTTCTTGTTATACGTTCTATTAAATTTCACCAATAATCTCTGCAGCCAAAATGATCAATGCATCCATCCAAGGGTACCTCAGGGGGTGTAGTTTACTAAATGAAATCATTTTTGGTGGGAATTTGACAATCTCTTTACCTCAGACTTCATTCTAAGCGGCCTACACTGGAAAATACAAGCATGTGATTTATGCTCTTTGAAAGCTCAATTATTGACAGTTTTCTTTGGACACTGCTTTTTACTACAAAAACAATGTAACCACACATATCTGATATTGTTTTATTTAAAAGGAGTTACTGAATCATTTTTTGGGTAGATTTTCTGCCATATTCCAAAGCATGTCTGTGAAAAAGCAGAAATGTATATATTACCATTGAATTGCAATAGGTAACATTTGATTGGCTGTTGTAAGCTCCGCCCAATTTTCTGAATTTTAACTCTAGTCACCCAGTCATGGTCTGTGCCAAGTTTGGGGCCTCTGGCTTTAAAACTGTGAGAATGGCAATATTTAAAACATTTACATTGATGTCAATAGGTGAAATCTGATTGGCTGTTTGTGGCTCCACCCACTTTTCCTTAATTTTGACCACAGTCACCCAGTGAGTAATTGTGCTAAGTTTGGGATGCCTGGCATTTAAACTGCAATAATAGCAATAGTTAATCTTTTTTCATTAAGGTCAATAGCTGAAATCTGATTGACTGTTATTGCCCCACCCCTTTTTTCCCCTAACTGTGATTCACAGTCACTCAGTGGCCAACACTTTAAGGTTCGGGAATCATGGCATTCAAAGTGTCGAAATGGCAGATGTTTTAATTTCTCCATTGAAAATCAATGAGTGAAATATGATTGGTTGTCGGTGGCTCCGCCCACTTTTTCTAACCTTGAAGTGCAAACACCCAGTGAGAACATTTGTAAACTTTGGGGTCCTTGACACCAATAATATGAGAATAGCAGAATTTTAAATGTTCCCATGTAAATAAATCACTGAAATTCAATTGGCTGCTTTAAAAAATTTGAACCCAAGCTGCAATTTAAAATTTCTCATATAAAACAAACAGCTGAAATGTGATTGGCTGTCGACGGCTCCGCCCACTTTTCCAAAATTCTAACCATAGTAACCCAGTGACCCACGGTGCCAAGTTTGGGGACTCTGGCTTTAAAACTGTTAGAATGACAGCTTTTACAATTTTCTCATTAAAGTCAATAGGGAAAATCTGATTGGTTGTTTGTGGCTCCGCCCACTTTTGCAGTCCCCAAAATGTGACAGAAATGTTACATCAACCCCATGACTAAGTGTCCCAAGTTTGGTGAGTTTACCTTCACATCTGTCTGATTGGCGAAAGTTTAACATTTTCCAATGAAAGTCTATGGGAAAAAATGGGGTTTTCGGGGGGCCACCCCAGGGGCACCGAGGGTAAGATCGCTTAACAGAGCACAAGCAACCTACACGGCTATGGGCCGAAGAAGTGTGCAAAGTTTCACACATGCCCTCCTAAAACTCTTAAAACTGTGGGATGAATAGCATTTCCATGTTAAAAGGATTATTTGCACCGATTAACATTGGGCAGGTGTGGTAGCGAAGGGGGACTGTGTTTGTCTACCGAGCGCAACGTTGTGAGTTCGACTCCCGGACCAGCAGGGAGCTGGCATGGGCAACCTGGACGTGGGTTAATGTCCATGGCGGGAGCTGGGACGTTGACTCAAACACCCTGGGGACGACGCAGTAACTGCGTCACACCTGCCCAAATTTTTATGTCGCAATACTTTCTGACTGATTTTAGCAGCAATTAATTTTTTCCCTTTGGCTGTTGCTGGCTCCGCCCACTTTTTTAACCATTTCAGCCCACGGGTATTTTTCATCTTATGACCGAGAGGAATTTTCCCATTTCAGCGCTCCTCTCTTTCATTCCCCAATAACTTTATCACTACTTGTCACAAAGAAATGATCTATACCTTGTTTTTTCCACCACCAATTAGGCTTTCTTTGGGTGGTACATTATGCTAAGAATTATTTTATTCTAAATGCATTTTAACGGAAATAATTAAGAAAAAAATGGAAAAAATCATTATTTCTTAGTTTTCGACCATTATAGTTTTAAAATACCACATGCTACCGTAATTAAAATCCACACATTTTATTTGCCCATTTGTCACGGTTATTGCAATGGTAAAATTATATCCCTAGTATAATGTATGGTGACAATATTTTATTTGGAAATAAAGGTACATTTTTTCAGTTTTACATCCATCGCTAATTTTTAGCCCATACATTTATAATAATATGGCCTCTCGACATACATTTTTTTTTTATTCCCTAAAGTCAGTAGATGTAATTTTACTATTTGGCCATGCTGAGCAAAATCCTATGTAGCGTACAAGTACGCTACATAGGAAATAATGTTTTGCTCCATTGTTCCTAGGGAAGTGATGCAGGCTTCAAAGGAGGCCTGCGTCACGGGTGTCCTGTGGGGAGATTAATGAATGGGAACTTTGTTCCCATTCATTAGTGTAACGATTGGGCGGCGGAAAGTGGCGGAAATCGTCGGCAGAAGGAAGCGCGTCGGCTCTATCTAAGAATAAACACTGTCTTTGAACAAAAACAGTGTTTATTCTCGGTGGACACGTACGGATTGGCACAGGTGACTTTTGTCCCCTGCAGCCAATCCCCCCTGTTGCCGGCAACATCGCGATCGTGAGCATCTGCCCGCATGATCGTGTGCAACCCCCCCCCCCCCAAACTGCAGGGACGTGACTAGCGCGTTTCTTCGGCTGTAGGAGCTGCTGCTGGGGACGTGAAGCTCATGTTCGCGTGGCATAAATGGTTAAAATAAGCTTACCGCAGTGAACTTGAGATTAATATATGAAAGGCTGATAACTGATAACTGTTCCTAACGTTAGCATTATGCCGCTAGTTACCACAGCAGTGCCCGCATTAGTTTTTTTCTTCTTGAAAGTGAGTGCTTCATGCTGATATCAAAGTCAACAATACAAGCGAGAGCAAAAATGCAAATGCAGACGCATACAGGTTTATTAATTTTGCGGCAAAATCTGGACATGCACCGCACAGGACTCACATGACAGGCAAGTTGAAAATGCAAAAGATACTGCTTAATTGCCTCGAGATAAGTAAATCCTACGCCGCAGTTGTGGCCACTTGTCTCGGAAGCGGCATAGTATTTACACCGCTGGATTTCAACGGTACTGTTTCAATCGACTGTGCACACTGTTGGTGAATCAGCTGTGGTAAATCAAGGTATTGTGTATTTTTTTATGCATAATTCTACTTGTAGTTTTGTACACATATGGAAATCCTGCCAAGCTCTCCCATTATTCAGGGGGAAAAACGCATAGAAATGCATATAAAAATGTGCAAAAATGAGCTGAAACACGTTTGCATTTTTAAAGTCCATTTATGTGCGATCCCAAATGCACCTGATGTGAACAAGGCCTTAATGAATCGGTAAGGAGCCAGTTTTATTGGCTCCCTACCATGTGATCGCTGTGAGCCAATCACTGTGATCACTAGGTAGAAAGCAATAAAGTTGCATTCTCTCCAGCTTTCTCCACCAGTCTGCAGTGATCTCTGGACAGAGAGAGCTGTAGCTGCTGTGTGTCTGTGTCTCACAGACAGCGTTACAGTGTAAAACACATTTATTCACATAATTTCACCCCACAACCCCTGTGATCCCTTTCCAGTCACCTCTAGTATGCAGGTGACGTCAGCAGTATATATATATATATATATATATATATATATATATATATATATATATATATATATATATATATATATATATATATATATACTGTGTAAAGTTACTGTATACAGGGGCTGTATCCCTTATACAGTTAGTTTATGTAATGTATGTATATTGAGAACTATCTCTGGGCACTGTTTTTTTTACCACAGAAACAATGTAGCCACATATATCTTATATTGTTTTATTCAGAAGGTGTTACTGAATCATTTTGGGGGTGAATTACTGCAATACTCCGAAGCATATCTGTGAAAAAAGAAGAACAGCTAACATATCTGATTAAAAGAAATGCATTTTCAATTTTGTTGTTATACATTCCATCAAATTTCACTAATAATCTCTGCAGCCAAAATTATCATCGCATCCATTGAAGGATACCTCAAGGGGTGTAGTTTACTAAATGAAGCCATTTTTGGCGGGAATTTGACAATCTCTTTACCTCAGACTTCATTGTAAGCGGCCTACGCTGGAAAATACAAGCATGTGAATTATGCTCTGTGAAAGCTCAATTATTGACAACTTTCTCTGGACACTGGTTTTTACTACAAAAACAATGTAGCCACATATATCTTATATAGTTTTTGTTCATAAGGAGTTACTGCATCATTTTGGGGGGGATTTACTACAATACTCCAAAACATGACTGTGAAAAAGCTGAACAGCTGACAGATCTGAATAAAAGAAATGAATTTTTCATTTTCTTGTTATACATTCTATTAAATTTCACCAATAATCTCTGCAGCCAAAATGATCAATGCATCCATCCAAGGGTACCTCAGGGGGTGTAGTTTACTAAATGAAATCATTTTTGGTGGGAATTTGACAATCTCTTTACCTCAGACTTCATTCTAAGCGGCCTACACTGGAAAATACAAGCATGTGATTTATGCTCTTTGAAAGCTCAATTATTGACAGTTTTCTTTGGACACTGCTTTTTACTACAAAAACAATGTAACCACACATATCTGATATTGTTTTATTTAAAAGGAGTTACTGAATCATTTTTTGGGTAGATTTTCTGCCATATTCCAAAGCATGTCTGTGAAAAAGCAGAAATGTATATATTACCATTGAATTGCAATAGGTAACATTTGATTGGCTGTTGTAAGCTCCGCCCAATTTTCTGAATTTTAACTCTAGTCACCCAGTCATGGTCTGTGCCAAGTTTGGGGCCTCTGGCTTTAAAACTGTGAGAATGGCAATATTTAAAACATTTACATTGATGTCAATAGGTGAAATCTGATTGGCTGTTTGTGGCTCCACCCACTTTTCCTTAATTTTGACCACAGTCACCCAGTGAGTAATTGTGCTAAGTTTGGGATGCCTGGCATTTAAACTGCAATAATAGCAATAGTTAATCTTTTTTCATTAAGGTCAATAGCTGAAATCTGATTGACTGTTATTGCCCCACCCCTTTTTTCCCCTAACTGTGATTCACAGTCACTCAGTGGCCAACACTTTAAGGTTCGGGAATCATGGCATTCAAAGTGTCGAAATGGCAGATGTTTTAATTTCTCCATTGAAAATCAATGAGTGAAATATGATTGGTTGTCGGTGGCTCCGCCCACTTTTTCTAACCTTGAAGTGCAAACACCCAGTGAGAACATTTGTAAACTTTGGGGTCCTTGACACCAATAATATGAGAATAGCAGAATTTTAAATGTTCCCATGTAAATAAATCACTGAAATTCAATTGGCTGCTTTAAAAAATTTGAACCCAAGCTGCAATTTAAAATTTCTCATATAAAACAAACAGCTGAAATGTGATTGGCTGTCGACGGCTCCGCCCACTTTTCCAAAATTCTAACCATAGTAACCCAGTGACCCACGGTGCCAAGTTTGGGGACTCTGGCTTTAAAACTGTTAGAATGACAGCTTTTACAATTTTCTCATTAAAGTCAATAGGGAAAATCTGATTGGTTGTTTGTGGCTCCGCCCACTTTTGCAGTCCCCAAAATGTGACAGAAATGTTACATCAACCCCATGACTAAGTGTCCCAAGTTTGGTGAGTTTACCTTCACATCTGTCTGATTGGCGAAAGTTTAACATTTTCCAATGAAAGTCTATGGGAAAAAATGGGGTTTTCGGGGGGCCACCCCAGGGGCACCGAGGGTAAGATCGCTTAACAGAGCACAAGCAACCTACACGGCTATGGGCCGAAGAAGTGTGCAAAGTTTCACACATGCCCTCCTAAAACTCTTAAAACTGTGGGATGAATAGCATTTCCATGTTAAAAGGATTATTTGCACCGATTAACATTGGGCAGGTGTGGTAGCGAAGGGGGACTGTGTTTGTCTACCGAGCGCAACGTTGTGAGTTCGACTCCCGGACCAGCAGGGAGCTGGCATGGGCAACCTGGACGTGGGTTAATGTCCATGGCGGGAGCTGGGACGTTGACTCAAACACCCTGGGGACGACGCAGTAACTGCGTCACACCTGCCCAAATTTTTATGTCGCAATACTTTCTGACTGATTTTAGCAGCAATTAATTTTTTCCCTTTGGCTGTTGCTGGCTCCGCCCACTTTTTTAACCATTTCAGCCCACGGGTATTTTTCATCTTATGACCGAGAGGAATTTTCCCATTTCAGCGCTCCTCTCTTTCATTCCCCAATAACTTTATCACTACTTGTCACAAAGAAATGATCTATACCTTGTTTTTTCCACCACCAATTAGGCTTTCTTTGGGTGGTACATTATGCTAAGAATTATTTTATTCTAAATGCATTTTAACGGAAATAATTAAGAAAAAAATGGAAAAAATCATTATTTCTTAGTTTTCGACCATTATAGTTTTAAAATACCACATGCTACCGTAATTAAAATCCACACATTTTATTTGCCCATTTGTCACGGTTATTGCAATGGTAAAATTATATCCCTAGTATAATGTATGGTGACAATATTTTATTTGGAAATAAAGGTACATTTTTTCAGTTTTACATCCATCGCTAATTTTTAGCCCATACATTTATAATAATATGGCCTCTCGACATACATTTTTTTTTTATTCCCTAAAGTCAGTAGATGTAATTTTACTATTTGGCCATGCTGAGCAAAATCCTATGTAGCGTACAAGTACGCTACATAGGAAATAATGTTTTGCTCCATTGTTCCTAGGGAAGTGATGCAGGCTTCAAAGGAGGCCTGCGTCACGGGTGTCCTGTGGGGAGATTAATGAATGGGAACTTTGTTCCCATTCATTAGTGTAACGATTGGGCGGCGGAAAGTGGCGGAAATCGTCGGCAGAAGGAAGCGCGTCGGCTCTATCTAAGAATAAACACTGTCCTTGAACAAAAACAGTGTTTATTCTCGGTGGACACGTACGGATTGGCACAGGTGACTTTTGTCCCCTGCAGCCAATCCCCCCTGTTGCCGGCAACATCGCGATCGTGAGCATCTGCCCGCATGATCGTGTGCAACCCCCCCCCCCCCAAACTGCAGGGACGTGACTAGCGCGTTTCTTCGGCTGTAGGAGCTGCTGCTGGGGACGTGAAGCTCATGTTCGCGTGGCATAAATGGTTAAAATAAGCTTACCGCAGTGAACTTGAGATTAATATATGAAAGGCTGATAACTGATAACTGTTCCTAACGTTAGCATTATGCCGCTAGTTACCACAGCAGTGCCCGCATTAGTTTTTTTCTTCTTGAAAGTGAGTGCTTCATGCTGATATCAAAGTCAACAATACAAGCGAGAGCAAAAATGCAAATGCAGACGCATACAGGTTTATTAATTTTGCGGCAAAATCTGGACATGCACCGCACAGGACTCACATGACAGGCAAGTTGAAAATGCAAAAGATACTGCTTAATTGCCTCGAGATAAGTAAATCCTACGCCGCAGTTGTGGCCACTTGTCTCGGAAGCGGCATAGTATTTACACCGCTGGATTTCAACGGTACTGTTTCAATCGACTGTGCACACTGTTGGTGAATCAGCTGTGGTAAATCAAGGTATTGTGTATTTTTTTATGCATAATTCTACTTGTAGTTTTGTACACATATGGAAATCCTGCCAAGCTCTCCCATTATTCAGGGGGAAAAACGCATAGAAATGCATATAAAAATGTGCAAAAATGAGCTGAAACACGTTTGCATTTTTAAAGTCCATTTATGTGCGATCCCAAATGCACCTGATGTGAACAAGGCCTTAATGAATCGGTAAGGAGCCAGTTTTATTGGCTCCCTACCATGTGATCGCTGTGAGCCAATCACTGTGATCACTAGGTAGAAAGCAATAAAGTTGCATTCTCTCCAGCTTTCTCCACCAGTCTGCAGTGATCTCTGGACAGAGAGAGCTGTAGCTGCTGTGTGTCTGTGTCTCACAGACAGCGTTACAGTGTAAAACACATTTATTCACATAATTTCACCCCACAACCCCTGTGATCCCTTTCCAGTCACCTCTAGTATGCAGGTGACGTCAGCAGTATATATATATATATATATATATATATATATATATATATATATATATATATATATATATATATATGCTGTGTAAAGTTACTGTATACAGGGGCTGTATCCCTTATACAGTTAGTTTATGTAATGTATGTATATTGAGAACTATCTCTGGGCACTGTTTTTTTTACCACAGAAACAATGTAGCCACATATATCTTATATTGTTTTATTCAGAAGGTGTTACTGAATCATTTTGGGGGTGAATTACTGCAATACTCCGAAGCATATCTGTGAAAAAAGAAGAACAGCTAACATATCTGATTAAAAGAAATGCATTTTCAATTTTGTTGTTATACATTCCATCAAATTTCACTAATAATCTCTGCAGCCAAAATTATCATCGCATCCATTGAAGGATACCTCAAGGGGTGTAGTTTACTAAATGAAGCCATTTTTGGCGGGAATTTGACAATCTCTTTACCTCAGACTTCATTGTAAGCGGCCTACGCTGGAAAATACAAGCATGTGAATTATGCTCTGTGAAAGCTCAATTATTGACAACTTTCTCTGGACACTGGTTTTTACTACAAAAACAATGTAGCCACATATATCTTATATAGTTTTTGTTCATAAGGAGTTACTGCATCATTTTGGGGGGGATTTACTACAATACTCCAAAACATGACTGTGAAAAAGCTGAACAGCTGACAGATCTGAATAAAAGAAATGAATTTTTCATTTTCTTGTTATACATTCTATTAAATTTCACCAATAATCTCTGCAGCCAAAATGATCAATGCATCCATCCAAGGGTACCTCAGGGGGTGTAGTTTACTAAATGAAATCATTTTTGGTGGGAATTTGACAATCTCTTTACCTCAGACTTCATTCTAAGCGGCCTACACTGGAAAATACAAGCATGTGATTTATGCTCTTTGAAAGCTCAATTATTGACAGTTTTCTTTGGACACTGCTTTTTACTACAAAAACAATGTAACCACACATATCTGATATTGTTTTATTTAAAAGGAGTTACTGAATCATTTTTTGGGTAGATTTTCTGCCATATTCCAAAGCATGTCTGTGAAAAAGCAGAAATGTATATATTACCATTGAATTGCAATAGGTAACATTTGATTGGCTGTTGTAAGCTCCGCCCAATTTTCTGAATTTTAACTCTAGTCACCCAGTCATGGTCTGTGCCAAGTTTGGGGCCTCTGGCTTTAAAACTGTGAGAATGGCAATATTTAAAACATTTACATTGATGTCAATAGGTGAAATCTGATTGGCTGTTTGTGGCTCCACCCACTTTTCCTTAATTTTGACCACAGTCACCCAGTGAGTAATTGTGCTAAGTTTGGGATGCCTGGCATTTAAACTGCAATAATAGCAATAGTTAATCTTTTTTCATTAAGGTCAATAGCTGAAATCTGATTGACTGTTATTGCCCCACCCCTTTTTTCCCCTAACTGTGATTCACAGTCACTCAGTGGCCAACACTTTAAGGTTCGGGAATCATGGCATTCAAAGTGTCGAAATGGCAGATGTTTTAATTTCTCCATTGAAAATCAATGAGTGAAATATGATTGGTTGTCGGTGGCTCCGCCCACTTTTTCTAACCTTGAAGTGCAAACACCCAGTGAGAACATTTGTAAACTTTGGGGTCCTTGACACCAATAATATGAGAATAGCAGAATTTTAAATGTTCCCATGTAAATAAATCACTGAAATTCAATTGGCTGCTTTAAAAAATTTGAACCCAAGCTGCAATTTAAAATTTCTCATATAAAACAAACAGCTGAAATGTGATTGGCTGTCGACGGCTCCGCCCACTTTTCCAAAATTCTAACCATAGTAACCCAGTGACCCACGGTGCCAAGTTTGGGGACTCTGGCTTTAAAACTGTTAGAATGACAGCTTTTACAATTTTCTCATTAAAGTCAATAGGGAAAATCTGATTGGTTGTTTGTGGCTCCGCCCACTTTTGCAGTCCCCAAAATGTGACAGAAATGTTACATCAACCCCATGACTAAGTGTCCCAAGTTTGGTGAGTTTACCTTCACATCTGTCTGATTGGCGAAAGTTTAACATTTTCCAATGAAAGTCTATGGGAAAAAATGGGGTTTTCGGGGGGCCACCCCAGGGGCACCGAGGGTAAGATCGCTTAACAGAGCACAAGCAACCTACACGGCTATGGGCCGAAGAAGTGTGCAAAGTTTCACACATGCCCTCCTAAAACTCTTAAAACTGTGGGATGAATAGCATTTCCATGTTAAAAGGATTATTTGCACCGATTAACATTGGGCAGGTGTGGTAGCGAAGGGGGACTGTGTTTGTCTACCGAGCGCAACGTTGTGAGTTCGACTCCCGGACCAGCAGGGAGCTGGCATGGGCAACCTGGACGTGGGTTAATGTCCATGGCGGGAGCTGGGACGTTGACTCAAACACCCTGGGGACGACGCAGTAACTGCGTCACACCTGCCCAAATTTTTATGTCGCAATACTTTCTGACTGATTTTAGCAGCAATTAATTTTTTCCCTTTGGCTGTTGCTGGCTCCGCCCACTTTTTTAACCATTTCAGCCCACGGGTATTTTTCATCTTATGACCGAGAGGAATTTTCCCATTTCAGCGCTCCTCTCTTTCATTCCCCAATAACTTTATCACTACTTGTCACAAAGAAATGATCTATACCTTGTTTTTTCCACCACCAATTAGGCTTTCTTTGGGTGGTACATTATGCTAAGAATTATTTTATTCTAAATGCATTTTAACGGAAATAATTAAGAAAAAAATGGAAAAAATCATTATTTCTTAGTTTTCGACCATTATAGTTTTAAAATACCACATGCTACCGTAATTAAAATCCACACATTTTATTTGCCCATTTGTCACGGTTATTGCAATGGTAAAATTATATCCCTAGTATAATGTATGGTGACAATATTTTATTTGGAAATAAAGGTACATTTTTTCAGTTTTACATCCATCGCTAATTTTTAGCCCATACATTTATAATAATATGGCCTCTCGACATACATTTTTTTTTTATTCCCTAAAGTCAGTAGATGTAATTTTACTATTTGGCCATGCTGAGCAAAATCCTATGTAGCGTACAAGTACGCTACATAGGAAATAATGTTTTGCTCCATTGTTCCTAGGGAAGTGATGCAGGCTTCAAAGGAGGCCTGCGTCACGGGTGTCCTGTGGGGAGATTAATGAATGGGAACTTTGTTCCCATTCATTAGTGTAACGATTGGGCGGCGGAAAGTGGCGGAAATCGTCGGCAGAAGGAAGCGCGTCGGCTCTATCTAAGAATAAACACTGTCCTTGAACAAAAACAGTGTTTATTCTCGGTGGACACGTACGGATTGGCACAGGTGACTTTTGTCCCCTGCAGCCAATCCCCCCTGTTGCCGGCAACATCGCGATCGTGAGCATCTGCCCGCATGATCGTGTGCAACCCCCCCCCCCCCCCCCCAAACTGCAGGGACGTGACTAGCGCGTTTCTTCGGCTGTAGGAGCTGCTGCTGGGGACGTGAAGCTCATGTTCGCGTGGCATAAATGGTTAAAATAAGCTTACCGCAGTGAACTTGAGATTAATATATGAAAGGCTGATAACTGATAACTGTTCCTAACGTTAGCATTATGCCGCTAGTTACCACAGCAGTGCCCGCATTAGTTTTTTTCTTCTTGAAAGTGAGTGCTTCATGCTGATATCAAAGTCAACAATACAAGCGAGAGCAAAAATGCAAATGCAGACGCATACAGGTTTATTAATTTTGCGGCAAAATCTGGACATGCACCGCACAGGACTCACATGACAGGCAAGTTGAAAATGCAAAAGATACTGCTTAATTGCCTCGAGATAAGTAAATCCTACGCCGCAGTTGTGGCCACTTGTCTCGGAAGCGGCATAGTATTTACACCGCTGGATTTCAACGGTACTGTTTCAATCGACTGTGCACACTGTTGGTGAATCAGCTGTGGTAAATCAAGGTATTGTGTATTTTTTTATGCATAATTCTACTTGTAGTTTTGTACACATATGGAAATCCTGCCAAGCTCTCCCATTATTCAGGGGGAAAAACGCATAGAAATGCATATAAAAATGTGCAAAAATGAGCTGAAACACGTTTGCATTTTTAAAGTCCATTTATGTGCGATCCCAAATGCACCTGATGTGAACAAGGCCTTAATGAATCGGTAAGGAGCCAGTTTTATTGGCTCCCTACCATGTGATCGCTGTGAGCCAATCACTGTGATCACTAGGTAGAAAGCAATAAAGTTGCATTCTCTCCAGCTTTCTCCACCAGTCTGCAGTGATCTCTGGACAGAGAGAGCTGTAGCTGCTGTGTGTCTGTGTCTCACAGACAGCGTTACAGTGTAAAACACATTTATTCACATAATTTCACCCCACAACCCCTGTGATCCCTTTCCAGTCACCTCTAGTATGCAGGTGACGTCAGCAGTATATATATATATATATATATATATATATATATATATATATATATATATATATATATATATATATATATATATGCTGTGTAAAGTTACTGTATACAGGGGCTGTATCCCTTATACAGTTAGTTTATGTAATGTATGTATATTGAGAACTATCTCTGGGCACTGTTTTTTTTACCACAGAAACAATGTAGCCACATATATCTTATATTGTTTTATTCAGAAGGTGTTACTGAATCATTTTGGGGGTGAATTACTGCAATACTCCGAAGCATATCTGTGAAAAAAGAAGAACAGCTAACATATCTGATTAAAAGAAATGCATTTTCAATTTTGTTGTTATACATTCCATCAAATTTCACTAATAATCTCTGCAGCCAAAATTATCATCGCATCCATTGAAGGATACCTCAAGGGGTGTAGTTTACTAAATGAAGCCATTTTTGGCGGGAATTTGACAATCTCTTTACCTCAGACTTCATTGTAAGCGGCCTACGCTGGAAAATACAAGCATGTGAATTATGCTCTGTGAAAGCTCAATTATTGACAACTTTCTCTGGACACTGGTTTTTACTACAAAAACAATGTAGCCACATATATCTTATATAGTTTTTGTTCATAAGGAGTTACTGCATCATTTTGGGGGGGATTTACTACAATACTCCAAAACATGACTGTGAAAAAGCTGAACAGCTGACAGATCTGAATAAAAGAAATGAATTTTTCATTTTCTTGTTATACATTCTATTAAATTTCACCAATAATCTCTGCAGCCAAAATGATCAATGCATCCATCCAAGGGTACCTCAGGGGGTGTAGTTTACTAAATGAAATCATTTTTGGTGGGAATTTGACAATCTCTTTACCTCAGACTTCATTCTAAGCGGCCTACACTGGAAAATACAAGCATGTGATTTATGCTCTTTGAAAGCTCAATTATTGACAGTTTTCTTTGGACACTGCTTTTTACTACAAAAACAATGTAACCACACATATCTGATATTGTTTTATTTAAAAGGAGTTACTGAATCATTTTTTGGGTAGATTTTCTGCCATATTCCAAAGCATGTCTGTGAAAAAGCAGAAATGTATATATTACCATTGAATTGCAATAGGTAACATTTGATTGGCTGTTGTAAGCTCCGCCCAATTTTCTGAATTTTAACTCTAGTCACCCAGTCATGGTCTGTGCCAAGTTTGGGGCCTCTGGCTTTAAAACTGTGAGAATGGCAATATTTAAAACATTTACATTGATGTCAATAGGTGAAATCTGATTGGCTGTTTGTGGCTCCACCCACTTTTCCTTAATTTTGACCACAGTCACCCAGTGAGTAATTGTGCTAAGTTTGGGATGCCTGGCATTTAAACTGCAATAATAGCAATAGTTAATCTTTTTTCATTAAGGTCAATAGCTGAAATCTGATTGACTGTTATTGCCCCACCCCTTTTTTCCCCTAACTGTGATTCACAGTCACTCAGTGGCCAACACTTTAAGGTTCGGGAATCATGGCATTCAAAGTGTCGAAATGGCAGATGTTTTAATTTCTCCATTGAAAATCAATGAGTGAAATATGATTGGTTGTCGGTGGCTCCGCCCACTTTTTCTAACCTTGAAGTGCAAACACCCAGTGAGAACATTTGTAAACTTTGGGGTCCTTGACACCAATAATATGAGAATAGCAGAATTTTAAATGTTCCCATGTAAATAAATCACTGAAATTCAATTGGCTGCTTTAAAAAATTTGAACCCAAGCTGCAATTTAAAATTTCTCATATAAAACAAACAGCTGAAATGTGATTGGCTGTCGACGGCTCCGCCCACTTTTCCAAAATTCTAACCATAGTAACCCAGTGACCCACGGTGCCAAGTTTGGGGACTCTGGCTTTAAAACTGTTAGAATGACAGCTTTTACAATTTTCTCATTAAAGTCAATAGGGAAAATCTGATTGGTTGTTTGTGGCTCCGCCCACTTTTGCAGTCCCCAAAATGTGACAGAAATGTTACATCAACCCCATGACTAAGTGTCCCAAGTTTGGTGAGTTTACCTTCACATCTGTCTGATTGGCGAAAGTTTAACATTTTCCAATGAAAGTCTATGGGAAAAAATGGGGTTTTCGGGGGGCCACCCCAGGGGCACCGAGGGTAAGATCGCTTAACAGAGCACAAGCAACCTACACGGCTATGGGCCGAAGAAGTGTGCAAAGTTTCACACATGCCCTCCTAAAACTCTTAAAACTGTGGGATGAATAGCATTTCCATGTTAAAAGGATTATTTGCACCGATTAACATTGGGCAGGTGTGGTAGCGAAGGGGGACTGTGTTTGTCTACCGAGCGCAACGTTGTGAGTTCGACTCCCGGACCAGCAGGGAGCTGGCATGGGCAACCTGGACGTGGGTTAATGTCCATGGCGGGAGCTGGGACGTTGACTCAAACACCCTGGGGACGACGCAGTAACTGCGTCACACCTGCCCAAATTTTTATGTCGCAATACTTTCTGACTGATTTTAGCAGCAATTAATTTTTTCCCTTTGGCTGTTGCTGGCTCCGCCCACTTTTTTAACCATTTCAGCCCACGGGTATTTTTCATCTTATGACCGAGAGGAATTTTCCCATTTCAGCGCTCCTCCCTTTCATTCCCCAATAACTTTATCACTACTTGTCACAAAGAAATGATCTATACCTTGTTTTTTCCACCACCAATTAGGCTTTCTTTGGGTGGTACATTATGCTAAGAATTATTTTATTCTAAATGCATTTTAACGGAAATAATTAAGAATAAAATGGAAAAAATCATTATTTCTTAGTTTTCGACCATTATAGTTTTAAAATACCACATGCTACCGTAATTAAAATCCACACATTTTATTTGCCCATTTGTCACGGTTATTGCAATGGTAAAATTATATCCCTAGTATAATGTATGGTGACAATATTTTATTTGGAAATAAAGGTACATTTTTTTAGTTTTACATCCATCGCTAATTTTTAGCCCATACATTTATAATAATATGGCCTCTCGACATACATTTTTTTTTATTCCCTAAAGTCAGTAGATGTAATTTTACTATTTGGCCATGCTGAACAAAATCCTATGTAGCGTACAAGTACGCTACATAGGAAATAATGTTTTGCTCCATTGTTCCTAGGGAAGTGATGCAGGCTTCAAAGGAGGCCTGTGTCACGGGTGTCCTGTGGGGAGATTAATGAATGGGAACTTTGTTCCCATTCATTAGTGTAACGATTGGGCGGCGGAAAGTGGTGGAAATCGTCGGCAGAAGGAAGCGCGTCGGCTCTATCTAAGAATAAACACTGTCTTTGAACAAAAACAGTGTTTATTCTCGGTGGACACGTACGGATTGGCACAGGTGACTTTTGTCCCCTGCAGCCAATCCCCCCTGTTGCCGGCAACATCGCGATCGTGAGCATCTGCCCGCATGATCGTGTGCAACCCCCCCCCCCAAACTGCAGGGACGTGACTAGCGCGTTTCTTCGGCTGTAGGAGCTGCTGCTGGGGACGTGAAGCTCATGTTCGCGTGGCATAATTGGTTACAATAAGCTTACCGCAGTGAACTTAAGATTAATATATGAAAGGCTGATAACTGATAACTGTTCCTAACGTTAGCATTATGCCGCTAGTTACCACAGCAGTGCCCGCATTAGTTTTTTTCTTTTTGAAAGTGAGTGCTTCATGCTGATATCAAAGATAACAATACAAGCGAGAGCAAAAATGCAAATGCAGACGCATACAGGTTTATTAATTTTGCGGCAAAATCTGGACATGCACCGCACAGGACTCACATGACAGGCAAGTTGAAAATGCAAAAGATACTGCTTAATTGCCTCGAGATAAGTAAATCCTACGCCGCAGTTGTGGCCACTTGTCTCGGAAGCGGCATAGTATTTACACCGCTGGATTTCAACGGTACTGTTTCAATCGACTGTGCACACTGTTGGTGAATCAGCTGTGGTAAATCAAGGTATTGTGTATTTTTTTATGCATAATTCTACTTGTAGTTTTGTACACATATGGAAATCCTGCCAAGCTCTCCCATTATTCAGGGGGAAAAACGCATAGAAATGCATATAAAAATGTTCAAAAATGAGCTGAAACACGTTTGCATTTTTAAAGTCCATTTATGTGCGATCCCAAATGCACCTGATGTGAACAAGGCCTTAATGAATCAGTAAGGAGCCAGTTTTATTGGCTCCCTACCATGTGATCGCTGTGAGCCAATCACTGTGATCACTAGGTAGAAAGCAATAAAGTTGCATTCTCTCCAGCTTTCTCCACCAGTCTGCAGTGATCTCTGGACAGAGAGAGCTGTAGCTGCTGTGTGTCTGTGTCTCACAGACAGCGTTACAGTGTAAAACACATTTATTCACATAATTTCACCCCACAACCACTGTGATCCCTTTCCAGTCACCTCTAGTATGTAGGTGACGTCAGCAGTATATATATATATATATATATATATATATATATATATATATATATATATATATATATATATATATATATGCTGTGTAAAGTTACTGTATACAGGGGCTGTATCCCTTATACAGTTAGTTTATGTAATGTATGTATATTGAGAACTATCTCTGGGCACTGTTTTTTTACCAAAGAAACAATGTAGCCACATATATCTTATATTGTTTTATTCAGAAGGTGTTACTGAATCATTTTGGGGGTGAATTACTGCAATACTCCGAAGCATATCTGTGAAAAAAGAAGAACAGCTAACATATCTGATTAAAAGAAATGCATTTTCAATTTTGTTGTTATACATTCCATCAAATTTCACTAATAATCTCTGCAGCCAAAATTATCATCGCATCCATTGAAGGATACCTCAAGGGGTGTAGTTTACTAAATGAAGCCATTTTTGGCGGGAATTTGACAATCTCTTTACCTCAGACTTCATTGTAAGCGGCCTACGCTGGAAAATACAAGCATGTGAATTATGCTCTGTGAAAGCTCAATTATTGACAACTTTCTCTGGACACTGGTTTTTACTACAAAAACAATGTAGCCACATATATCTTATATAGTTTTTGTTCATAAGGAGTTACTGCATCATTTTGGGGGGGAATTACTACAATACTCCAAAACATGACTGTGAAAAAGCTGAACAGCTGACTGATCTGAATAAAAGAAATGAATTTTTCATTTTCTTGTTATACATTCTATTAAATTTCACCAATAATCTCTGCAGCCAAAATGATCAATGCATCCATCCAAGGGTACCTCAGGGGGTGTAGTTTACTAAATGAAGTCATTTTTGGTGGGAATTTGACAATCTCTTTACCTCAGACTTCATTCTAAGCGGCCTACACTGGAAAATACAAGCATGTGATTTATGCTCTTTGAAAGCTCAATTATTGACAGTTTTCTTTGGACACTGCTTTTTACTACAAAAACAATGTAACCACACATATCTGATATTGTTTTATTTAAAAGGAGTTACTGAATCATTTTTTGGGTAGATTTTCTGCCATATTCCAAAGCATGTCTGTGAAAAAGCAGAAATGTATATATTACCATTGAATTGCAATAGGTAACATTTGATTGGCTGTTGTAAGCTCCGCCCAATTTTCTAAATTTTAACTCTAGTCACCCAGTCATGGTCTGTGCCAAGTTTGGGGCCTCTGGCTTTAAAACTGTGAGAATGGCAATATTTAAAACATTTACATTGATGTCAATAGGTGAAATCTGATTGGCTGTTTGTGGCTCCACCCACTTTTCCTTAATTTTGACCACAGTCACCCAGTGAGTAATTGTGCTAAGTTTGGGATGCCTGGCATTTAAACTGCAATAATAACAATAGTTAATCTTTTTTCATTAAGGTCAATAGCTGAAATCTGATTGACTGTTTTTGCCCCACCCCTTTTTTCCCCTAACTGTGATCCACAGTCACTCAGTGGCCAACACTTTAAGGTTCGGGAATCATGGCATTCAAAGTGTCGAAATGGCAGATGTTTTAATTTCTCCATTGAAAATCAATGAGTGAAATATGATTGGTTGTCGGTGGCTCCGCCCACTTTTTCTAACCTTGAAGTGCAAACACCCAGTGAGAACATTTGTAAACTTTGGGGTCCTTGACACCAATAATATGAGAATAGCAGAATTTTAAATGTTCCCATGTAAATAAATCACTGAAATTCAATTGGCTGCTTTAAAAAATTTGAACCCAAGCTGCAATTAAAAATTTCCCATATAAAACAAACAGCTGAAATGTGATTGGCTGTCGACAGCTCCGCCCACTTTTCCAAAATTCTAACCATAGTAACCCAGTGACCCACGGTGCCAAGTTTGGGGACTCTGGCTTTAAAACTGTTAGAATGACAGCTTTTACAATTTTCTCATTAAAGTCAATAGGGAAAATCTGATTGGTTGTTTGTGGCTCCGCCCACTTTTGCAGTCTCCAAAATGTGACAGAAATGTTACATCAACCCCATGACTAAGTGACCCAAGTTTGGTGAGTTTACCTTCACATCTGTCTGATTGGCGAAAGTTTAACATTTTCCAATGAAAGTCTATGGGAAAAAATGGGGTTTTCGGGGGGCCACCCCAGGGGCACCGAGGGTAAGATCGCTTAACAGAGCACAAGCAACCTACACGGCTATGGGCCGAAGAAGTGTGCAAAGTTTCACACATGCCCTCCTAAAACTCTTAAAACTGTGGGATGAATAGCATTTCCATGTTAAAAGGATTATTTGCACCGATTAACATTGGGCAGGTGTGGTAGCGAAGGGGGACTGTGTTTGTCTACCGAGCGCAACGTTGTGAGTTCGATTCCCGGACCAGCAGGGAGCTGGCATGGGCAACCTGGACGTGGGTTAATGTCCATGGCGGGAGCTGGGACGTTGACTCAAACACCCTGGGGACGACGCAGTAACTGCGTCACACCTGCCCAAATTTTTATGTCGCAATACTTTCTGACTGATTTTAGCAGCAATTAATTTTTTCCCTTTGGCTGTTGCTGGCTCCGCCCACTTTTTTAACCATTTCAGCCCACGGGTATTTTTCATCTTATGACCGAGAGGAATTTTCCCATTTCAGCGCTCCTCTCTTTCATTCCCCAATAACTTTATCACTACTTGTCACAAAGAAATGATCTATACCTTGTTTTTTCCACCACCAATTAGGCTTTCTTTGGGTGGTACATTATGCTAAGAATTATTTTATTCTAAATGCATTTTAATGAAAATAATTAAGAATAAAATGGAAAAAATCATTATTTCTTAGTTTTCGACCATTATAGTTTTAAAATACCACATGCTACCGTAATTAAAATCCACACATTTTATTTGCCCATTTGTCACGGTTATTGCAATGGTAAAATTATATCCCTAGTATAATGTATGGTGACAATATTTTATTTGGAAATAAAGGTACATTTTTTTAGTTTTACATCCATCGCTAATTTTTAGCCCATACATTTATAATAATATGGCCTCTCGACATACATTTTTTTTTATTCCCTAAAGTCAGTAGATGTAATTTTACTATTTGGCCATGCTGAGCAAAATCCTATGTAGCGTACAAGTACGCTACATAGGAAATAACGTTTTGCTCCATTGTTCCTAGGGAAGTGATGCAGGCTTCAAAGGAGGCCTGCGTCACGGGTGTCCTGTGGGGAGATTAATGAATGGGAACTTTGTTCCCATTCATTAGTGTAACGATTGGGCGGCGGAAAGTGGTGGAAATCGTCGGCAGAAGGAAGCGCGTCGGCTCTATCTAAGAATAAACACTGTCTTTGAACAAAAACAGTGTTTATTCTTGGTGGACACGTACGGATTGGCACAGGTGACTTTTGTCCCCTGCAGCCAATCCCCCCTGTTGCCGGCAACATCGCGATCGTGAGCATCTGCCCGCATGATCGTGTGCAACCCCCCCCCTCCAAACTGCAGGGACGTGACTAGCGCGTTTCTTCGGCTGTAGGAGCTGCTGCTGGGGACGTGAAGCTCATGTTCGCGTGGCATAATTGGTTACAATAAGCTTACCGCAGTGAACTTAAGATTAATATATGAAAGGCTGATAACTGATAACTGTTCCTAACGTTAGCATTATGCCGCTAGTTACCACAGCAGTGCCCGCATTAGTTTTTTTCTTCTTGAAAGTGAGTGCTTCATGCTGATATCAAAGATAACAATACAAGCGAGAGCAAAAATGCAAATGCAGACGCATACAGGTTTATTAATTTTGCGGCAAAATCTGGACATGCACCGCACAGGACTCACATGACAGGCAAGTTGAAAATGCAAAAGATACTGCTTAATTGCCTCGAGATAAGTAAATCCTACGCCGCAGTTGTGGCCACTTGTCTCGGAAGCGGCATAGTATTTACACCGCTGGATTTCAACGGTACTGTTTCAATCGACTGTGCACACTGTTGGTGAATCAGCTGTGGTAAATCAAGGTATTGTGTATTTTTTTATGCATAATTCTACTTGTAGTTTTGTACACATATGGAAATCCTGCCAAGCTCTAGCATTATTCAGGGGGAAAAACGCATAGAAATGCATATAAAAATGTTCAAAAATGAGCTGAAACACGTTTGCATTTTTAAAGTCCATTTATGTGCGATCCCAAATGCACCTGATGTGAACAAGGCCTTAATGAATCGGTAAGGAGCCAGTTTTATTGGCTCCCTACCATGTGATCGCTGTGAGCCAATCACTGTGATCACTAGGTAGAAAGCAATAAAGTTGCATTCTCTCCAGCTTTCTCCACCAGTCTGCAGTGATCTCTGGACAGAGAGAGCTGTAGCTGCTGTGTGTCTGTGTCTCACAGACAGCGTTACAGTGTAAAACACATTTATTCACATAATTTCACCCCACAACCACTGTGATCCCTTTCCAGTCACCTCTAGTATGTAGGTGACGTCAGCAGTATATATATATATATATATATATATATATATATATATATATATATATATATATATATATATATGCTGTGTAAAGTTACTGTATACAGGGGCTGTATCCCTTATACAGTTAGTTTATGTAATGTATGTATATTGAGAACTATCTCTGGGCACTGTTTTTTTTACCACAGAAACAATGTAGCCACATATATCTTATATTGTTTTATTCAGAAGGTGTTACTGAATCATTTTGGGGGTGAATTACTGCAATACTCCGAAGCATATCTGTGAAAAAAGAAGAACAGCTAACATATCTGATTAAAAGAAATGCATTTTCAATTTTGTTGTTATACATTCCATCAAATTTCACTAATAATCTCTGCAGCCAAAATTATCATCGCATCCATTGAAGGATACCTCAAGGGGTGTAGTTTACTAAATGAAGCCATTTTTGGCGGGAATTTGACAATCTCTTTACCTCAGACTTCATTGTAAGCGGCCTACGCTGGAAAATACAAGCATGTGAATTATGCTCTGTGAAAGCTCAATTATTGACAACTTTCTCTGGACACTGGTTTTTACTACAAAAACAATGTAGCCACATATATCTTATATAGTTTTTGTTCATAAGGAGTTACTGCATCATTTTGGGGGGGGAATTACTACAATACTCCAAAACATGACTGTGAAAAAGCTGAACAGCTGACTGATCTGAATAAAAGAAATGAATTTTTCATTTTCTTGTTATACATTCTATTAAATTTCACCAATAATCTCTGCAGCCAAAATGATCAATGCATCCATCCAAGGGTACCTCAGGGGGTGTAGTTTACTAAATGAAGTCATTTTTGGTGGGAATTTGACAATCTCTTTACCTCAGACTTCATTCTAAGCGGCCTACACTGGAAAATACAAGCATGTGATTTATGCTCTTTGAAAGCTCAATTATTGACAGTTTTCTTTGGACACTGCTTTTTACTACAAAAACAATGTAACCACACATATCTGATATTGTTTTATTTAAAAGGAGTTACTGAATCATTTTTTGGGTAGATTTTCTGCCATATTCCAAAGCATGTCTGTGAAAAAGCAGAAATGTATATATTACCATTGAATTGCAATAGGTAACATTTGATTGGCTGTTGTAAGCTCCGCCCAATTTTCTAAATTTTAACTCTAGTCACCCAGTCATGGTCTGTGCCAAGTTTGGGGCCTCTGGCTTTAAAACTGTGAGAATGGCAATATTTAAAACATTTACATTGATGTCAATAGGTGAAATCTGATTGGCTGTTTGTGGCTCCACCCACTTTTCCTTAATTTTGACCACAGTCACCCAGTGAGTAATTGTGCTAAGTTTGGGATGCCTGGCATTTAAACTGCAATAATAACAATAGTTAATCTTTTTTCATTAAGGTCAATAGCTGAAATCTGATTGACTGTTATTGCCCCACCCCTTTTTTCCCCTAACTGTGATCCACAGTCACTCAGTGGCCAACACTTTAAGGTTCGGGAATCATGGCATTCAAAGTGTCGAAATGGCAGATGTTTTAATTTCTCCATTGAAAATCAATGAGTGAAATATGATTGGTTGTCGGTGGCTCCGCCCACTTTTTCTAACCTTGAAGTGCAAACACCCAGTGAGAACATTTGTAAACTTTGGGGTCCTTGACACCAATAATATGAGAATAGCAGAATGTTAAATGTTCCCATGTAAATAAATCACTGAAATTCAATTGGCTGCTTTAAAAAATTTGAACCCAAGCTGCAATTAAAAATTTCCCATATAAAACAAACAGCTGAAATGTGATTGGCTGTCGACAGCTCCGCCCACTTTTCCAAAATTCTAACCATAGTAACCCAGTGACCCACGGTGCCAAGTTTGGGGACTCTGGCTTTAAAACTGTTAGAATGACAGCTTTTACAATTTTCTCATTAAAGTCAATAGGGAAAATCTGATTGGTTGTTTGTGGCTCCGCCCACTTTTGCAGTCCCCAAAATGTGACAGAAATGTTACATCAACCCCATGACTAAGTGTCCCAAGTTTGGTGAGTTTACCTTCACATCTGTCTGATTGGCGAAAGTTTAACATTTTCCAATGAAAGTCTATGGGAAAAAATGGGGTTTTCGGGAGGCCACCCCAGGGGCACCGAGGGTAAGATCGCTTAACAGAGCACAAGCAACCTACACGGCTATGGGCCGAAGAAGTGTGCAAAGTTTCACACATGCCCTCCTAAAACTCCTAAAACTGTGGGATGAATAGCATTTCCATGTTAAAAGGATTATTTGCACCGATTAACATTGGGCAGGTGTGGTAGCGAAGGGGGACTGTGTTTGTCTACCGAGCGCAACGTTGTGAGTTCGACTCCCGGACCAGCAGGGAGCTGGCATGGGCAACCTGGACGTGGGTTAATGTCCATGGCGGGAGCTGGGACGTTGACTCAAACACCCTGGGGACGACGCAGTAACTGCGTCACACCTGCCCAAATTTTTATGTCGCAATACTTTCTGACTGATTTCAGCAGCAATTAATTTTTTCCCTTTGGCTGTTGCTGGCTCCGCCCACTTTTTTAACCATTTCAGCCCACGGGTATTTTTCATCTTATGACCGAGAGGAATTTTCCCATTTCAGCGCTCCTCCCTTTCATTCCCCAATAACTTTATCACTACTTGTCACAAAGAAATGATCTATACCTTGTTTTTTCCACCACCAATTAGGCTTTCTTTGGGTGGTACATTATGCTAAGAATTATTTTATTCTAAATGCATTTTAACAGAAATAATTAAGAATAAAATGGAAAAAATCATTATTTCTTAGTTTTCGACCATTATAGTTTTAAAATACCACATGCTACCGTAATTAAAATCCACACATTTTATTTGCCCATTTGTCACGGTTATTGCAATGGTAAAATTATATCCCTAGTATAATGTATGGTGACAATATTTTATTTGGAAATAAAGGTACATTTTTTTAGTTTTACATCCATCGCTAATTTTTAGCCCATACATTTATAATAATATGGCCTCTCGACATACATTTTTTTTTATTCCCTAAAGTCAGTAGATGTAATTTTACTATTTGGCCATGCTGAACAAAATCCTATGTAGCGTACAAGTACGCTACATAGGAAATAATGTTTTGCTCCATTGTTCCTAGGGAAGTGATGCAGGCTTCAAAGGAGGCCTGCGTCACGGGTGTCCTGTGGGGAGATTAATGAATGGGAACTTTGTTCCCATTCATTAGTGTAACGATTGGGCGGCGGAAAGTGGTGGAAATCGTCGGCAGAAGGAAGCGCGTCGGCTCTATCTAAGAATAAACACTGTCTTTGAACAAAAACAGTGTTTATTCTCGGTGGACACGTACGGATTGGCACAGGTGACTTTTGTCCCCTGCAGCCAATCCCCCCTGTTGCCGGCAACATCGCGATCGTGAGCATCTGCCCGCATGATCGTGTGCAACCCCCCCCCCAAACTGCAGGGACGTGACTAGCGCGTTTCTTCGGCTGTAGGAGCTGCTGCTGGGGACGTGAAGCTCATGTTCGCGTGGCATAATTGGTTACAATAAGCTTACCGCAGTGAACTTAAGATTAATATATGAAAGGCTGATAACTGATAACTGTTCCTAACGTTAGCATTATGCCGCTAGTTACCACAGCAGTGCCCGCATTAGTTTTTTTCTTCTTGAAAGTGAGTGCTTCATGCTGATATCAAAGATAACAATACAAGCGAGAGCAAAAATGCAAATGCAGACGCATACGGGTTTATTAATTTTGCGGCAAAATCTGGACATGCACCGCACAGGACTCACATGACAGGCAAGTTGAAAATGCAAAAGATACTGCTTAATTGCCTCGAGATAAGTAAATCCTACGCCGCAGTTGTGGCCACTTGTCTCGGAAGCGGCATAGTATTTACACCGCTGGATTTCAACGGTACTGTTTCAATCGACTGTGCACACTGTTGGTGAATCAGCTGTGGTAAATCAAGGTATTGTGTATTTTTTTATGCATAATTCTACTTGTAGTTTTGTACACATATGGAAATCCTGCCAAGCTCTCCCATTATTCAGGGGGAAAAACGCATAGAAATGCATATAAAAATGTTCAAAAATGAGCTGAAACACGTTTGCATTTTTAAAGTCCATTTATGTGCGATCCCAAATGCACCTGATGTGAACAAGGCCTTAATGAATCAGTAAGGAGCCAGTTTTATTGGCTCCCTACCATGTGATCGCTGTGAGCCAATCACTGTGATCACTAGGTAGAAAGCAATAAAGTTGCATTCTCTCCAGCTTTCTCCACCAGTCTGCAGTGATCTCTGGACAGAGAGAGCTGTAGCTGCTGTGTGTCTGTGTCTCACAGACAGCGTTACAGTGTAAAACACATTTATTCACATAATTTCACCCCACAACCACTGTGATCCCTTTCCAGTCACCTCTAGTATGTAGGTGACGTCAGCAGTATATATATATATATATATATATATATATATATATATATATATATATATACTGTGTAAAGTTACTGTATACAGGGGCTGTATCCCTTATACAGTTAGTTTATGTAATGTATGTATATTGTGAACTATTTCTGGGCACTGTTTTTTTACCACAGAAACAATGTAGCCACATATATCTTATATTGTTTTATTCAGAAGGTGTTACTGAATCATTTTGGGGGTGAATTACTGCAATACTCCGAAGCATATCTGTGAAAAAAGAAGAACAGCTAACATATCTGATTAAAAGAAATGCATTTTCAATTTTGTTGTTATACATTCCATCAAATTTCACTAATAATCTCTGCAGCCAAAATTATCATCGCATCCATTGAAGGATACCTCAAGGGGTGTAGTTTACTAAATGAAGCCATTTTTGGCGGGAATTTGACAATCTCTTTACCTCAGACTTCATTGTAAGCGGCCTACGCTGGAAAATACAAGCATGTGAATTATGCTCTGTGAAAGCTCAATTATTGACAAGTTTCTCTGGACACTGGTTTTTACTACAAAAACAATGTAGCCACATATATCTTATATAGTTTTTGTTCATAAGGAGTTACTGCATCATTTTGGGGGGGAATTACTACAATACTCCAAAACATGACTGTGAAAAAGCTGAACAGCTGACTGATCTGAATAAAAGAAATGAATTTTTCATTTTCTTGTTATACATTCTATTAAATTTCACCAATAATCTCTGCAGCCAAAATGATCAATGCATCCATCCAAGGGTACCTCAGGGGGTGTAGTTTACTAAATGAAGTCATTTTTGGTGGGAATTTGACAATCTCTTTACCTCAGACTTCATTCTAAGCGGCCTACACTGGAAAATACAAGCATGTGATTTATGCTCTTTGAAAGCTCAATTATTGACAGTTTTCTTTGGACACTGCTTTTTACTACAAAAACAATGTAACCACACATATCTGATATTGTTTTATTTAAAAGGAGTTACTGAATCATTTTTTGGGTAGATTTTCTGCCATATTCCAAAGCATGTCTGTGAAAAAGCAGAAATGTATATATTACCATTGAATTGCAATAGGTAACATTTGATTGGCTGTTGTAAGCTCCGCCCAATTTTCTAAATTTTAACTCTAGTCACCCAGTCATGGTCTGTGCCAAGTTTGGGGCCTCTGGCTTTAAAACTGTGAGAATGGCAATATTTAAAACATTTACATTGATGTCAATAGGTGAAATCTGATTGGCTGTTTGTGGCTCCACCCACTTTTCCTTAATTTTGACCACAGTCACCCAGTGAGTAATTGTGCTAAGTTTGGGATGCCTGGCATTTAAACTGCAATAATAACAATAGTTAATCTTTTTTCATTAAGGTCAATAGCTGAAATCTGATTGACTGTTATTGCCCCACCCCTTTTTTCCCCTAACTGTGATCCACAGTCACTCAGTGGCCAACACTTTAAGGTTCGGGAATCATGGCATTCAAAGTGTCGAAATGGCAGATGTTTTAATTTCTCCATTGAAAATCAATGAGTGAAATATGATTGGTTGTCGGTGGCTCCGCCCACTTTTTCTAACCTTGAAGTGCAAACACCCAGTGAGAACATTTGTAAACTTTGGGGTCCTTGACACCAATAATATGAGAATAGCAGAATTTTAAATGTTCCCATGTAAATAAATCACTGAAATTCAATTGGCTGCTTTAAAAAATTTGAACCCAAGCTGCAATTAAAAATTTCCCATATAAAACAAACAGCTGAAATGTGATTGGCTGTCGACAGCTCCGCCCACTTTTCCAAAATTCTAACCATAGTAACCCAGTGACCCACGGTGCCAAGTTTGGGGACTCTGGCTTTAAAACTGTTAGAATGACAGCTTTTACAATTTTCTCATTAAAGTCAATAGGGAAAATCTGATTGGTTGTTTGTGGCTCCGCCCACTTTTGCAGTCCCCAAAATGTGACAGAAATGTTACATCAACCCCATGACTAAGTGACCCAAGTTTGGTGAGTTTACCTTCACATCTGTCTGATTGGCGAAAGTTTAACATTTTCCAATGAAAGTCTATGGGAAAAAATGGGGTTTTCGGGGGGCCACCCCAGGGGCACCGAGGGTAAGATCGCTTAACAGAGCACAAGCAACCTACACGGCTATGGGCCGAAGAAGTGTGCAAAGTTTCACACATGCCCTCCTAAAACTCTTAAAACTGTGGGATGAATAGCATTTCCATGTTAAAAGGATTATTTGCACCGATTAACATTGGGCAGGTGTGGTAGCGAAGGGGGACTGTGTTTGTCTACCGAGCGCAACGTTGTGAGTTCGATTCCCGGACCAGCAGGGAGCTGGCATGGGCAACCTGGACGTGGGTTAATGTCCATGGCGGGAGCTGGGACGTTGACTCAAACACCCTGGGGACGACGCAGTAACTGCGTCACACCTGCCCAAATTTTTATGTCGCAATACTTTCTGACTGATTTTAGCAGCAATTAATTTTTTCCCTTTGGCTGTTGCTGGCTCCGCCCACTTTTTTAACCATTTCAGCCCACGGGTATTTTTCATCTTATGACCGAGAGGAATTTTCCCATTTCAGCGCTCCTCTCTTTCATTCCCCAATAACTTTATCACTACTTGTCACAAAGAAATGATCTATACCTTGTTTTTTCCACCACCAATTAGGCTTTCTTTGGGTGGTACATTATGCTAAGAATTATTTTATTCTAAATGCATTTTAATGGAAATAATTAAGAATAAAATGGAAAAAATCATTATTTCTTAGTTTTCGACCATTATAGTTTTAAAATACCACATGCTACCGTAATTAAAATCCACACATTTTATTTGCCCATTTGTCACGGTTATTGCAATGGTAAAATTATATCCCTAGTATAATGTATGGTGACAATATTTTATTTGGAAATAAAGGTACATTTTTTTAGTTTTACATCCATCGCTAATTTTTAACCCATACATTTATAATAATATGGCCTCTCGACATACATTTTTTTTTATTCCCTAAAGTCAGTAGATGTAATTTTACTATTTGGCCATGCTGAGCAAAATCCTATGTAGCGTACAAGTACGCTACATAGGAAATAACGTTTTGCTCCATTGTTCCTAGGGAAGTGATGCAGGCTTCAAAGGAGGCCTGCGTCACGGGTGTCCTGTGGGGAGATTAATGAATGGGAACTTTGTTCCCATTCATTAGTGTAACGATTGGGCGGCGGAAAGTGGTGGAAATCGTCGGCAGAAGGAAGCGCGTCGGCTCTATCTAAGAATAAACACTGTCTTTGAACAAAAACAGTGTTTATTCTCGGTGGACACGTACGGATTGGCACAGGTGACTTTTGTCCCCTGCAGCCAATCCCCCCTGTTGCCGGCAACATCGCGATCGTGAGCATCTGCCCGCATGATCGTGTGCAACCCCCCCCTCCAAACTGCAGGGACGTGACTAGCGCGTTTCTTCGGCTGTAGGAGCTGCTGCTGGGGACGTGAAGCTCATGTTCGCGTGGCATAATTGGTTACAATAAGCTTACCGCAGTGAACTTAAGATTAATATATGAAAGGCTGATAACTGATAACTGTTCCTAACGTTAGCATTATGCCGCTAGTTACCACAGCAGTGCCCGCATTAGTTTTTTTCTTCTTGAAAGTGAGTGCTTCATGCTGATATCAAAGATAACAATACAAGCGAGAGCAAAAATGCAAATGCAGACGCATACAGGTTTATTAATTTTGCGGCAAAATCTGGACATGCACCGCACAGGACTCACATGACAGGCAAGTTGAAAATGCAAAAGATACTGCTTAATTGCCTCGAGATAAGTAAATCCTACGCCGCAGTTGTGGCCACTTGTCTCGGAAGCGGCATAGTATTTACACCGCTGGATTTCAACGGTACTGTTTCAATCGACTGTGCACACTGTTGGTGAATCAGCTGTGGTAAATCAAGGTATTGTGTATTTTTTTATGCATAATTCTACTTGTAGTTTTGTACACATATGGAAATCCTGCCAAGCTCTAGCATTATTCAGGGGGAAAAACGCATAGAAATGCATATAAAAATGTTCAAAAATGAGCTGAAACACGTTTGCATTTTTAAAGTCCATTTATGTGCGATCCCAAATGCACCTGATGTGAACAAGGCCTTAATGAATCGGTAAGGAGCCAGTTTTATTGGCTCCCTACCATGTGATCGCTGTGAGCCAATCACTGTGATCACTAGGTAGAAAGCAATAAAGTTGCATTCTCTCCAGCTTTCTCCACCAGTCTGCAGTGATCTCTGGACAGAGAGAGCTGTAGCTGCTGTGTGTCTGTGTCTCACAGACAGCGTTACAGTGTAAAACACATTTATTCACATAATTTCACCCCACAACCACTGTGATCCCTTTCCAGTCACCTCTAGTATGTAGGTGACGTCAGCAGTATATATATATATATATATATATATATATATATATATATATACTGTGTAAAGTTACTGTATACAGGGGCTGTATCCCTTATACAGTTAGTTTATGTAATGTATGTATATTGTGAACTATTTCTGGGCACTGTTTTTTTACCACAGAAACAATGTAGCCACATATATCTTATATTGTTTTATTCAGAAGGTGTTACTGAATCATTTTGGGGGTGAATTACTGCAATACTCCGAAGCATATCTGTGAAAAAAGAAGAACAGCTAACATATCTGATTAAAAGAAATGCATTTTCAATTTTGTTGTTATACATTCCATCAAATTTCACTAATAATCTCTGCAGCCAAAATTATCATCGCATCCATTGAAGGATACCTCAAGGGGTGTAGTTTACTAAATGAAGCCATTTTTGGCGGGAATTTGACAATCTCTTTACCTCAGACTTCATTGTAAGCGGCCTACGCTGGAAAATACAAGCATGTGAATTATGCTCTGTGAAAGCTCAATTATTGACAACTTTCTCTGGACACTGGTTTTTACTACAAAAACAATGTAGCCACATATATCTTATATAGTTTTTGTTCATAAGGAGTTACTGCATCATTTTGGGGGGGAATTACTACAATACTCCAAAACATGACTGTGAAAAAGCTGAACAGCTGACTGATCTGAATAAAAGAAATGAATTTTTCATTTTCTTGTTATACATTCTATTAAATTTCACCAATAATCTCTGCAGCCAAAATGATCAATGCATCCATCCAAGGGTACCTCAGGGGGTGTAGTTTACTAAATGAAGTCATTTTTGGTGGGAATTTGACAATCTCTTTACCTCAGACTTCATTCTAAGCGGCCTACACTGGAAAATACAAGCATGTGATTTATGCTCTTTGAAAGCTCAATTATTGACAGTTTTCTTTGGACACTGCTTTTTACTACAAAAACAATGTAACCACACATATCTGATATTGTTTTATTTAAAAGGAGTTACTGAATCATTTTTTGGGTAGATTTTCTGCCATATTCCAAAGCATGTCTGTGAAAAAGCAGAAATGTATATATTACCATTGAATTGCAATAGGTAACATTTGATTGGCTGTTGTAAGCTCCGCCCAATTTTCTAAATTTTAACTCTAGTCACCCAGTCATGGTCTGTGCCAAGTTTGGGGCCTCTGGCTTTAAAACTGTGAGAATGGCAATATTTAAAACATTTACATTGATGTCAATAGGTGAAATCTGATTGGCTGTTTGTGGCTCCACCCACTTTTCCTTAATTTTGACCACAGTCACCCAGTGAGTAATTGTGCTAAGTTTGGGATGCCTGGCATTTAAACTGCAATAATAACAATAGTTAATCTTTTTTCATTAAGGTCAATAGCTGAAATCTGATTGACTGTTATTGCCCCACCCCTTTTTTCCCCTAACTGTGATCCACAGTCACTCAGTGGCCAACACTTTAAGGTTCGGGAATCATGGCATTCAAAGTGTCGAAATGGCAGATGTTTTAATTTCTCCATTGAAAATCAATGAGTGAAATATGATTGGTTGTCGGTGGCTCCGCCCACTTTTTCTAACCTTGAAGTGCAAACACCCAGTGAGAACATTTGTAAACTTTGGGGTCCTTGACACCAATAATATGAGAATAGCAGAATTTTAAATGTTCCCATGTAAATAAATCACTGAAATTCAATTGGCTGCTTTAAAAAATTTGAACCCAAGCTGCAATTAAAAATTTCCCATATAAAACAAACAGCTGAAATGTGATTGGCTGTCGACAGCTCCGCCCACTTTTCCAAAATTCTAACCATAGTAACCCAGTGACCCACGGTGCCAAGTTTGGGGACTCTGGCTTTAAAACTGTTAGAATGACAGCTTTTACAATTTTCTCATTAAAGTCAATAGGGAAAATCTGATTGGTTGTTTGTGGCTCCGCCCACTTTTGCAGTCCCCAAAATGTGACAGAAATGTTACATCAACCCCATGACTAAGTGACCCAAGTTTGGTGAGTTTACCTTCACATCTGTCTGATTGGCGAAAGTTTAACATTTTCCAATGAAAGTCTATGGGAAAAAATGGGGTTTTCGGGGGGCCACCCCAGGGGCACCGAGGGTAAGATCGCTTAACAGAGCACAAGCAACCTACACGGCTATGGGCCGAAGAAGTGTGCAAAGTTTCACACATGCCCTCCTAAAACTCTTAAAACTGTGGGATGAATAGCATTTCCATGTTAAAAGGATTATTTGCACCGATTAACATTGGGCAGGTGTGGTAGCGAAGGGGGACTGTGTTTGTCTACCGAGCGCAACGTTGTGAGTTCGATTCCCGGACCAGCAGGGAGCTGGCATGGGCAACCTGGACGTGGGTTAATGTCCATGGCGGGAGCTGGGACGTTGACTCAAACACCCTGGGGACGACGCAGTAACTGCGTCACACCTGCCCAAATTTTTATGTCGCAATACTTTCTGACTGATTTTAGCAGCAATTAATTTTTTCCCTTTGGCTGTTGCTGGCTCCGCCCACTTTTTTAACCATTTCAGCCCACGGGTATTTTTCATCTTATGACCGAGAGGAATTTTCCCATTTCAGCGCTCCTCTCTTTCATTCCCCAATAACTTTATCACTACTTGTCACAAAGAAATGATCTATACCTTGTTTTTTCCACCACCAATTAGGCTTTCTTTGGGTGGTACATTATGCTAAGAATTATTTTATTCTAAATGCATTTTAATGGAAATAATTAAGAATAAAATGGAAAAAATCATTATTTCTTAGTTTTCGACCATTATAGTTTTAAAATACCACATGCTACCGTAATTAAAATCCACACATTTTATTTGCCCATTTGTCACGGTTATTGCAATGGTAAAATTATATCCCTAGTATAATGTATGGTGACAATATTTTATTTGGAAATAAAGGTACATTTTTTTAGTTTTACATCCATCGCTAATTTTTAACCCATACATTTATAATAATATGGCCTCTCGACATACATTTTTTTTTATTCCCTAAAGTCAGTAGATGTAATTTTACTATTTGGCCATGCTGAGCAAAATCCTATGTAGCGTACAAGTACGCTACATAGGAAATAACGTTTTGCTCCATTGTTCCTAGGGAAGTGATGCAGGCTTCAAAGGAGGCCTGCGTCACGGGTGTCCTGTGGGGAGATTAATGAATGGGAACTTTGTTCCCATTCATTAGTGTAACGATTGGGCGGCGGAAAGTGGTGGAAATCGTCGGCAGAAGGAAGCGCGTCGGCTCTATCTAAGAATAAACACTGTCTTTGAACAAAAACAGTGTTTATTCTCGGTGGACACGTACGGATTGGCACAGGTGACTTTTGTCCCCTGCAGCCAATCCCCCCTGTTGCTGGCAACATCGCGATCGTGAGCATCTGCCCGCATGATCGTGTGCAACCCCCCCCTCCAAACTGCAGGGACGTGACTAGCGCGTTTCTTCGGCTGTAGGAGCTGCTGCTGGGGACGTGAAGCTCATGTTCGCGTGGCATAATTGGTTACAATAAGCTTACCGCAGTGAACTTAAGATTAATATATGAAAGGCTGATAACTGATAACTGTTCCTAACGTTAGCATTATGCCGCTAGTTACCACAGCAGTGCCCGCATTAGTTTTTTTCTTCTTGAAAGTGAGTGCTTCATGCTGATATCAAAGATAACAATACAAGCGAGAGCAAAAATGCAAATGCAGACGCATACAGGTTTATTAATTTTGCGGCAAAATCTGGACATGCACCGCACAGGACTCACATGACAGGCAAGTTGAAAATGCAAAAGATACTGCTTAATTGCCTCGAGATAAGTAAATCCTACGCCGCAGTTGTGGCCACTTGTCTCGGAAGCGGCATAGTATTTACACCGCTGGATTTCAACGGTACTGTTTCAATCGACTGTGCACACTGTTGGTGAATCAGCTGTGGTAAATCAAGGTATTGTGTATTTTTTTATGCATAATTCTACTTGTAGTTTTGTACACATATGGAAATCCTGCCAAGCTCTAGCATTATTCAGGGGGAAAAACGCATAGAAATGCATATAAAAATGTTCAAAAATGAGCTGAAACACGTTTGCATTTTTAAAGTCCATTTATGTGCGATCCCAAATGCACCTGATGTGAACAAGGCCTTAATGAATCGGTAAGGAGCCAGTTTTATTGGCTCCCTACCATGTGATCGCTGTGAGCCAATCACTGTGATCACTAGGTAGAAAGCAATAAAGTTGCATTCTCTCCAGCTTTCTCCACCAGTCTGCAGTGATCTCTGGACAGAGAGAGCTGTAGCTGCTGTGTGTCTGTGTCTCACAGACAGCGTTACAGTGTAAAACACATTTATTCACATAATTTCACCCCACAACCACTGTGATCCCTTTCCAGTCACCTCTAGTATGTAGGTGACGTCAGCAGTATATATATATATATATATATATATATATATATATATATATATATATATATATATATACTGTGTAAAGTTACTGTATACAGGGGCTGTATCCCTTATACAGTTAGTTTATGTAATGTATGTATATTGAGAACTATCTCTGGGCACTGTTTTTTTACCACAGAAACAATGTAGCCACATATATCTTATATTGTTTTATTCAGAAGGTGTTACTGAATCATTTTGGGGGTGAATTACTGCAATACTCCGAAGCATATCTGTGAAAAAAGAAGAACAGCTAACATATCTGATTAAAAGAAATGCATTTTCAATTTTGTTGTTATACATTCCATCAAATTTCACTAATAATCTCTGCAGCCAAAATTATCATCGCATCCATTGAAGGATACCTCAAGGGGTGTAGTTTACTAAATGAAGCCATTTTTGGTGGGAATTTGACAATCTCTTTACCTCAGACTTCATTGTAAGCGGCCTACGCTGGAAAATACAAGCATGTGAATTATGCTCTGTGAAAGCTCAATTATTGACAACTTTCTCTGGACACTGGTTTTTACTACAAAAACAATGTAGCCACATATATCTTATATAGTTTTTGTTCATAAGGAGTTACTGCATCATTTTGGGGGGGAATTACTACAATACTCCAAAACATGACTGTGAAAAAGCTGAACAGCTGACTGATCTGAATAAAAGAAATGAATTTTTCATTTTCTTGTTATACATTCTATTAAATTTCACCAATAATCTCTGCAGCCAAAATGATCAATGCATCCATCCAAGGGTACCTCAGGGGGTGTAGTTTACTAAATGAAGTCATTTTTGGTGGGAATTTGACAATCTCTTTACCTCAGACTTCATTCTAAGCGGCCTACACTGGAAAATACAAGCATGTGATTTATGCTCTTTGAAAGCTCAATTATTGACAGTTTTCTTTGGACACTGCTTTTTACTACAAAAACAATGTAACCACACATATCTGATATTGTTTTATTTAAAAGGAGTTACTGAATCATTTTTTGGGTAGATTTTCTGCCATATTCCAAAGCATGTCTGTGAAAAAGCAGAAATGTATATATTACCATTGAATTGCAATAGGTAACATTTGATTGGCTGTTGTAAGCTCCGCCCAATTTTCTAAATTTTAACTCTAGTCACCCAGTCATGGTCTGTGCCAAGTTTGGGGCCTCTGGCTTTAAAACTGTGAGAATGGCAATATTTAAAACATTTACATTGATGTCAATAGGTGAAATCTGATTGGCTGTTTGTGGCTCCACCCACTTTTCCTTAATTTTGACCACAGTCACCCAGTGAGTAATTGTGCTAAGTTTGGGATGCCTGGCATTTAAACTGCAATAATAACAATAGTTAATCTTTTTTCATTAAGGTCAATAGCTGAAATCTGATTGACTGTTATTGCCCCACCCCTTTTTTCCCCTAACTGTGATCCACAGTCACTCAGTGGCCAACACTTTAAGGTTCGGGAATCATGGCATTCAAAGTGTCGAAATGGCAGATGTTTTAATTTCTCCATTGAAAATCAATGAGTGAAATATGATTGGTTGTCGGTGGCTCCGCCCACTTTTTCTAACCTTGAAGTGCAAACACCCAGTGAGAACATTTGTAAACTTTGGGGTCCTTGACACCAATAATATGAGAATAGCAGAATTTTAAATGTTCCCATGTAAATAAATCACTGAAATTCAATTGGCTGCTTTAAAAAATTTGAACCCAAGCTGCAATTAAAAATTTCCCATATAAAACAAACAGCTGAAATGTGATTGGCTGTCGACAGCTCCGCCCACTTTTCCAAAATTCTAACCATAGTAACCCAGTGACCCACGGTGCCAAGTTTGGGGACTCTGGCTTTAAAACTGTTAGAATGACAGCTTTTACAATTTTCTCATTAAAGTCAATAGGGAAAATCTGATTGGTTGTTTGTGGCTCCGCCCACTTTTGCAGTCCCCAAAATGTGACAGAAATGTTACATCAACCCCATGACTAAGTGACCCAAGTTTGGTGAGTTTACCTTCACATCTGTCTGATTGGCGAAAGTTTAACATTTTCCAATGAAAGTCTATGGGAAAAAATGGGGTTTTCGGGGGGCCACCCCAGGGGCACCGAGGGTAAGATCGCTTAACAGAGCACAAGCAACCTACACGGCTATGGGCCGAAGAAGTGTGCAAAGTTTCACACATGCCCTCCTAAAACTCTTAAAACTGTGGGATGAATAGCATTTCCATGTTAAAAGGATTATTTGCACCGATTAACATTGGGCAGGTGTGGTAGCGAAGGGGGACTGTGTTTGTCTACCGAGCGCAACGTTGTGAGTTCGACTCCCGGACCAGCAGGGAGCTGGCATGGGCAACCTGGACGTGGGTTAATGTCCATGGCGGGAGCTGGGACGTTGACTCAAACACCCTGGGGACGACGCAGTAACTGCGTCACACCTGCCCAAATTTTTATGTCGCAATACTTTCTGACTGATTTTAGCAGCAATTAATTTTTTCCCTTTGGCTGTTGCTGGCTCCACCCACTTTTTTTTAACCATTTCAGCCCACGGGTATTTTTCATCTTATGACCGAGAGGAATTTTCCCATTTCAGCGCTCCTCTCTTTCATTCCCCAATAACTTTATCACTACTTGTCACAAAGAAATGATCTATACCTTGTTTTTTCCACCACCAATTAGGCTTTCTTTGGGTGGTACATTATGCTAAGAATTATTTTATTCTAAATGCATTTTAACGGAAATAAATAAGAAAAAAATGGAAAAAATCATTATTTCTTAGTTTTCGACCATTATAGTTTTAAAATACCACATGCTACCGTAATTAAAATCCACACATTTTATTTGCCCATTTGTCACGGTTATTGCAATGGTAAAATTATATCCCTAGTATAATGTATGGTGACAATATTTTATTTGGAAATAAAGGTACATTTTTTTAGTTTTACATCCATCGCTAATTTTTAGCCCATACATTTATAATAATATGGCCTCTCGACATACATTTTTTTTTATTCCCTAAAGTCAGTAGATGTAATTTTACTATTTGGCCATGCTGAGCAAAATCCTATGTAGCGTACAAGTACGCTACATAGGAAATAATGTTTTGCTCCATTGTTCCTAGGGAAGTGATGCAGGCTTCAAAGGAGGCCTGCGTCACGGGTGTCCTGTGGGGAGATTAATGAATGGGAACTTTGTTCCCATTCATTAGTGTAACGATTGGGCGGCGGAAAGTGGCGGAAATCGTCGGCAGAAGGAAGCGCGTCGGCTCTATCTAAGAATAAACACTGTCTTTGAACAAAAACAGTGTTTATTCTCGGTGGACACGTACGGATTGGCACAGGTGACTTTTGTCCCCTGCAGCCAATCCCCCCTGTTGCCGGCAACATCGCGATCGTGAGCATCTGCCCGCATGATCGTGTGCAACCCCCCCCCCCAAACTGCAGGGACGTGACTAGCGCGTTTCTTCGGCTGTAGGAGCTGCTGCTGGGGACGTGAAGCTCATGTTCGCGTGGCATAAATGGTTAAAATAAGCTTACCGCAGTGAACTTGAGATTAATATATGAAAGGCTGATAACTGATAACTGTTCCTAACGTTAGCATTATGCCGCTAGTTACCACAGCAGTGCCTGCATTAGTTTTTTTCTTCTTGAAAGTGAGTGCTTCATGCTGATATCAAAGTCAACAATACAAGCGAGAGCAAAAATGCAAATGCAGACGCATACAGGTTTATTAATTTTGCGGCAAAATCTGGACATGCACCGCACAGGACTCACATGACAGGCAAGTTGAAAATGCAAAAGATACTGCTTAATTGCCTCGAGATAAGTAAATCCTACGCCGCAGTTGTGGCCACTTGTCTCGGAAGCGGCATAGTATTTACACCGCTGGATTTCAACGGTACTGTTTCAATCGACTGTGCACACTGTTGGTGAATCAGCTGTGGTAAATCAAGGTATTGTGTATTTTTTTATGCATAATTCTACTTGTAGTTTTGTACACATATGGAAATCCTGCCAAGCTCTCCCATTATTCAGGGGGAAAAACGCATAGAAATGCATATAAAAATGTGCAAAAATGAGCTGAAACACGTTTGCATTTTTAAAGTCCATTTATGTGCGATCCCAAATGCACCTGATGTGAACAAGGCCTTAATGAATCGGTAAGGAGCCAGTTTTATTGGCTCCCTACCATGTGATCGCTGTGAGCCAATCACTGTGATCACTAGGTAGAAAGCAATAAAGTTGCATTCTCTCCAGCTTTCTCCACCAGTCTGCAGTGATCTCTGGACAGAGAGAGCTGTAGCTGCTGTGTGTCTGTGTCTCACAGACAGCGTTACAGTGTAAAACACATTTATTCACATAATTTCACCCCACAACCCCTGTGATCCCTTTCCAGTCACCTCTAGTATGTAGGTGACGTCAGCAGTATATATATATATATATATATATATATATATATATATATATATATATATATATATATATATATATATATGCTGTGTAACGTTACTGTATACAGGGGCTGTATCCCTTATACAGTTAGTTTATGTAATGTATGTATATTGAGAACTATCTCTGGGCACTGTTTTTTTACCACAGAAACAATGTAGCCACATATATCTTATATTGTTTTATTCAGAAGGTGTTACTGAATCATTTTGGGGGTGAATTACTGCAATACTCCGAAGCATATCTGTGAAAAAAGAAGAACAGCTAACATATCTGATTAAAAGAAATGCATTTTCAATTTTGTTGTTATACATTCCATCAAATTTCACTAATAATCTCTGCAGCCAAAATTATCATCGCATCCATTGAAGGATACCTCAAGGGGTGTAGTTTACTAAATGAAGCCATTTTTGGCGGGAATTTGACAATCTCTTTACCTCAGACTTCATTGTAAGCGGCCTACGCTGGAAAATACAAGCATGTGAATTATGCTCTGTGAAAGCTCAATTATTGACAACTTTCTCTGGACACTGGTTTTTACTACAAAAACAATGTAGCCACATATATCTTATATAGTTTTTGTTCATAAGGAGTTACTGCATCATTTTGGGGGGGAATTACTACAATACTCCAAAACATGTCTGTGAAAAAGCTGAACAGCTGACAGATCTGAATAAAAGAAATGAATTTTTCATTTTCTTGTTATACATTCTATTAAATTTCACCAATAATCTCTGCAGCCAAAATGATCAATGCATCCATCCAAGGGTACCTCAGGGGGTGTAGTTTACTAAATGAAGTCATTTTTGGTGGGAATTTGACAATCTCTTTACCTCAGACTTCATTCTAAGCGGCCTACACTGGAAAATACAAGCATGTGATTTATGCTCTTTGAAAGCTCAATTATTGACAGTTTTCTTTAGACACTGCTTTTTACTACAAAAACAATGTAACCACACATATCTGATATTGTTTTATTTAAAAGGAGTTACTGAATCATTTTTTGGGTAGATTTTCTGCCATATTCCAAAGCATGTCTGTGAAAAAGCAGAAATGTATATATTACCATTGAATTGCAATAGGTAACATTTGATTGGCTGTTGTAAGCTCCGCCCAATTTTCTAAATTTTAACTCTAGTCACCCAGTCATGGTCTGTGCCAAGTTTGGGGCCTCTGGCTTTAAAACTGTGAGAATGGCAATATTTAAAACATTTACATTGATGTCAATAGGTGAAATCTGATTGGCTGTTTGTGGCTCCACCCACTTTTCCTTAATTTTGACCACAGTCACCCAGTGAGTAATTGTGCTAAGTTTGGGATGCCTGGCATTTAAACTGCAATAATAGCAATAGTTAATCTTTTTTCATTAAGGTCAATAGCTGAAATCTGATTGACTGTTATTGCCCCACCCCTTTTTTCCCCTAACTGTGATCCACAGTCACTCAGTGGCCAACACTTTAAGGTTTGGGAATCATGGCATTCAAAGTGTCGAAATGGCAGATGTTTTAATTTCTCCATTGAAAATCAATGAGTGAAATATGATTGGTTGTCGGTGGCTCCGCCCACTTTTTCTAACCTTGAAGTGCAAACACCCAGTGAGAACATTTTTAATTTTGGGGTCCTTGACACCAATAATATGAGAATAGCAGAATTTTAAATGTTCCCATGTAAATAAATCACTGAAATTCAATTGGCTGCTTTAAAAAATTTGAACCCAAGCTGCAATTTAAAATTTCCCATATAAAACAAACAGCTGAAATGTGATTGGCTGTCGACAGCTCCGCCCACTTTTCCAAAATTCTAACCATAGTAACCCAGTGACCCACGGTGCCAAGTTTGGGGACTCTGGCTTTAAAACTGTTAGAATGACAGCTTTTACAATTTTCTCATTAAAGTCAATAGGGAAAATCTGATTGGTTGTTTGTGGCTCCGCCCACTTTTGCAGTCCCCAAAATGTGACAGAAATGTTACATCAACCCCATGACTAAGTGTCCCAAGTTTGGTGAGTTTACCTTCACATCTGTCTGATTGGCGAAAGTTTAACATTTTCCAATGAAAGTCTATGGGAAAAAATGGGGTTTTCGGGGGGCCACCCCAGGGGCACCGAGGGTAAGATCGCTTAACAGAGCACAAGCAACCTACACGGCTATGAGCCGAAGAAGTGAGCAAAGTTTCACACATGCCCTCCTAAACCTCTTAAAACTGTGGGATGAATAGCATTTCCATGTTAAAAGGATTATTTGCACCGATTAACATTGGGCAGGTGTGGTAGCGAAGGGGGACTGTGTTTGTCTACCGAGCGCAACGTTGTGAGTTCGACTCCCGGACCAGCAGGGAGCTGGCATGGGCAACCTGGACGTGGGTTAATGTCCATGGCGGGAGCTGGGACGTTGACTCAAACACCCTGGGGACGACGCAGTAACTGCGTCACACCTGCCCAAATTTTTATGTCGCAATACTTTCTGACTGATTTTAGCAGCAATTAATTTTTTCCCTTTGGCTGTTGCTGGCTCCGCCCACTTTTTTTAACCATTTCAGCCCACGGGTATTTTTCATCTTATGACCGAGAGGAATTTTCCCATTTCAGCGCTCCTCTCTTTCATTCCCCAATAACTTTATCACTACTTGTCACAAAGAAATGATCTATACCTTGTTTTTTCCACCACCAATTAGGCTTTCTTTGGGTGGTACATTATGCTAAGAATTATTTTATTCTAAATGCATTTTAACGGAAATAATTAAGAAAAAAATGGAAAAAATCATTATTTCTTAGTTTTCGACCATTATAGTTTTAAAATACCACATGCTACCGTAATTAAAATCCACACATTTTATTTGCCCATTTGTCACGGTTATTGCAATGGTAAAATTATATCCCTAGTATAATGTATGGTGACAATATTTTATTTGGAAATAAAGGTACATTTTTTCAGTTTTACATCCATCGCTAATTTTTAGCCCATACATTTATAATAATATGGCCTCTCGACATACATTTTTTTTTTTATTCCCTAAAGTCAGTAGATGTAATTTTACTATTTGGCCATGCTGAGCAAAATCCTATGTAGCGTACAAGTACGCTACATAGGAAATAATGTTTTGCTCCATTGTTCCTAGGGAAGTGATGCAGGCTTCAAAGGAGGCCTGCGTCACGGGTGTCCTGTGGGGAGATTAATGAATGGGAACTTTGTTCCCATTCATTAGTGTAACGATTGGGCGGCGGAAAGTGGCGGAAATCGTCGGCAGAAGGAAGCGCGTCAGCTCTATCTAAGAGTAAACACTGTCTTTGAACAAAAACAGTGTTTATTCTCGGTGGACTTTTGTCCCCTGCAGCCAATCCCCCCTGTTGCCGGCAACATCGCGATCGTGAGCATCTGCCCGCATGATCGTGTGCAACCCTCGCCCCCCCCCCCAAAACTGCAGGGACGTCACTAGCGCGTCCCTTCAGCTGTAGGAGCTGCTGCTGGGGACGTGAAGCTCACGTCCACGTGGCATAAATGGTTAAAATAAGCTTACAGCAGTGAACTTGAGATTAATATATGAAAGGCTGATAACTGATAACTGTTCCTAACGTTAGCATTACGCCGCTAGTTACCACAGCAGTGCCCGCATTAGTTTTTTTCTTCTTGAAAGTGAGTGCTTCATGCTGATATCAAAGATAACAATACAAGCGAGAGCAAAAATGCAAATGCAGACGCATACAGGTTTATTAATTTTGCGGCAAAATCTGGACATGCACCGCACAGGACTCACATGACAGGCAAGTTGAAAATGCAAAAGATACTGCTTAATTGCCTCGAGATAAGTAAATCCTACGCCGCAGTTGTGGCCACTTGTCTCGGAAGCGGCATAGTATTTACACCGCTGGATTTCAACGGTACTGTTTCAATCGACTGTGCACACTGTTGGTGAATCAGCTGTGGTAAATCAAGGTATTGTGTATTTTTTTATGCATAATTCTACTTGTAGTTTTGTACACATATGGAAATCCTGCCAAGCTCTCCCATTATTCAGGGGGAAAAACGCATAGAAATGCATATAAAAATGTTCAAAAATGAGCTGAAACACGTTTGCATTTTTAAAGTCCATTTATGTGCGATCCCAAATGCACCTGATGTGAACAAGGCCTTAATGAATCGGTAAGGAGCCAGTTTTATTGGCTCCCTACCATGTGATCGCTGTGAGCCAATCACTGTGATCACTAGGTAGAAAGCAATAAAGTTGCATTCTCTCCAGCTTTCTCCACCAGTCTGCAGTGATCTCTGGACAGAGAGAGCTGTAGCTGCTGTGTGTCTGTGTATCACAGACAGCGTTACAGTGTAAAACACATTTATTCACATAATTTCACCCCACAACCCCTGTGATCCCTTTCCAGTCACCTCTAGTATGTAGGTGACGTCAGCAGTATATATATATATATATATATATATATATATATATATATATATATATATATATATATATATATATATATATATATATGCTGTGTAAAGTTACTGTATACAGGGGCTGTATCCCTTATACAGTTAGTTTATGTAATGTATGTATACTGAGAACTATCTCTGGGCACTGTTTTTTTACCACAGAAACAATGTAGCCACATATATCTTATATTGTTTTATTCAGAAGGTGTTACTGAATCATTTTGGGGGTGAATTACTGCAATACTCCGAAGCATATCTGTGAAAAAAGAAGAACAGCTAACATATCTGATTAAAAGAAATGCATTTTCAATTTTGTTGTTATACATTCCATCAAATTTCACTAATAATCTCTGCAGCCAAAATTATCATCGCATCCATTGAAGGATACCTCAAGGGGTGTAGTTTACTAAATGAAGCCATTTTTGGCGGGAATTTGACAATCTCTTTACCTCAGACTTCATTGTAAGCGGCCTACGCTGGAAAATACAAGCATGTGAATTATGCTCTGTGAAAGTTTAATTATTGACAACTTTCTCTGGACACTGGTTTTTACTACAAAAACAATGTAGCCACATATATCTTATATAGTTTTTGTTCATAAGGAGTTACTGCATCATTTTGGGGGGGAATTACTACAATACTCCAAAACATGTCTGTGAAAAAGCTGAACAGCTGACAGATCTGAATAAAAGAAATGAATTTTTCATTTTCTTGTTATACATTCTATTAAATTTCACCAATAATCTCTGCAGCCAAAATGATCAATGCATCCATCCAAGGGTACCTCAGGGGGTGTAGTTTACTAAATGAAGTCATTTTTGGTGGGAATTTGACAATCTCTTTACCTCAGACTTCATTCTAAGCGGCCTACACTGGAAAATACAAGCATGTGATTTATGCTCTTTGAAAGCTCAATTATTGACAGTTTTCTTTGGACACTGCTTTTTACTACAAAAACAATGTAACCACACATATCTGATATTGTTTTATTTCAAAGGAGTTACTGAATCATTTTTTGGGTAGATTTTCTGCCATATTCCAAAGCATGTCTGTGAAAAAGCAGAAATGTATATATTACCATTGAATTGCAATAGGTAACATTTGATTGGCTGTTGTAAGCTCCGCCCAATTTTCTAAATTTTAACTCTAGTCACCCAGTCATGGTCTGTGCCAAGTTTGGGGCCTCTGGCTTTAAAACTGTGAGAATGGCAATATTTAAAACATTTACATTGATGTCAATAGGTGAAATCTGATTGGCTGTTTGTGGCTCCACCCACTTTTCCTTAGTTTTGACCACAGTCACCCAGTGAGTAATTGTGCTAAGTTTGGGATGCCTGGCATTTAAACTGCAATAATAGCAATAGTTAATCTTTTTTCATTAAGGTCAATAGCTGAAATCTGATTGACTGTTATTGCCCCACCCCTTTTTTCCCCTAACTGTGATCCACAGTCACTCAGTGGCCAACACTTTAAGGTTTGGGAATCATGGCATTCAAAGTGTCGAAATGGCAGATGTTTTAATTTCTCCATTGAAAATCAATGAGTGAAATATGATTGGTTGTCGGTGGCTCCGCCCACTTTTTCTAACCTTGAAGTGCAAACACCCAGTGAGAACATTTGTAAACTTTGGGGTCCTTGACACCAATAATATGAGAATAGCAGAATTTTAAATGTTCCCATGTAAATAAATCACTGAAATTCAATTGGCTGCTTTAAAAAATTTGAACCCAAGCTGCAATTTAAAATTTCCCATATAAAACAAACAGCTGAAATGTGATTGGCTGTCGACAGCTCCGCCCACTTTTCCAAAATTCTAACCATAGTAACCCAGTGACCCACGGTGCCAAGTTTGGGGACTCTGGCTTTAAAACTGTTAGAATGACAGCTTTTACAATTTTCTCATTAAAGTCAATAGGGAAAATCTGATTGGTTGTTTGTGGCTCCGCCCACTTTTGCAGTCCCCAAAATGTGACAGAAATGTTACATCAACCCCATGACTAAGTGTCCCAAGTTTGGTGAGTTTACCTTCACATCTGTCTGATTGGCGAAAGTTTAACATTTTCCAATGAAAGTCTATGGGAAAAAATGGGGTTTTCGGGGGGCCACCCCAGGGGCACCGAGGGTAAGATCGCTTAACAGAGCACAAGCAACCTACACGGCTATGGGCCGAAGAAGTGAGCAAAGTTTCACACATGCCCTCCTAAACCTCTTAAAACTGTGGGATGAATAGCATTTCCATGTTAAAAGGATTATTTGCACCGATTAACATTGGGCAGGTGTGGTAGCGAAGGGGGACTGTGTTTGTCTACCGAGTGCAACGTTGTGAGTTCGACTCCAGGACCAGCAGGGAGCTGGCATGGGCAACCTGGACGTGGGTTAATGTCCATGGCGGGAGCTGGGACGTTGACTCAAACACCCTGGGGACGACGCAGTAACTGCGTCACACCTGCCCACATTTTTATGTCGCAATACTTTCTGACTGATTTTAGCAGCAATTAATTTTTTCCCTTTGGCTGTTGCTGGCTCCGCCCACTTTTTTTTTTACCATTTCAGCCCACGGGTATTTTTCATCTTATGACCGAGAGGAATTTTCCCATTTCAGCGCTCCTCTCTTTCATTCCCCAATAACTTTATCACTACTTGTCACAAAGAAATGATCTATACCTTGTTTTTTCCACCACCAATTAGGCTTTCTTTGGGTGGTACATTATGCTAAGAATTATTTTATTCTAAATGCATTTTAACGGAAATAATTAAGAAAAAATGGAAAAAATCATTATTTCTTAGTTTTCGACCATTATAGTTTTAAAATACCACATGCTACCGTAATTAAAATCCACACATTTTATTTGCCCATTTGTCACGGTTATTGCAATGGTAAAATTATATCCCTAGTATAATGTATGGTGACAATATTTTATTTGGAAATAAAAGTACATTTTTTCAGTTTTACATCCATCGCTAATTTTTAGCCCATACATTTATAATAATATGGCCTCTCGACATACATTTTTTTTTTTATTCCCTAAAGTCAGTAGATGTAATTTTACTATTTGGCCATGCTGAGCAAAATCCTATGTAGCGTACAAGTACGCTACATAGGAAATAATGTTTTGCTCCATTATTCCTAGGGAAGTGATGCAGGCTTCAAAGGAGGCCAGCGTCACGGGTGTCCTGTGGGGAGATTAATGAATGGGAACTTTGTTCCCATTCATTAGTGTAACGATTGGGCGGCGGAAAGTGGTGGAAATCGTCGGCAGAAGGAAGCGCGTCGGCTCTATCTAAGACTAAACACTGTCTTTGAACAAAAACAGTGTTTATTCTCGGTGGACACATACGGATTGGCACAGGTGACTTTTGTCCCCTGCAGCCAATCCCCCCTGTTGCCGGCAACATCGCGATCGTGAGCATCTGCCCGCATGATCGTGTGCAACCCCCCCCCCAAACTGCAGGGACGTGACTAGCGCGTTTCTTCGGCTGTAGGAGCTGCTGCTGGGGACGTGAAGCTCATGTTCGCGTGGCATAAATGGTTAAAATAAGCTTACCGCAGTGAACTTGAGATTAATATATGAAAGGCTGATAACTGATAACTGTTCCTAACGTTAGCATTATGCCGCTAGTTACCACAGCAGTGCCCGCATTAGTTTTTTTCTTCTTGAAAGTGAGTGCTTCATGCTGATATCAAAGTAAACAATACAAGCGAGAGCAAAAATGCAAATGCAGACGCATACAGGTTTATTAATTTTGCGGCAAAATCTGGACATGCACCGCACAGGACTCACATGACAGGCAAGTTGAAAATGCAAAAGATACTGCTTAATTGCCTCGAGATAAGTAAATCCTACGCCGCAGTTGTGGCCACTTGTCTCGGAAGCGGCATAGTATTTACACCGCTGGATTTCAACGGTACTGTTTCAATCGACTGTGCACACTGTTGGTGAATCAGCTGTGGTAAATCAAGGTATTGTGTATTTTTTTATGCATAATTCTACTTGTAGTTTTGTACACATATGGAAATCCTGCCAAGCTCTCCCATTATTCAGGGGGAAAAACGCATAGAAATGCATATAAAAATGTTCAAAAATGAGCTGAAACACGTTTGCATTTTTAAAGTCCATTTATGTGCGATCCCAAATGCACCTGATGTGAACAAGGCCTTAATGAATCGGTAAGGAGCCAGTTTTATTGGCTCCCTACCATGTGATCGCTGTGAGCCAATCACTGTGATCACTAGGTAGAAAGCAATAAAGTTGCATTCTCTCCAGCTTTCTCCACCAGTCTGCAGTGATCTCTGGACAGAGAGAGCTGTAGCTGCTGTGTGTCTGTGTCTCACAGACAGCGTTACAGTGTAAAACACATTTATTCACATAATTTCACCCCACAACCCCTGTGATCCCTTTCCAGTCACCTCTAGTATGTAGGTGACGTCAGCAGTATATATATATATATATATATATATATATATATATATATATATATATATATATATATATATATATATATATAATATATATATATATGCTGTGTAAAGTTACTGTATACAGGGGCTGTATCCCTTATACAGTTAGTTTATGTAATGTATGTATATTGAGAACTATCTCTGGGCACTGTTTTTTTTACCACAGAAACAATGTAGCCACATATATCTTATATTGTTTTATTCAGAAGGTGTTACTGAATCATTTTGAGGGTGAATTACTGCAATACTCTGAAGCATATCTGTGAAAAAAGAAGAACAGCTAACATATCTGATTAAAAGAAATGCATTTTCAATTTTGTTGTTATACATTCCATCAAATTTCACTAATAATCTCTGCAGCCAAAATTATCATCGCACCCATTGAAGGATACCTCACGGGGTGTAGTTTACTAAATGAAGCCATTTTTGGCGGGAATTTGACAATCTCTTTACCTCAGACTTCATTGTAAGCGGCCTACGCTGGAAAATACAAGCATGTGAATTATGCTCTGTGAAAGCTCAATTATTGACAACTTTCTCTGGACACTGGGTTTTACTACAAAAACAATGTAGCCACATATATCTTATATAGTTTTTGTTCATAAGGAGTTACTGCATCATTTTGGGGGGGAATTACTACAATACTCCAAAACATGTCTGTGAAAAAGCTGAACAGCTGACAGATCTGAATAAAAGAAATGAATTTTTCATTTACTTGTTATACATTCTATTAAATTTCACCAATAATCTCTGCAGCCAAAATGATCAATGCATCCATCCAAGGGTACCTCAGGGGGTGTAGTTTACTAAATGAAGTCATTTTTGGTGTGAATTTGACAATCTCTTTACCTCAGACTTCATTCTAAGCGGCCTACACTGGAAAATACAAGCATGTGATTTATGCTCTTTAAAAGCTCAATTATTGACAGTTTTCTTTGGACACTGCTTTTTACTACAAAAACAATGTAACCACACATATCTGATATTGTTTTATTTAAAAGGAGTTACTGAATCATTTTTTGGGTAGATTTTCTGCCATATTCCAAAGCATGTCTGTGAAAAAGCAGAAATGTATATATTACCATTGAATTGCAATAGGTAACATTTGATTGGCTGTTGTAAGCTCCACCCAATTTTCTAAATTTTAACTCTAGTCACCCAGTCATGGTCTGTGCCAAGTTTGGGGCCTCTGGCTTTAAAACTGTGAGAATGGCAATATTTAAAACATTTACATTGATGTCAATAGGTGAAATCTGATTGGCTGTTTGTGGCTCCACCCACTTTTCCTTAATTTTGACCACAGTCACCCAGTGAGTAATTGTGCTAAGTTTGGGATGCCTGGCATTTAAACTGCAATAATAGCAATAGTTAATCTTTTTTCATTAAGGTCAATAGCTTAAATCTGATTGACTGTTATTGCCCCACCCCTTTTTTCCCCTAACTGTGATCCACAGTCACTCAGTGGCCAACACTTTAAGGTTTGGGAATCATGGCATTCAAAGTGTCGAAATGGCAGATGTTTTAATTTCTCCATTGAAAATCAATGAGTGAAATATGATTGGTTGTCGGTGGCTCCGCCCACTTTTTCTAACCTTGAAGTGCAAACACCCAGTGAGAACATTTTTAAACTTTGGGGTCCTTGACACCAATAATATGAGAATAGCAGAATTTTAAATGTTCCCATGTAAATAAATCACTGAAATTCAATTGGCTGCTTTAAAAAATTTGAACCCAAGCTGCAATTTAAAATTTCCCATATAAAACAAACAGCTGAAATGTGATTGGCTGTCGACAGCTCCGCCCACTTTTCCAAAATTCTAACCATAGTAACCCAGTGACCCACAGTGTCAAGTTTGGGGACTCTGACTTTAAAACTGTTAAAATGACAGCTTTTACAATTTTCTCATTAAAGTCAATAGGGAAAATCCGATTGGTTGTTTGTGGCTCCGCCCACTTTTGCAGTCCCCAAAATGTGACAGAAATGTTACGTCAACCCCATGACTAAGTGACCCAAGTTTGGTGAGTTTACCTTCACATCTGTCTGATTGGCGAAAGTTTAACATTTTCCAATGAAAGTTTATGGGAAAAAATGGGGTTTTCGGGGGGCCACCCCAGGGGCACCGAGGGTAAGATCGCTTAACAGAGCACAAGCAACCTACACGGCTATGGGCCGAAGAAGTGTGCAAAGTTTCACACATGCCCTCCTAAAACTCTTAAAACTGTGGGATGAATAGCGTTTCCATGTTAAAAGGATCATTTGCACCGATTAACATTGGGCAGGTGTGGTAGCGATGGGGGACTGTGTTTGTCTACCAAGCGCAACGTTGTGAGTTCGACTCCCGGACCAGCAGGGAGCTGGCATGGGCAAACTGGACGTGGGTTAATGTCCATGGCGGGAGCTGGGACGTTGACTCAAACACCCTGGGGACGACGCAGTAACTGCGTCACACCTGCCCAAATTTTTATGTCGCAATACTTTCTGACTGATTTTAGCAGCAATTAATATTTTCCCTTTGGCTGTTGCTGGCTCCGCCCACTTTTTTTTTTACCATTTCAGCGCATGAGTATTTTTCATCTTATGACCGAGAGGAATTTTCACATTTCAGCGTTCCTCCCTTTCATTCCCCAATAACTTTACCACTACTTGTCACAAAGAAATGATCTATACCTTGTTTTTTCCACCACCAATTAGGCTTTCTTTGGGTGGTACATTATGCTAAGAATAATTTTATTCTAAATGCATTTTAACGGAAATAATTAAGAAAAAAATGGAAAAAATCATTATTTCTTAGTTTTCGACCATTATAGTTTTAAAATACCACATGCTACCGTAATTAAAATCCACACATTTTATTTGCCCATTTGTCACGGTTATTGCAATGGTAAAATTATATCCCTAGTATAATGTATGGTGACAATATTTTATTTGGAAATAAAGGTATATTTTTTCAGTTTTACATCCATCGCTAATTTTTAGCCCATACATTTATAATAATATGGCCTCTTGACATACATTTTTTTTATTATTCCCTAAAGTCAGTAGATGTAATTTTACTATTTGGCCACGCTGAGCAAAATCCTATGTAGCGTACAAGTACGCTACATAGGAAACAATGTTTTGCTCCATTGTTCCTAGGGAAGTGATGCAGGCTTCAAAGGAAGCCTGCGTCAAGGGTGTCCTGTGGGGAGATTAATGAATGGGAACTTTGTTCCCATTCATTAGTGTAACGATTGGGCGGCGGAAAGCGGCGGAAATCGTTGGCAGAAGGAAGCGCGTCGGCTCTATCTAAGAATAAACACTGTCTTTAAACAAAAACAGTGTTTATTCTCGGTGGACACGTACGGATTGGCACAGGTGACTTTTGTCCCCTGCAGCCAATCCCCCCTGTTGCCGGCAACATCGCGATCGTGAGCATCTGCCCGCATGATCGTGTGCAACCCCCCCCAAACTGCAGGGACGTGACTAGCGCGTCCCTGCGGCTGTAGCAGCTGCTGCTGGGGACGTGAAGCTCACGTCCGCGTGGCATAAATGGTTAAAATAAGCTTATCGCAGTGAACTTGAGATTTATATATGAAAGGCTGATAACTGATAACTGTTCCTAACCAGAGCCGGATTAAGGCCAAATGGGGCCCTAAGCAAAATAGCAGATTTGGGCCCCCTTCCCTAAACCCCCTCCAACGTTTTATGCATCAATTCAGATATGAAGTGAGAGGGATATGGAGGCTGACACAGACACAGACACACACACACACACGACACAAACACACACACCAGACACATAGAACACACACACAGGATCAACCAATAGCCACTTGCTTTGAGGTCAGCTGACCAACCTGGTCAGCTGATCCCTCCTTGTTTGTCATAAAGTTTCTGCCTCTCAGCGCGCGCGCACGCGTACTCCTCAGCCTGTGTGAACTAACAGGCCCAGCCACACCAGACGCACGCTGCTGCGTGCAAACCGCCACGCTGGACGCGGAATCAGCCGCCTTGCCGCCAGTACACGCGGCGGCTTTTACGCGTTTTATCACAGGTAGCATGTTTTATTTTAAAGCTATAATGGCGGAAAACTGAGAAATAATGAATTTTTTTCTTAATATTCCTGTTAAAATGCATTTAGAAAAAAATAATTCTTAGCAAAATGTACCACCCAAAGAAAGCCTAATTGGTGGCGGAAAAAAACAATATAGATCAATTAATTGTGATAATTAGTGATGAAGTTATTGGCAAATGAATGGGAGGTGAAAATTGCCCGGATGCATAAGGTGAAAAATACCCGCGGCCTGAAATGGTTAAACAATACCAGTTACCTTTACCTGGCCACCATGCTGATCTATGTGACTGCAGTAGTGTCTGACTCACACCAGAAACAAGCATACAGTTAATCTTGTCAGATTTGATAAAAATGTCACAAACGCCTAATCTGCTGCATGCTTGTTCATGGTCTACATGTATTAGAGTCACAGCATCAGGAGGCTAGCCAGGCAACTGGTATTGCTTAAATGGAAATAAATATAGCAGCCTTCATATACCTCTCACTTCAGGTTTCCTTTAACCTCCTGGATGGTATGCCCAGAGCCGGATTAAGGCCAAATGGGGCCCTAAGCAAAATAGCAGATTTGGGCCCCTTCCCTAAACCCCCTCCAACGTTTTATGCATCAATTCAGATATGAAGTGAGAGGGATATGGAGGCTGACACAGACACAGACACACACACACACGACACAAACACACACACCAGACACATAGAACACACACACAGGACACAGACACACACACACACCAGACACTGACACACAGGACACACACACCTCTATTTATATAGAAAACAATTGAAATTGGAGCTTTCTCTCTCCTTCACACACTTCATGTCAGCCCCAGCAGCCAGGCAACTGCAAGACCTCTAAACTCCTCTGATGCCCTGGTGTAAAGATTGCGAAGATTAGACTTCAGAGCAACTGGCCAACTGTACCTGGCCACAGACAGCCTGCTGAGAGCTATAGTGTTAATAATTAGTAGAGGGGAGAAAGATCACAGGCACAGGGGATGGAAGGTGACAGAGAAGCTTATAATGTCCACTGAATTGTGGAGGAAAGAATGCAGAACGTCAGCAGACACATACTGTAGCACGGATCCATCCTTACCACTCAGTTGATTCAATCTGTGCCCTGCAAGCAGCTGAGCAGAAGTTTGTGAGGAGGGTGGATGGAGAGCTGAAGAGACACGCTGCTACAGGTGGCTAAAGCTACAATGTCCGTGCAGCTGCTGCTGGCTATTGTTAATATCCTGCTCTCTGCTCCGTCTCTAACTCTCTATTCCGGTTACTTCCTGTATTTAGAAGCCCACTGCCCTGCCTGCACGCACAAATTTGAAGGTGCTTGTCACAGCACACGGCTGTAAATGGATGGGCGGCATGTGGGAAATGTTGTGGAAGGCTCTCCACCTGCAGCAGTGTAGCACCCTTTGCATTTTCACAATCAACGTTTATTGAAGGTTAATTAGCAGTACAAAATAGCAAAAAGACATTTTGTTAGATGGGAATCATCAAAACACTGTTGCAATGTCTACAGGTTGCCAACATTAACATATAAAACGATAAGCAGAGAAGTTATGATGTCTTTGAGAACTAGATAGTGTTTCCTCAGTGTGTTATAGCTATAGAGCATTGTACCAGACATCTCTATATATTCCATGAAACTGGAAGAGAGAAAGAAGAAGGGGGAAGAGGCCCTGGAGTAGGAAGAGGTGAATAAGGAAAGAAGGAGGGTAGGAGGGAGCGAAAATGGGCCTTTATAAGGGCCCAACAACTCAGGTGAATAAGATGGTTTTGTATTGGGAGGAAGTCTGGAACTCTGACCAGAGTGACCATGTTATTGTATATTGTTCAGACCTATCTTGTGAAAGTAGAATTAGGTGCTCCATTCTGTCAATGGAGTCAACCTTCCTGACCCATGATTTAATTGAGGGGGGAGTGGGAGATTTCCAGTGGAGAGGAATCATGCTTCTGGCCGCATTGAGGAGGTGTACTGTCAGAGATTTTTTATAAGACTTTATAGGCTCATGAGTGTCGTGCAGAAGAAGAGTGTTGGGTGTGAATGCCACCGCACTCTCAGTGATCTTCTCAACCAATTGGTGTATTTCCACCCAGTAGGGTTTTATTTGGGGACAGGACCAAAATATATGGAAAATGTCGGCTTGTGGGGCATTACATCTCCAGCAAGAATCTGGGGAGGATGGGAAGATCTTATGTAAAATAAAGGGGGTTTTGTACCACCTAGAGAGAATCTTATATCCCAGCTCTTGGGTATTAGTGTTTAGGGAGCCTTTGTGGTTGATGAGAAAAATTTTGCCCCATTGCTCATCATCAAGGGAGATACCTAGCTCTTTTTCCCAATCAGTCTGGAACTTGAGTTTAGCTGGTGAGGGTGCTACCAAAATCATCTGGTAGAGTTGTGACACAAGATGCCTGTTTGGTCCTTCACTAACGATCAACGATTCGAAAGTGGTGAGTTGTTTTGACCAACTAGTTTGGGATTTTAGGGAGTTGAGGAAATGTCGGATTTGAAAAAATTGCCAAAGCGCCAGGGGAATGTCCTCTCTCAATGCGGCCATTTCAGTAAATGATTTGACTCTCCCATGGGAAATGAAGTCTCTGACTCTAGGCCCGCCCCCCTTTGGCCAATTTTGGAGAAAAGGTATCTCATTACCGGCAGGGAATTGTGGATTATCAGTTAGTGGGGAAAGTTTGCCAGGCAACGAGGCCAGGGCCAGAGCAGGCAGGAATTTCCTCATGTTTTTCACAGTTGCCAACATGATGGGATTTTCCCATGATTTGATCGTCTTTGTGGGTCTGTCTGCCCAGCCCAAGGCATAGGATGCACATGCAGCAGTTTCTTGTTCAATGATTACCCAGTTTTTGGGAGTTTTCATTTGAGACCACTCCACCACCCTGCATAATTGTGAAGCCAGATGGTAATTGAACAGGTCTGGCAGTCCTGTGCCCCCTGAGTCTTTAGGCAGCGAGAGAGTTGCTCGTTTAATGCGAGGAGGTTTGTGGCCCCAGATGAATTTATTGATTTGAGCCTGGAGGTTTTTAAGAAAAGAAGGTGGGAGGATTATGGGGATGCATTGGCTGATATATAGAAATCGTGGCAGGATGTTCATCTTAACAGATGCCATTCTGCCAAACCAAGAAAGGTTTCTCTGCTGTCCCCAGTTCAAGAGGTCTGTCCCCAATGTTTCTCCAAGAGGCACAAAGTTAGATGAAAAAAGGTCGTTTAGGTTACGGGTGATGTTGATCCCTAAGTAACGAAGCGAGGTGGGAGCCCATAAAAATTTAAAGGTATTTTTGCATGCAGTTATTAGGTCCTCCGGTATGAGGATATTCATGGCGACTGATTTGTGGAAATTAATTTTTAGGTTGGATATTTTCCCAAATTCTTCAAAATGATGAATTAGATTGGGAAGCGAGGTCAGAGGATCCTGGAGGTAAAAGAGGAGATCATCTGCAAATGCCGAGATAAGTTGGCAAGAATTGCCCACCTTTATCCCCTTAATAGAGCTATCCGCTCTCACCGCATTTAGGAAGGGTTCCAGGGTGAGTATGTAAATCAAAGGGGACAGGGGACAGCCCTGTCTGGTTCCATTAGAGATTGCAAATGGCTCTGAAAGTAGGCCATTTGCTCTAACCCTTGCTGAGGGATTAGAATACAGGAGACCAATCCAGTTTCTCATTGAGTCACCAAGGCCTAAACTTGACAGGGTGGCACGGATATAGTCCCACGCCACCCTGTCAAAGGCCTTCTCTGCGTCAGTAGAGAGAAGGAAGGCCCTAATTGATTTTTTTTTGGTATAAGCAATCATATTCACTGTACGCATCACATTATCCTTGGCCTCTCTACCTGGTACAAAACCAGCCTGGTCAGGGCAGATATGATCAGGTATAAAGGGGAGTAGTCTGTTGGCCAGAATTTTTGCTAGTAATTTGGCGTCAAGGTTTAAAAGGGAGATTGGCCTGTAGTTGGAGCAACACTGGGGATCTCTCCCTTCCTTGGGAATAACCGAGATGTATGCTTCTAAGAATTGTTTGGAGGGGTTTTGCGAAGGAGCGATAGAATTAAAGGCCAACACGAAGGCTGGGGCCAGTATAGAGCTGAAAGATTTATAGTATTGTGCTGTGTACCCGTCAGGGCCAGGAGCTTTCCCAGGTTTTAGTGATTTAACCGCCGTCAGAAACTCATCTGGGGTGATAGGGGCTTCTAGATCCTCCTTATCTGACTCCGAGAGGTGGAAGGGGGTAGAGTGTCTTGCCAAGAAATCAGTCAGTAGAGAGTCTCTATCATTGGATTGCTCGATGTTGGTAGGAATATGTTTGAGATTGTACAGGGATTCGTAGTAATCCCGAAATATATCCTCAGATTTAAGAAGTTTATGCTGGTTCTTATTGACAAGGGAGGGAATGTGGGATTGAAGCAACTGCTTCCTAAGTGCTCTGGCCAAATACTTCCCACTTTTGTTGGCAGACTCATAGAAAATTTTCTTTCCCACCATCACCTTCCTCCTAGCCTCAGAGGTCAAAAGAAAGTCTAACTTTTGCCGGGCAGTTGTCAATTCTTCTAGGGTCTGATTGGCGAGAGATTGTTTATGAAGCGATTCCAATCGCATAATCTCTGTGGAGAGTGTCTGAATATCCTCCTCTCTCTCTCTTTTTAATTTGGATCCCATTTGAATGAGTTGACCCCTAATGACTGGTTTGTGTGCTTCCCAGATGGTGAGGTTGGAAACCTCTGAGTTCTTGTTAGTGTGGAAATAACTTTCCAGGGCACGTGAGATTGTCTCAGTTCTATGTTTTTCGGCTAGGAGCCCTGGATGTAACCTCCAACACCAAGTTTTGGACTGTTTATCTGGAAAACGTAGGGTGAGAAAAATCGGGGCGTGGTCAGAGAATGATTTAAAGCCTATGGATGAGTCACACACGAGGCCAAGGTCTCTTTGGGTAACAAAGAAGTAATCAATTCTGGTATATTTATTATGTAGTGAGGAGAAAAAAGTGTAGTCCTTGTCTCGTGGGTGACCCACCCGCCATGCATCCATGCACGTCAGGCTTTGTAATTTGGTCTTCACGTTGCGAAGAGTTTTGTAGGAGAGAGAGGAGGATCCGTCCGAACAGTCCAACAATGGGTTGAGGGGGATATTGAAATCGCCTCCTAACAGGAGTATACCTTTATAAAATGTCGTAAGTCTAGAGATTACGGCACTGATAAATGACGTCTGCTGTTTATTTGGGGCGTAGAGTGAAGCGAGTGTAACACAATTCTCACCAATCTTACCCTTCACAAACAAGTATCTACCCTCCGGATCCCTCTCCAGGTCTTCCACTGCAAAGGGAACACTTCTATGGAAGAAAATAGAAACTCCCTTAGATTTAGAGGTTGGAGACGTGGAGTGGAACGCCATTGGGAAGTCTCGAGAGAATCTAGTGGGAATGTGATTGGTGCGTAGGTGGGTCTCCTGCATAAAGGCTATGTGCACCCTATCTCTACGGGCCGAGTCAAAGACCATTGACCGTTTCTCAGGGGTTTTTAAGCCATTTACATTTAGTGACATAAACTTGAAGGCAACTGGGCCATTCGAGGTTTTGGAGGTGTCTTGTTGGGGATGAGACATTGTGTAGGTAAGGTACTCTCCCACTTTAAATGGGGCAGTAAGATGGGGAAGAGGGTCAGGTGACCGTAGAAAAGAGGTGGAAAGAGGGATAAGAGGAAGGAAAAAGAAGAAAAAGGAAGAGATCCGGTTCATGGATAGCCACAGGAACAGTCAACAGGAGTTGGGTAGCAGTGTGTGGCTCTTACGTTTAAGGGACACAACAGAGGAAAGATAAAGCAAACCACTCGGATATACTATGGAGGAGTATACCCGAAACCAATGTGGTATGTCTCGTCAGTGTGAATATCTCCACACTGTGTGGGGGGTTAACCAGATAACAGCTAGAGGTGGTACCAAAGACCGAACACGAACCCCTCCCCACCCACTTTGTCAGCTTCTGTGTACCACAGCTCCGGGCCAGAGTAAAAGAGAGAAAAAAAAAAAGCAACAAAAAAATAACAGAAAAACAGAAGCCAAGCCCAACCAAGGGCAGCACCCGGCATAAGTCACCAGGCAGCGATCAGCAAGCATGCATATATATAAGAACAACATTGTGAACCAATATGGCTATATAACCTCCCCAGCCCCCCCCCCCCCCGAAACTCAACGATGCCCCCCCACGTTGAAGCATACAAGTAACGCTGATTGTGAGATCTCGCTCCGTCCACCACCCGGAACAAAAAGGCCAGATACCGTGTGGAGCGGAAGAAGTCCCAATGAGCAATGCATTGAGGGGGTCACTTGAAAGTTACAGGCTAATTACCAAGCATCCCAGTGTGTACAGTACAAACATAGTGCAGCAGTCCCCATTCATATAAGAACAGAACCCTCCCCATCCACAGCTTAAATAAACATTGTTAGGTTAAGCATGTCATTTTTTTAAAAAGTCATCGTTGTGCTCCCTCCTGAGAGGGAGACTAGGGGAGACTAATCTAGAGGAACATGGGCGTAGAGGGGGTAAGCCTGGCATCAGTTCCGGGATACTTCGGGAGGAGGTGTAGTAGGTCAGTCTCACCTTTGCGTATTATCAGTCTCGATGTTGAAGCTATCCCCAGGGAATGGGGGCTCTTAGGCATGGTAGCAGATAAGGTGACAGCTGGAAAAGGAGCAAAAATAGTAACAGGGGAAGGGGGGGGGGGGGGACGGAGAGGGAAGTGTCAAACAGCATAGGGAGCATTTTACCGTCCAGTCTCAGGTCACCTGGGGAGAGGATATCAGGATCAGAAATGTCCCACCCGGATCAGGACAAGCCACAGTTCTTAGAAAGTAGTCAATCCTCGTCAGATAGATCCAGTTGTTGCTCCGATGACAGCACGGCATTCCTATCTACTTCTGTCGTGGCATTAGAACAGGCAGCGTCTATTGGCGTCAAATCACTCGGCTTACGCGTGTCCCGAGAACCCACAGTGGGGGTCTGTGACATGCCATCCCAGTTAGGAATCTTGAGGACAGGGATCTCTAAGTCCAGGCAGAAGTCTTTTAGGCCAGCATTGTCTCTGAGTGCGAACATCTTGCCTCCAGTGAAGACCGTCAAAGCGAAGGGGAAGCGCCAGCGGTATGTAAGGCCCTTGTCTTTAATAGCTTTTAAGAGTGGCTTCAGGGCCCTCCTTTTGGCTAAGGTGATGTTGGAAAGGTCTTGGTATAAATGAATTTGAGTCTCATTAAAGAGGATTTCATCCTGACTTCTGGCAGCACGCATAATTTCCTCTTTGGTTGGGAATGAGGCCAGGCAGCATATTATATCACGAGGTAGGTCATTATCAGCTGTACGGGGCTTGAGGGCGCGATGTGCCCTAACGAAATCTATGGTGGTCTCCGGGTCCCGCTCTAGGAGGTTGTTGAAGATGGCGGACAGGGCCTTAGGGATCTGGTCTGTAGTTACTGACTCCGGGACTCCCCTGACTCGAATATTGCATCGACGTCCTCTGTTGTCAAGGTCCTCAAGGTGTCGAGAATGGTCAGTAAGTAGTGAGGTATGGACCAGAGCTGTCCGTTGCAGAGTCACTATGTGCGAGTCCCTTTTGGCACCCGCAGCTTCGAGGGAGTGGAGTCTTGCACCGATGGCGACCACTTCGCTGCGCACATCTGCTATCGCAGAATGAAGCGAGTTTTTAATGTCATTCGCCATGGCCCTGATGTCTGCCAGAGTGGAAGGTCTGTCTTGTGCATCACCAACGTTAGTAGTTGTCGGGGGAGAGGAGCCGGAGGATGAGTGCGCTGGTGCGTTCTCCTTAGCCGGCGCCATCTTGGCGGCCTGCGTGCTGCCTTTGTGTGGTTTGAAGATCTCCGGGATAACTCGTCCACTTGTTGTCTGGAGTGTCTTGGGGTCTGCCGTGGAGGCTTGGCTGCTTCTCGTGCTTCTCATAGCCAGGAGCAGGGTGGATTAAGCCAGGAAATGTAGCTTCTAGTGAGCGGGGAGCAGGAGCTCTGAATTCAGGCGGCCATCTCTGAACGGCGTCAAGCCACGCCCCCCACCCTTTGCATTTTCCCGCCTGCTCAGAAATCCAGCCCTGCTGAGGCATGGTCAGGAGGAGTGAGCACGGTGATGTGGTGCAGGGCGCACACTGCATGCTTACTTTCTGTGGGCTGATGTGAAGGCTGAGCGTCTGTTTACCATAGCAACAGCGACGCTCAGCCTCAGCTTATTTCCAGAACCCGAACAGCGCTGCAGCAGGCCAGGCAGGAAAGAAGGTAAAAGAGCCGGATGATTATGCGTACATGCTGATGGGGCTCCTTAGCTGCAGCAGGCATGAAAACGCTAATGGAAGGATGCTGATGGGGCCCTTTAAACCCTGGATGGGGCCCTAAGCTGATGCTTGATGTGCCTGGTGGATGATCCGGCCCTGGGTATGCCCGACACTTTGTGGGGCAAGAAAAATAAGCTGAAAGTGGCATTCCCCTCAGGAAGTTTTCTAGAGCACACTGTGATCCCAGGATAGGCTAGCTAGCTAGAAGTGACCCAGTGTAGCTTAGCTAACTATAGGAGTCCCAGTATAGAAGCTCCCCTCCCCAGAGCTATTCTCCCCACCGCCCTTCTCCCCATCTCTCTCCATCTATCTCTTCCTCTCCCTCTGCAGTCATAGCGGGTGGCCGGTGCTGTTACTCACCATGCCTCTCACCAGTGCTGCCGATCACCCACTTTAGTCTTCTCTGTCCACAGTACAGGGATGCCGCATGATGATGTCATCATGCTGTATCCCTGTACTGTGGACAGAGAAGATTAGAGCGGGCGAGAGGCAGAGTGAGTAACAGTGCCGGCCACCCGATATGACTACAGAGAGAGAGAAAAGGGAGGGAGAGATGGATGGATGCAGGAAGAGAGAGATGGTCGGGATCGGCAACCCGCTATCGCTGCAGAGTGAGAGGGAAGGATGCGGAGAGAGAAGGGGGGTATAGGTGAGGGGTGCTCCTATACTGGGCCTCTTTTAGCTAGCTAACCTATACTGGGGCACTAATAGCTAACTAACTATACTGGGGCACCTGAAGCTTACTAACTATACTGGGGCACTTGTAGCTTGCTAACTATACTAAAGCCGGCTAATTCTACTGAGTCACCTAAAGCTTGCTAACAATACTGAGGCACCTAAAGCTTGCTAACAATACTGAGGCACCTAAAGCAGGCTAACTATACTGGGGCACTTGTGGCTGGCTAATTCTACTGAGGCACCTAAAGCTGGCTAACAATACTGAGGCACCTAAAGCTGGCTAACGATACTGAGGCACCTATAGCTGGCTAAGGATACTGAGGCACCTACTGCTGGCTAAGGATACTGAAGCACCTAAAGCAGGCTAACGATACTGAGGTGCCTATAGCTGGATAAGGATACTGAGGCACCTACAGCTGGCTAAGGATACTGAGGCACCTAAAGCAGGCTAACTATACTGGGGAAAGTATAGCTGGATTACCAGTACCTGGGCACCTATAGCTAGCTAACCTATACTGGGGTACCTATACTCGGCTACCTATACTGGGGACACTTATACTCACCATTGGCATGCTGATCCCTCTTTGTGTACCTCCAATAGTGACATGTTCCCCGGCGATCGGTGTTGAATGCGCCAGCATTACGCAACCTCATTAGAGATGTCGCGAACCTCCGATTTTCGGTTCGCGAACCGGGTTCGCGAACTTCCGCGGAAGGTTCGGTTCGCGGAAAAGTTCGCGAACTGCAATAGACTTCAATGGGGAGGCGAACTTTGAAAAATAGAAAAAATTATGCTGGCCACAAAAGTGATGGAAAAGATGTTTCAAGGGGTCTAACACCTGGACGGGGGCATGGCGGAGTGGAATACATGCCAAAAGTCCCGGGGAAAAATCTGGATGTGACGCAAAGCAGCGTTTTAAGGGCAGAAATCACATTGAATGCTAAATTGCAGGCCTAACGTGCTTTCAAACATCTTGCATGTGTATACATCAATCAGGGAGTGTAATTAGAGTACTGCTTCACACTGACACACCAAACTCACTGTGTAACGCACCGCAAACAGCTGTTTGTGTAGTGACGGCCATGCTGGACTACTGCGCAACATGGCGAGATTGCTCTTCCTCACTCAGTGATGTCAGGTAATGTGTGACTTCCTTCTCAACTTTCCATGGCATTGTTAAAAAGCTTAGGTTTTGTTTTTAAATTACATTTTCTACTTGCTGTGTACTTGTGCAGTACCGCTACAATGAGAATCCTGTGGAGGTGGGCAAGTCTGCCATTGTGACCCCGGGTAATGGCCGGGTAATGAGGGGTTTGAATCCGGTGTGGAGCCTGAGCAACGGCTACCACTACACATCCAAGGAGGGCAGCGGGCAGGCATGCACGCCCGACCGCCCCGAGGTAGTGACCAAAAATAACAATACAGGAGGCGGACTTTCGAGGCCCTGCTGTGTATTTGAAAAGAATGTACTTTAAATCCTTGAACGAGAACCAGTTATGGCGGGGAAAGATGACACCACATTCCTTTCACGAGAATCATATGGAGGCGGGCAAGTCTGCCATTTGTGACCCTGGGTAATAGCCGGGGAATGAGGGATGGAATCCGGTGTGGAGCCTGAGAAACGGCTACCACTACACATCCAAGGAGGGCAGCAGGCAGGCATGCACGCCCGCCCCGAGGTAGTGACCAAAAATAACAATACAGGAGGCGGACTTTCGAGGCCCTGCTGTGTATTTGAAATGAATTAACTTTAAATCCTTTAACGGGAATCCGTTATGGAGGGCAAGTCTGCCATTGTCACCGCGGGGAATGAAGGTTGGATTCCGGCCCGAAGTGGGAGCCTGCTGAGACCCATGCTGTAGTTGCCCTGACCGTGCTTTGCAGACCAGGCATCTGTGGTCAGATGGACCCTTGAGCCAGCGGAAGACAAACCAAGTCGAAAGCATTTGCCAAGAATGTTTTACGGAGGGCACGCTTTTTTGCCCTTTTTTTACATTGTTTGAAAATGATAGATGGTTGTATTTTTAAATTGTTTGAAAGTTTAGATGGTTGTATTTTTACATTGTTTGCAAGTTTAGATGGTTGTATTTTTAAATTGGTTGAAAGTTTAGATGGTTGTATTTTTAAATTGTTTAAGTGTAGCCATTCTTCCTCCCCCCAGCCACGAACAATACCATGGGAACGTGGAGCAGCAGAAGCCCCTTGTGACGGCTGCCGCGGTTGTTCTCCGCGGCTTGTCTTTTGAGGGGTGCTGCTTTTCCTCAGGTGTTCTTGCCATAGCTGTTTGTGCCTTCTCTCCAGGTGCCTTCGTAAAGCACTTGTCCCTACGTGACAGTTGGCCTTTCCACGGCTCAATTTTTGCTGGCAGAGACAACAGATGGCTTTGCTCCGATCTGAGACACACACGTTAAAAAATTTCCAAACCGCTGAGCCCCCCTGGGCTGATGGCGCTACGGTGGCATCAGCAGCTGACGTTGAAGGACATGTTGGCTGTCTGGCCATAGCGGGCGATACATGGCGCCGGACACTGCCCCCAGCTGTTTCTGAGGACAAGCTCCCTCTTGTATTGCGTTCCGGAGTTGGAGCCTGATCAACGGCTACCACCACACATCCAGGCAAGGAGGGAGGCAGGCAGGCATGCACGCCCGCCACGAGGTAGTGACCAAAAATAACAATACAGGACTCAGGAGGACCTTTTGCGGCCCTAATTGAAATGAATTAACTTTAAATCCTTTAACGGGAATCCGTTATGGAGGGCAAGTCTGCCATTGTCACCGCGGGGAATGAAGGTTGGATTCCGGCCCGAAGTGGGAGCCTGCTGAGACCCATGCTGTAGCTGCCCTGACCGTGCTTTGCAGACCAGGCATCTGTGGTCAGATGGACCCTTGAGCCAGCGGAAGACAAACCAAGTCGAAAGCATTTGCCAAGAATGTTTTACGGAGGGCAAGTTTTTTTGCTCCTTTTTTACATTGTTTGAAAATGATAGATGGTTGTATTTTTAAATTGTTTGAAAGTTTAGATGGTTGTATTTTTACATTGTTTGCAAGTTTAGATGGTTGTATTTTTAAATTGGTTGAAAGTTTAGATGGTTGTATTTTTAAATTGTTTAAGTGTAGCCATTCTTCCTCCCCCCAGCCACGAACAATACCATGGGAACGTGGAGCAGCAGAAGCCCCCTGTGACGGCTGCCGCGGTTGTTCTCCGCGGCTTGTCTTTTGAGGGGTGCTGCTTTTCCTCAGGTGTTCTTGCCATAGCTGTTTGTGCCTTCTCTCCAGGTGCCTTCGTAAAGCACTTGTCCCTACGTGACAGTTGGCCTTTCCACGGCTCAATTTTTGCTGGCAGAGACAACAGATGGCTTTGCTCCGATCTGAGACACACACGTTAAAAAATTTCCAAACCGCTGAGCCCCCCTGGGTTGATGGCGCTACGGTGGCATCAGCAGCTGACGTTGAAGGACATGTTGGCTGTCTGGCCATAGCGGGCGATACATGGCGCCGGACACTGCCCCCAGCTGTTTCTGAGGACAAGCTCCCTCTTGTATTGCGTTCCGGAGTTGGAGCCTAATCAACGGCTACCACCACACATCCAGGCAAGGAGGGAGGCAGGCAGGCATGCACGCCCGCCACGAGGTAGTGACCAAAAATAACAATACAGGACTCAGGAGGACCTTTTGCGGCCCTAATTGAAATGAATTAACTTTAAATCCTTTAACGGGAATCCGTTATGGAGGGCAAGTCTGCCATTGTCACCGCGGGGAATGAAGGTTGGATTCCGGCCCGAAGTGGGAGCCTGCTGAGACCCATGCTGTAGCTGCCCTGACCGTGCTTTGCAGACCAGGCATCTGTGATCAGATGGACCCTTGAGCCAGCGGAAGACAAACCAAGTCGAAAGCATTTGCCAAGAATGTTTTACGGAGGGCAAGTTTTTTTGCCCCTTTTTTACATTGTTTGAAAATGATAGATGGTTGTATTTTTAAATTGTTTGAAAGTTTAGATAGTTGTATTTTTACATTGTTTGCAAGTTTAGATGGTTGTATTTTTAAATTGGTTGAAAGTTTAGATGGTTGTATTTTTAAATTGTTTAAGTGTAGCCATTCTTCCTCCCCCCAGCCACGAACAATACCATGGGAACGTGGAGCAGCAGAAGCCCCCTGTGACGGCTGCCGCGGTTGTTCTCCACGGCTTGTCTTTTGAGGGGTGCTGCTTTTCCTCAGGTGTTCTTGCCATAGCTGTTTGTGCCTTCTCTCCAGGTGCCTTCGTAAAGCACTTGTCCCTACGTGACAGTTGGCCTTTCCACGGCTCAATTTTTGCTGGCAGAGACAACAGATGGCTTTGCTCCGATCTGAGACACACACGTTAAAAAATTTCCAAACCGCTGAGCCCCCCTGGGGTGATGGCGCTACGGTGGCATCAGCAGCTGACGTTGAAGGGCATATTGGCTGTCTGGCCATAGCTGGCGATACATGGCGCCGGACACTGCCCCCAGCTGTTTCTGAGGACGAGCTCCCTCTGCTTCTATCATGGAGTCGTCTCCTCCTAGTCCTCTCTGACTCTTCCTCTGAACTGTCCCCCTGGTCATCTCCTCTACCGGGAACATATGTGGTATCCGTATAATCGTCATCATAATCCTCCTGGCCAGCTGCACTTTCCTCAGACACCTCCTCAACTGGACCAACTTCAGGTGTTTCATCAGCCCCCTCCACACACGTTACGTCCATACTATCGCCACCTAACTCAGACGTAGGAGGTGGTGTACCTGCGCCTTCTTCTTGTTGTTGCAGTAGTGGCTGTGAATCGGTGATTTCACCACCACCACCACCAAATAACTCCTGCGAAGTGTCAAATGCAGCGGATGTGGTGCTTGTAGTGCTGGTGGCTGCGGGAGATGAGGTGTTCTGTGTTAAATACTCAATCACCTCCTCACGATTTTGGAAAGTGATGGCACGTGCCTTCTTCTGAGCACTGTATTTTGGGGCAGGTCCGCACGAAATCACAGCAACACCACCTCGCACAGACCTGCCGGTGCCTGGTGGCCTTCCTCTGGGTCTGCCTCTACCTCTTCCTCTATCTGGTTTGTCCATTTTGTCCATCTCGGGGGGATGCTAGGTATATGCAGTGAGCTGGGTTCACTGAACAGTAAAGGTACTAAGATGCAGTGAGGTGGGTTCACTCAACACAACAGGTAGTAGGATGCAGTGAGCTGGGTTCACTGAACAGTAAAGGTACTAGGATGCGGTGAGGTGGGTTCACTCAACACAACAGGTAGTAGGTATATGCAGTGAGATGGGTTCACTCAACAGAAAGCTAGGTATATGCAGTGATGAGGTGGGTTAAGTAAACACAACAGGTAGTAGGTATATGCAGTGAGCTGGGTTCACTCCACACTACAGGTAGTTATGTGCAGTGATGAGGTGGGTTAAGTAAACACAACAGGTAGTAGTAGGATGCAGTGAGCTGGGTTCACTCAACACAACAGGTAGTAGGTATATGCAGTGAGCTGGGTTCACTCAACACTACAGGTAGTAGGTATATGCAGTGAGCTGGGTTCACTCAACACTACAGGTAGTTATGTGCAGTGATAAGGTAGATTAAGTAAACACAACAGGTAGTAGGTAAATGCAGTGAGCTGGGTTCACTCAACACTACAGGTAGTAGGTATATGCAGTGAGCTGGGTTCACTCAACACTACAGGTAGTTATGTGCAGTGATGAGGTGGGTTAGTAAACACAACAGGTAGTAGGTATATGCAGTGAGCTGGGTTCACTCAACACTACAGGTAGTAGGTATATGTAGTGAGCTGGGTTCACTCAACACTACAGGTAGTTATGTGCAGTGATGAGGTGGGTTAAGTAAACACAACAGGTAGTAGTAGGATGCAGTAAGCTGGGTTCACTCAACACAATAGGTAGTAGGTGTATGCAGTGAGCTGGGTTCACTCAACACTACAGGTAGTTATGTGCAGTGATGAGGTGGGTTAAGTAAACACAACAGGTAGTAGTAGGATGCAGTGAGCTGGGTTAACTAAACACAACAGGTAGTAGGTGTATGCAGTGAGCTGGGTTCACTCAACACTACAGGTAGTTATGTGCAGTGATGAGGTGGGTTAAGTAAACACAACAGGTATTAGGTGTATGCAGTGGAGCTGGGTTCACTCAACACTACAGGTAGTTATGTGCAGTGATGAGGTGGGTTAAGTAAACACAACAGGTAGTAGGTATATGCAGTGAGCTGGGTTCACTCAACACTACAGGTAGTAGGTATATGCAGTGAGCTGGGTTCACTCAACACTACAGGTAGTTATGTGTAGTGATGAGGTGGGTTAAGTAAACACAACAGGTAGTAGTAGGATGCAGTAAGCTGGGTTCACTCAACACAACAGGTAGTAGGTGTATGCAGTGAGCTGGGTTCACTCAACACTACAGGTAGTTATGTGCAGTGATGAGGTGGGTTAAGTAAACACAACAGGTAGTAGTAGGATGCAGTGAGCTGGGTTCACTCAACACAACAGGTATTAGGTGTATGCAGTGAGCTGGGTTCACTCAACACTACAGGTAGTTATGTGCAGTGATGAGGTGGGTTAAGTAAACACAACAGCTATTAGGTGTATGCAGTGAGTTGGGTTCACTCAACACTACAGGTAGTTATGTGCAGTGATGAGGTGGGTTAAGTAAACACAACAGGTAGTAGGTATATGCAGTGAGCTGGGTTCACTCAACACTACAGGTAGTAGGTATATGCAGTGAGCTGGGTTCACTCAACACTGCAGGTAGTAATGTGCAGTGATGAGATGGGTTAAGTAAACACAACAGGTAGTAGGTATATGCAGTGAGCTGGGTTCACTCAACACAACAGGTAGTAGGTGTATGCAGTGAGCTGGGTTCACTCAACACTACAGGTAGTTATGTGCAGTGATGAGGTGGGTTAAGTAAACACAACAGGTAGTAGTAGGATGCAGTGAGCTGGGTTCACTCAACACAACAGGTAGTAGGTATATGCAGTGAGCTGGGTTCACTCAGCACTACAGGTAGTTATGTGCAGTGATGAGGTGGGTTAAGTAAACACAACAGCTATTAGGTGTATGCAGTGAGTTGGGTTCACTCAACACTACAGGTAGTTATGTGCAGTGATGAGGTGGGTTAAGTAAACACAACAGGTAGTAGGTATATGCAGTGAGCTGGGTTCACTCAACACTACAGGTAGTAGGTATATGCAGTGAGCTGGGTTCACTCAACACTGCAGGTAGTAATGTGCAGTGATGAGGTGGGTTAAGTAAACACAACAGGTAGTAGGTATATGCAGTGAGCTGGGTTCACTCAACACTACAGGTAGTAGGTATATGCAGTGAGCTGGGTTCACTCAACACTACAGGTAGTTATGTGCAGTGATGAGGTGGGTTAGTAAACACAACAGGTAGTAGGTATATGCAGTGAGCTGGGTTCACTCAACACTACAGGTAGTAGGTATATGTAGTGAGCTGGGTTCACTCAACACTACAGGTAGTTATGTGCAGTGATGAGGTGGGTTAAGTGAACACAACAGGTAGTAGTAGGATGCAGTGAGCTGGGTTAACTCAACACAACAGGTAGTAGGTATATGCAGTGAGCTGGGTTCACTCAACACTACAGGTAGTAGGTATATGCAGTGAGCTGGGTTCACTCAACACTACAGGTAAGTTATGTGCAGTGATGAGGTGGGTTAAGTAAACACAACAGGTAGTAGGTATATGCAGTGAGCTGGGTTCACTAAACACTACAGGTAGTAGGTATATGCAGTGAGCTGGGTTCACTCAACACTACAGGTAGTTATGTGCAGTGATGAGGTGGGTTAAGTAAACACAACAGGTAGTAGGTATATGCAGTGAGCTGGGTTCACTCAACACTACAGGTAGTAGGTATATGCAGTGAGCTGGGTTCACTCAACACTACAGGTAGTTATGTGCAGTGATGAGGTGGGTTAAATAAACACAACAGGTAGTAGTAGGATGCAGTGAGCTGGGTTCACTCAACACAACAGGTAGTAGGTATATGCAGTGAGCTGGGTTCACTCAACACTACAGGTAGTAGGTATATGCAGTGAGCTGGGTTCACTCAACACTACAGGTAGTTATGTGCAGTGATGAGGTGGGTTAAGTAAACACAACAGGTAGTAGGTATATGCAGTGAGCTGGGTTCACTCAACACTACAGGTAGTAGGTGTATGCAGTGAGCTGGGTTCACTCAACACTACAGGTAGTTATGTGCAGTGATGAGGTGGGTTAGTAAACACAACAGGTAGTAGGTATATGTAGTGAGCTGGGTTCACTCAACACTACAGGTAGTTATGTGCAGTGATGAGGTGGGTTAAGTAAACACAACAGGTAGTAGTAGGATGCAGTGAGCTGGGTTCACTCAACACAACATGTAGTAGGTGTATGCAGTGAGCTGGGTTCACTCAACACTACAGGTAGTTATGTGCAGTGATGAGGTGGGTTAAGTAAACACAACAGGTAGTAGTAGTAGGATGCAGGGAGCTGGGTTAACTAAACACAACAGGTAGTAGGTGTATGCAGTGAGCTGGGTTCACTCAACACTACAGGTAGTTATGTGCAGTGATGAGGTGGGTTAAGTAAACACAACAGGTATTAGGTGTATGCAGTGAGCTGGGTTCACTCAACACTACAGGTAGTTATGTGCAGTGATGAGGTGGGTTAAGTAAACACAACAGCTATTAGGTGTATGCAGTGAGTTGGGTTCACTCAACACTACAGGTAGTTATGTGCAGTGATGAGGTGGGTTAAGTAAACACAACAGGTAGTAGGTATATGCAGTGAGCTGGGTTCACTCAACACTACAGGTAGTAGGTATATGCAGTGAGCTGGGTTCACTCAACACTGCAGGTAGTAATGTGCAGTGATGAGGTGGGTTAAGTAAACACAACAGGTAGTAGGTATATGCAGTGAGCTGGGTTCACTCAACACTACAGGTAGTAGGTATATGCAGTGAGCTGGGTTCACTCAACACTACAGGTAGTTATGTGCAGTGATGAGGTGGGTTAGTAAACACAACAGGTAGTAGGTATATGCAGTGAGCTGGGTTCACTCAACACTACAGGTAGTAGGTATATGTAGTGAGCTGGGTTCACTCAACACTACAGGTAGTTATGTGCAGTGATGAGGTGGGTTAAGTAAACACAACAGGTAGTAGTAGGATGCAATGAGCTGGGTTCACTCAACACTACAAGTAGTAGGTATATGCAGTGAGCTGCGTTCACTCAACACTACAGGTAGTTATGTGCAGTGATGAGGTGGGTTAAGTGAACACAACAGGTAGTAGTAGGATGCAGTGAGCTGGGTTAACTCAACACAACAGGTAGTAGGTATATGCAGTAAGCTGGGTTCACTCAACACTACAGGTAGTAGGTATATGCAGTGAGCTGGGTTCACTCAACACTACAGGTAGTTATGTGCAGTGATGAGGTGGGTTAAGTAAACACAACAGGTAGTAGGTATATGCAGTGAGCTGGGTTCACTCAACACTACAGGTAGTAGGTATATGCAGTGAGCTGGGTTCACTCAACACTACAGGTAGTTATGTGCAGTGATGAGGTGGGTTAAATAAACCCAACAGGTAGTAGTAGGATGCAGTGAGCTGGGTTCACTCAACACAACAGGTAGTAGGTATATGCAGTGAGCTGGGTTCACTCAACACTACAGGTAGTAGGTATATGCAGTGAGCTGGGTTCACTCAACACTACAGGTAGTTATGTGCAGTGATGAGGTGGGTTAAGTAAACACAACAGGTAGTAGGTATATGCAGTGAGCTGGGTTCACTCAACACTACAGGTAGTAGGTGTATGCAGTGAGCTGGGTTCACTCAACACTACAGGTAGTTATGTGCAGTGATGAGGTGGGTTAGTAAACACAACAGGTAGTAGGTATATGTAGTGAGCTGGGTTCACTCAACACTACAGGTAGTTATGTGCAGTGATGAGGTGGGTTAAGTAAACACAACAGGTAGTAGTAGGATGCAGTGAGCTGGGTTCACTCAACACAACAGGTAGTAGGTGTATGCAGTGAGCTTGGTTCACTCAACACTACAGGTAGTTATGTGCAGTGATGAGGTGGGTTAAGTAAACACAACAGGTAGTAGTAGTAGGATGCAGTGAGCTGGGTTAACTAAACACAACAGGTAGTAGGTGTATGCAGTGAGCTGGGTTCACTCAACACTACAGGTAGTTATGTGCAGTGATGAGGTGGGTTAAGTAAACACAACAGGTATTAGGTGTATGCAGTGAGCTGGGTTCACTCAACACTACAGGTAGTTATGTGCAGTGACGAGGTGGGTTAAGTAAACACAACAGGTAGTAGGTATATGCAGTGAGCTGGGTTCACTCAACACTACAGGTAGTAGGTATATGCAGTGAGCTGGGTTCACTCAACACTACAGGTAGTTATGTGCAGTGATGAGGTGGGTTAAGTAAACACAACAGGTAGTAGTAGGATGCAGTGAGCTGGGTTCACTCAACACAACAGGTAGTAGGTGTATGCAGTGAGCTGGGTTCACTCAACACTACAGGTAGTTATGTGCAGTGATGAGGTGGGTTAAGTAAACACAACAGGTAGTAGTAGGATGCAGTGAGCTGGGTTCACTCAACACAACAGGTATTAGGTGTATGCAGTGAGCTGGGTTCACTTAACACTACAGGTAGTTATGTGCAGTGATGAGGTGGGTTAAGTAAACACAACAGGTAGTAGTAGGATGCAGTGAGCTGGGTTCACTCAACACAACAGGTAGTAGGTATATGCAGTGAGCTGGGTTCACTCAACACTACAGGTAGTTATGTGCAGTGATGAGGTGGGTTAAGTAAACACAACAGGTAGTAGGTATATGCAGTGAGCTGGGTTCACTCAACACTACAGGTAGTAGGTATATGCAGTGAGCTGGGTTCACTCAACACTACAGGTAGTAATGTGCAGTGATGAGGTGGGTTAAGTAAACACAACAGGTAGTAGGTATATGCAGTGAGCAGGGTTCACTCAACACTACAGGTAGTAGGTATATGCAGTGAGCTGCGTTCACTCAACACTACAGGTAGTTATGTGCAGTGATGAGGTGGGTTAAGTGAACACAACAGGTAGTAGTAGGATGCAGTGAGCTGGGTTAACTCAACACAACAGGTAGTAGTAGGATGCAGTGAGCTGGGTTCACTCAACACTACAGGTAGTTATGTGCAGTGATGAGGTGGGTTAAGCAAACACAACAGGTATTAGGTGTATGCAGTGAGCTGGGTTCACTCAACACTACAGGTAGTTATGTGCAGTGATGAGGTGGGTTAAGTAAACACAACAGGTAGTAGTAGGATGCAGTGAGCTGGGTTCACTCAACACAACAGGTAGTAGGTATATGCAGTGAGCTGGGTTCACTCAACACTACAGGTAGTTATGTGCAGTGATGAGGTGGGTTAAGTAAACACAACAGGTAGTAGTAGGATGCAGTGAGCTGGGTTCACTCAACACAACAGGTAGTAGGTATATGCAGTGAGCTGGGTTCACTCAACACTACAGGTAGTTATGTGCAGTGATGAGGTGGGTTAAGTAAACACAACAGGTAGTAGTAGGATGCAGTGAGCTGGGTTCACTCAACACAACAGGTAGTAGGTATATGCAGTGAGCTGGGTTCACTCAACACTACAGGTAGTAGGTATATGCAGTGAGCTGGGTTCACTCAACACTACAGGTAGTTATGTGCAGTGATGAGATGGGTTAAGTAAACACAACAGGTAGTAGGTGTATGCAGTGAGCTGGGTTCACTCAACACTACAGGTAGTTATGTGCATTGATGAGGTGGGTTAAGTAAACACAACAGGTAGTAGGTATATGCAGTGAGCTGGGTTCATTTAACACAACAGGTAGTAGGTGTATGCAGTGAGCTGGGTTCACTCAACACTACAGGTAGTTATGTGCAGTGATGAGGTGGGTTAAGTAAACACAACAGGTAGTAGTAGGATGCAGTGAGCTGGGTTCACTCAACACAACAGGTATTAGGTATATGCAGTGAGCTGGGTTCACTCAACACTACAGGTAGTTATGTGCAGTGATGAGGTGGGTTAAGTAAACACAACAGGTAGTAGTAGGATGCAGTGAGCTGGGTTCACTCAACACAACAGGTAGTAGGTATATGCAGTGAGCTGGGTTCACTCAACACTACAGGTAGTTATGTGCAGTGATGAGGTTGGTTAAGTAAACACAACAGGTATTAGGTATATGCAGTGAGCTGGGTTCACTCAACACTACAGGTAGTTATTTGCAGTGATGAGGTGGATTAAGTAAACACAACAGGTATTAGGTGTATGCAGTGAGCTGGGTTCACTCAACACAACAGGTAGTAGGTATATGCAGTAAGCTGGGTTCACTTAACACTACAGGTAGTTATGTGCAGTGATGAGGTGGGTTAAGTAAACACAACAGGTATTAGGTGTATGCAGTGAGCTGGGTTCACTCAACACTACAGGTAGTTATGTGCAGTGATGAGGTGGGTTAAGTAAACACAACAGGTAGTAGTAGGATGCAGTGAGCTGGGTTCACTCAACACAAAGCTAGGTATATGCAGTGAGCTGGGTTCACTCAACACTACAGGTAGTTATGTGCAGTGATGAGGTGGGTTAAGTAAACACAACAGGTACTGGGTATATGCAGTAATGGGTAGTACAATGTGCAGCTCCCTGTCACACACACAGGCAGTCAGTCACTGAATGTGCTGGGCTGCTGGCAGTGGCACACACACACTATCAATTAGCAAGGCTGTGCATGCAACAAAAGTGTCAGTTTGACACACAGTATAAAAAAAAAAAAAGTACAGGATGAGCTCTGACAAAAGCTAGGGTGCTATAAAGCAATAACAATCAGCCAAGGAGCAAACTAAGCAGCCAAGAACCTTACCAATCTGTCCCTAGAAGAACAAGTGTGCAGCAGCCAGGCGCGGAGCTAGGGGGGGTCGGGGTAGGTCAAGTGCCCCCGGGCGCCGGGTCCCTAAGGGCGCCCAGCTGAGCTGATTTTTTTTTTTTTTCTGCGGAGGGGAGCAGCGCAGAGAAGAGAAGAGGGAGAGCTATGCGGACGGTGGAGAAGGGGGCCATCTCCCCCCCTTCTCTCACCTTAGGGCTCTCCCTCCCTCCATCGCTGTCCCCTCCGTTATTGTCCGGGTGCTGGCGCAGCGGGCGGGACTCACCTCCGTCTCGCTCCAGCACCGGCCGGAAGTTCGGATCCCGCAGCCGCTGCTCTGGTCTGGACTAGACCAGAGTAGCGGCAGATCCATCCGCGCTGCGACGAGACGGAGGTAAGTTCCGCCCGCCGCTGCCAGCACCCGGACATTAATGGAGGGGACAGCGAGGGAGAGAGAGCAGCTCTCCCTCTTCTCTGCGCTGCTCCCCTCCTGCTGGGGAGGCAGGGAGGGGGACACCTGGCTACCTACTCTGGGCATATATACCCCTGGCTACATCTACTGGGCATATATACCCCCTGGCTACATCTACTGGGCATATATACCCCTGGCTACATCTACTGGGCACATATACCCCTGGCTACATCTACTGGGCACATATACCCCTGGCTACATCTACTGGGCATATATACCCCTGGCTACATATACTGGGCATATATACCCCTGGCTACATCTACTGGGCATATATACCCCTGGCTACATCTACTGGGCATATATACCCCTGGCTACATCTACTGGGCATATATACCCCTGGCTACATCTACTGGGCACATATACCCCTGGCTACATCTACTGGGCACATATACCCCTGGCTACATCTACTGGGCACATATACCCCTGGCTACATCTACTGGGCATATATACCCCTGGCTACATATACTGGGCATATATACCCCCTGGCTACATCTACTGGGCATATATACCCCTGGCTACATCTACTGGGCATATATACCCCTGGCTACATCTACTGGGCATATATACCCCTGGCTACATCTACTGGGCATATATACCCCTGGCTACATCTACTGGGCATATATACCCCTGGCTACATCTACTGGGCATATATACCCCTGGCTACATCTACTGGGCATATATACCCCTGGCTACATCTACTGGGCATATATACCCCCTGGCTACATCTACTGGGCATATATACCCCCTGGCTACATCTACTGGGCATATATACCCCTGGCTACATCTACTGGGCATATATACCCCTGGCTACATCTACTGGGCATATATACCCCTGGCTACATCTACTGGGCATATATACCCCCTGGCTACATATACTAAGCATATATACCCCCTGGCTACATATACTGGGCATATATACCCCCTGGCTACATATACTGGGCATATATACCCCCTGGCTACATCTACTGGGCATATATACCCCTGGCTACATCTACTGGGCATATATACCCCTGGCTACATCTACTGGGCATATATACCCCCTGGCTACATCTACTGGGCATATATACCCCCTGGCTACATCTACTGGGCATATATACCCCCTGGCTACATATACTGGGCATATATACCCCCTGGCTACATATACTGGGCATATATACCCCCTGGCTACATATACTGGGCATATATACCCCCTGGCTACATGGACTGGGCATATATACCCCTGGCTACATATACTGGGCACATATACGCCTGACTATATATACTGGGCACACATTATTCTCCTGGCTACATATACTGGGCATATATACCCCTGGCTACATATACTGGGCACATATACCTCTGGCTACATATACTGGGCACACATATCCCTGCCTACATATACTGGGCACATATACCCCTGGCTACCTGTTCTGTGGACATCTCTACCCCTGGCTACCTGTTCTGGGGACATCTATACCGCTGGCCACCTATTCTGGGGACATCTATACCGCTGGCCACCTATTCTGGGGACATCTATACTGCTGGCCACCTATTCTGGGGACAACTATAGACCTGGGGCTACCTATTTTTGGGGAACCACGTCAGATTGAGTGTATTTTGGAGAACTGCTGCCAGGTGAGAGGTGTCTACCATATTAAGGGGGCATTCTACCTATTTATGTGAAATGCTGTCTATTTATGTGACTCATGACTGCTGAATTTGTCTTGTTGGGGGCCTCATGGTTACTGAATTTGTCTTGTTGGGGGCCTCATGATTTGTTGGGGGCCTCAAGATCGCTGAATTTGTCTTGTTGGGGGCCTCATGATTGCTGAATTTGTCTTGTTGGGGGCCTCATGATTGCTAAATTTGTCTTGTTGGGGGCCTCATGATTGCTGAGTTGGTTATGTTGGGGGTCTCATGATTGCTGAATTTGTCTTGATGGGGGGGGCTCATGATTGCTGAATTTGTCTTGGAACATGCTGGAAGGTACATACTGAGGGAGGGTGGGTGAGCGTGAGCCTGCTAACCTCCATATACATTTGGCTCCACCCATAACCACGCCCACATTTATTATGTGACCACGCCCCTTCTTGGCGCGGCGCGCTAAGCGCGCCGCAACCTTGACTTTTGGGGGCGCATTAATAGTCTTTGTCCCCGGGCGCTGAAAACCCTAGCTACGCCTCTGGCAGCAGCTGTCCCTTTCCTCTCACTAGCAGGCACACGAGTGAGTGTAATGGCCGCCGGACCCTGCCTTATATAAGGGGGGGTGGGGCTCCAGGGCTTACTGTAGCCTGAATGGCTACAATGTGCCTGCTGACTGTGATGCAGAGGGTCAAAGTTGACCCTCATAGTGCATTATGGGGCGAATCGAACTTCCGAAAAAGTTCGCCTGTCGCAGGCGAACGCGAACCCCCAATGTTCGCCTGGAACCGTTCGCCGGCGAACCGTTTGCTACACCTCTAAACCTCATCAACATCTGGCTGCAAACTATTTATTTATATTTTTTTTGCATTGAATTCAATACAATAACCTGCAGGGAATTACCAAAGACGTATGAGCACTGCACAGTGGGCAACACAGGACAGATAATGAATAAATGTACACACGGGGGGGTGTACATTTAGGGGGGCATTGGCGAGGCGGCGGACATAGCCGCAGTTTTTCACAGAAATCCAGGAAAAACTGAATACTGAGGAGGTTAAGGCTGAAAACTAAAATTACAGACCAGTGAGGTAAATTACCAAACATGTCAGGTAAATATACCTCATATATGTCAATTGCCAAAGAATAGAGCATGGGGTAAAACAAGTAAGGGCCCGTTCACACTGCACGCGTTTCCAGCCACGTTTTGGAAACGCGTGCAGGTGGCCGAAACGCACGACATCAGACATTGCATAGAGTGCAATGTCTGATGTTCACACTGCATGCGTTCCGGACCTGCGCGGTCCGGGAACGCATGCTGCACGCAGATTTTGCTAAAACGCGTGGCTGTCCCATTCACTTTTCAGTGATGGGATCAGCCACGCAATGCACACAAACGCGGATGGCCATGCGTTCGTACGCGTTGCGTTTCCGCATGTGTTCCGCACGCATGATGTTCACTATTTTACCTCCAGCCTGTAGCTGTCGGTAAATAAGGCCTGGTGCACACCAGAGGAGTTTTTCTGAGCGTTTTGAGGTTTTAAATCTGCTGCTAATGTTATCCTATGTGTCTGTGCACACTGGAGCAATGAGGTTTTGTAAAAATCCCCATAGCATTACATTGGGAAGAGCTTTTAGAGGTTTCAAAACTCAAAACGCTCAGAAAAACTCCTCTAGTGTGCACCAGGCCTATGAGCCATTAGGGTTATAGAAGGGAGAAAACTGAGCAGAGAAAGGGTGGAAACTAATGAAACTATTCATGAAAATATGTATGCTAATAATAATAATAAAAAAAACTCACAATAATATTATATAGTAATTAAAAATAAGGGAATACAGTAATGTGCCCCCCTGATTAAGCACAAATCACTATTTCTTAATCTTAAAATATATAATAAACTTCAATATGAAGAAAGACTAGTTCATTTAACCTGGAGAAATGCATCCCCTCTCAAGGGACAACTGAAGTGAGGGATATGGAGGCTGAAAAATGTATTTCCTTTTAAACCACATCAGTTCCTTGGCAGCCCTGATGATCAGTTTGCTTGCAGAAGTGTCTGAATAACACCAGAAACAAGTATGCAGCTAATCTTGTCAGATCTGACAATAATGTCAGAAACACCTGATCTGCTGCATGCTTGTTCAAGGTCATTGGCTGAAAGTATTAAAGGCATAGAATAAATAGGACAGCCAGGCAACTGGTATTGTTTAAAAGGAAATAATTATGGCAGCCTCCATATTCCGCTCAATTCAGTTATCCTGTAAACTAGCACAATTGAATTGGTGTTATAAAGCGCTCAGTCACAGTGCAAGAAAACAGAATACCCAGATAGCTCATGGTGACCCAGAACCACTAGGAAAGTATAAGGGGCTAAAGAGACAAAAAATTTCTCCTACTAATGGGGAAGAGGCAGTGAGATGTATGTTGAGGGAATTGTTATACTATTCTCTCCTGCTGGAGTTCAACCAACTGTACATTTGTATCAGGAAATCCCATGGGTAGCTCCTCCTGGTTCTGCTGATGGCCCGAACAGTTCACAGATGAACAATTCCCAGCGAACATGGGCAGTTCGCCGTTTTCGTTCAATGTGATTTAAAAAAAAAAAAAAGTATTGTGTTCACAATTTTTACATTGAAGTCACTGGCCACCAACTTTAGCGGTTCATTTTTCAAAAAGACCTTATCGTTTTTGAGAAAATCGCTTTTAAAGGTCTTGCGCAGAGTGTGGGAAATATTTTGCCGCCTGCCAACTTTAGCGGTTAATAGCAAAGCCCGCTTACGTTCTAGAAACACCAAATTTGCAGGGTATGTTAAGGAGGGCAGTGGAAACAAGAGGAAAAAAAAATTCAAAAAGACCTTACAGGCTTTGAGAAAATCGTTGTTAAAGTTAGAAGAAAAAAGTAGCAAAGTTACTGTGCTAAAATGACAGATAATGTATTAACATGTATGTAAGTGTATTTTAAAAATTTTTTTATATATGTTCAGAGTGTGGGTAATATAAAAAAAATGACGTGGGGTCTCTCCTCCCGAGCCTCTTTAACCCCTTGCCCACCATGCAGGCTGGGATAGCCAGAATGCGGAGCCCCGGGCGCATGGGGCTTCGCACCCTGAGCTACAGTTGCCCGCATGGTCCAGGATATGGGGGGAGCTCTGGGGGAGAGGGGCGGCCAAGCCTTCCCTCCCCTTCTCATGAAGCGCTCCACGCATATTGGCTTTACATACTCTGGCACTCTTATTGGCCTGAGGAAGCGGGCTTAGACCCGTAAAACTCAGGTCTAAAATTCTGTTTTTTCCTATGAAAATGTCCTTATTGAGGTAAGCCACCTCATTTATCGTTTTTACTGTTCGGTTTTATAAACCCCTGGGCACCTCTGTCAAACGTTCAGATGATGGTGCAAATGTGGGATAAGTACTGCCATTATTTTATCCTATTCATTTTTGATATTTAAAGTGTACCTGAGACAAATAAATAAATAAAAGTTTTATACATACCTGGAGCTTTCTCCAGCCCCCTCCACACAGATCGCTCCCACACCATCTTTCTTCTCCCGGTAGAAGCTCCATAAGTTGGGCGGTCAAACGTGGCCGGCCGCTCATGCGTAGTGCGCCTCGACTGCCCAAACTTACAGGTCTTCTCCCGGAAGAAGGAGGAGGCAGTGGAAGACGGTGTGGGAGCGACCAGTGGGGCGTAGAGAGCTGGAGGAAGCCCCAGGTATGTATAAAAAGTTTATATTTATTCATCTCAGGTTTCCTGTAAAGGTATCTGAGCACCAAAATCTAACAAATATCAGACAAACCTCCACCTAAGGGAGGTTCTGAAATAGTGTAGGATTTTTTTGGGGGGCAGCAAGCATTTACTTACCTTCAGGGGGCTGCCTCTAGCTCCATCTTTATTAGGGCCTCCATCGTGATTCTCCCTGTGCTGCAGCTCAAATTAGCCACGTTGATGTCGCGGCGTGGCCCTGGCCGCCAGAATGTATGCTGGGAGATAATGTTCATCTATGTGATTACAGCTCTTCAGTTTTACGTTAATTATCCTGGTTTCAGCATCAGAAGTTATATATATATATATATATATATATATATATATATATATATATATATATATATATATATATATATATATATATATATGCAGTGGCTTGCAAAAGTATTCTGCCCCCTTGAAGTTTTCCACATTTTGTCACATTACTGCCACAAACATGAATCAATTTTATTGGAATTCCACGTGAAAGACCAATACAAAGTGGTGTACACGTGAGAAGTGGAATGAAAATCATACATTATTCCAAACATTTTTTTACAGATCAATAACTGCAAAATGGGGTGTGCGTAATTATTCAGCCCCCTGAGTCAATACTTTGTGGAACCACCTTTTGCTGCAATTACAGCTGCCAGTCTTTTAGGGTATGTCTCTACCAGCTTTGCACATCTAGAGACTGAAATCCTTGCCCATTCTTCTTTGAAAAACAGCTCCAGCTCAGTCAGATTAGATAGACAGCGTTTGTGAACAGGAGTTTTCAGATCTTGCCACAGATTCTCGATTGGATTTAGATCTGGACTTTGACTGGGCCATTCTAACACATGGATATGTTTTGTTTTAAACCATTGCATTGTTGCCCTGGCTTTATGTTTTGGATCGTTGTCCTGCTGGAAGGTGAACCTCCGCCCCAGTCTCAAGTCCTTTGCAGACTCCAAGAGGTTTTCTTCCCAGATTGCCCTGTATTTGGCTCCATCCATCTTCCCATCAACTCTGACCAGCTTCCCTGTCCCTGCTGAAGAGAAGCACCCCCAGAGCATGATGCTGCCACCACATTTGATAGTCGGGATGGTGTGTTCAGAGTGATGTGCAGTGTTAGTTTTCTGCCACACATAGGGCTTGATTCACAAAGCAGTGCTAAAGTCTTTAGACGCGCTAACCAGGGTGCTAAGTAGGTTAGCACCGGATTTCTCAATCAGATCGCGCACTAACTTTGCGCGCGCAAAGTTTTACGTGCGCAAAGTTTTATGCGCGCTAAGTCCCATAGGCTTTAATGGCCACTTCGCGCGGAGCGCCCTGCGCTCTGTGCAGTACGCGCGTAAAGTTTTACGCGCATAAAGTTTTGCGCGCGTAAAGTTTTATGCGCGAAAAGCTTGTTTAGACGTGCTAAGGGGGTTTTCACAGGCGTGCTAACAGTTAGCACCGCTTTGTGAATTTTGCATTTCGGCCAAAAAGTTCTATTTTGGTCTCATCCGACCAGAGCACCTTCTTTCACATGTTTGCTGTGTCCCCCACATGGCTTGTGGCAAACTGCAAACGGGACTTCTTATGCTTTTCTGTTAACAATGGCTTTCTTCTTGCCACTCTTCCATAAGAGCCAACTTTGTGCAGTGCACGACTAATAGTTGTCCTATGGACAGATTCCCCCACCTGAGCTGTAGATCTCTGCAGTTCGTCCAGAGTCACCATGGGCCGCTTGACTGCATTTCTGATTAGCGCTCTCCGTGTTCGGCCTGTGAGTTTAGGTGGACGGCTTTGTCTTCGTAGTTTTACAGTTGTGCCATTTTCCTTCCATTTCTGAATGATCGCTTGAACAGTGCTCCATGGGATGTTCAAGGCTTTGGAAATCTTTTTGTAGCCTAAGCCTGCTTTGAATTTCTCAATGTTATCTCTGACCTATCTGGTGTGTTCTTTGGACTTCATGGTGTTGTTGCTCCCAATATTCTCTTAGACAACCTCTAAGGCCGTCACAGAGCAGCTGTAACGAATGGTGTCAACTCACAGAGAGAATCTGATCATTGATGATCTGCAGAATCATCAAGAATACAGATATATACCAGATTATGGATGATCTGCAGAATCATCAATAATACAAGTATTTGCTAACCTCTGGACACCTGAAGTGTAAGTGCTTGGTGCAACAGTATCAAGGAACACACAAGGAACTAAATAGGAACTCCTGAGGAGCAGGAGTCTCAGTAACAAAAATGAGCAACAGACATTACTGCAGCCAAGGATCTGTAGACTGTAAGATCCCAATCTGCAAGGTAGTGAGATCACCAGAAAGGAGATCTCGGTTAAGGCTGAGAACACCTAGGTGGAGATGGGTGATTCAGACCTTAATGCAGCAAAGGATTTCCGAGGAGCGGAAATACTCAGACCCCTCAGCCTAGGAAAACCTAGTGCTGAGGGTAGCGTAGTCAGACAGGCAGGTTCAGCAACTCACGGGCAGAGACAGTACAGAAACAGAAAGCTAGATCAGAGTAGTGATTCAGGCAGAGTCGGCAACTATATCAGATAGGCAAAGGTACAGGATCAGTAAACAGAAGAGCAGTCAGGCTAGCAGAAGGGCATAACAGATAATACAGTTCAATTAGTACTTTAACTATCAAGTATCTGACTAAGTGTGGATTCCCAGCTCCTGCCGGTTCTGGCACACTGTCGGATCTAGCTATGGTCTGAGAGCTAGCACAATAGTATTCGCAACAGCAGACAGGGAATGACTGGCATACAGGTCCTATATATACGGGGAGTGCTCCCCAGCTCCGCCCCAGTCACTCAGCCAATCAGAAGGGCGAATGGAGTCAGCTGACCGGCCTGGTCAGCTGACAGCCCTTCTACTTGCATAAAGGCCCAGGATCTGTCCGCCACACCATACCCCTTCCAATGGACCAGATACTGTACAGAATTCTGTACGAGACGAGAATCCAAAATTCTCTCGACCTCATATTCTGTTTGACCTTCCACTATCACTGGGAAGGGGGGGGGGGGAAGAGGAATCCACATACACTGCTGGCTTCAACAATGAGACGTGAAATGATCTGCCACATCTCATACTGGCCGGGAGACCGATCACATAGGAAACATCATTGATCTTTCTGGTCACTGGATAAGGCCCTATGAACCTAGGCCCTAATTTGATGGAAGGTTGTCTGAGTGCTAAATGTTTGGTAGACACCCAAACCATGTCATCTGGAGCAAAATGCCACTCAACAGAACGCCTCTTATCGGCCTGTTTTTTCTGACTCTGGAACGCTGTCCCCAAACTCTTCTTTACCTGTCCCCAAAGCTCTTTCAGAGTCTTTTGCCAGTCTTTCAGGGCAGGGAAGGGAGAGGAACACACTGGCAATGGGGAAAACTTGGGGGACCTTCCAGAGACTACCTGGAAAGGAGACAGTCCGGTGGAGGAACTTTTCAGATTATTATGTGCGAATTCAGCAAAAGGTAAAAATTTAACCCATTCAGTCTGTGCATCGGCCACATAGCACCTGAGAAACTGTTCCAGAGCCTGATTAACCCTTTCGGTCTGCCCGTTAGTCTGTGGGTGATACCCAGATGAAAAAGACAGATTCATACCCAAACCACAGCAAAAGGCCCTCCAAAACCTTGACACAAATTGGACTCCTCTGTCTGAAACCACATCATCCGGAATCCCATGTAACCGGAAGATGTGTTGTACAAAAAGATCCGCTAATTCCGGAGCAGAAGGAAATCCCTTGAGAGGGATAAAGTGGGCCATCTTGCTAAATCTGTCAACTACCACCCATATGACTGACATGCCCTTGGATTTGGGAAGCTCCCCAACAAATTCCATGGACAGATGGGTCCAAGGTTCACTCGGGACTGGGAGAGCCTGCAAGGTACCTACAGGGGCTTGGCGAGACGGTTTGCTCCTGGCACACACAACACACTCTCTAACAAACTCTTTGCAATCAGATGCCAATGAAGGCCACCAGAAGCACCTAGTGAGAAGATCTAGAGTGCGAGTGACACCGGGGTGACCGGCGTTCTTATGGGTATGGAATAGTTGCATGATCTGTAATCGGAAGGGAAGTGGCACAAACAAAACCCCCTCAGGTTTCCCCTCCGGGGGGTCAAGCTGGTAGGTAGCTAATGTGGCTGCCCAGTCCTCCCAGGTCTCAGTGGCTGCAAGCACTACCTTGCAAGGTAAAATGCTCTCGGGAAGAGTGGGCTGAGCAGTCTCTGGTTCAAAGTATCTGGAGAGAGCATCTGCCTTGACATTCTTACTACCCAGATTGTACGTGATGACAAATCTGAATCTCGAAAAGAACAGAGACCAGCGGGCTTGTCGCGGACTAAGCCTTTTGGCTCCTTCAATTTACTCCAAATTTTTGTGATCGGTATACACAGTAATTGTATGTTCTGCCCCTTCCAGCCAGTGATGCCATTCCTCAAAGGCAAGCTTGATGGCCAAGAATTCCCCATTACCCACATCGTAATTTCTCTCGGCAGGAGAAAACCTACGTGAAAAATAGGCGCAAGGGTGAATCTTGCCTTGTGAGCCCGAGCGTTGAGACAGCACCGCCCCCACCCCAATCTCCGATGCGTCCACTTCAACTATGAAGGGGAGTGTGACATCAACATGTCTCAAGATGGGTGCAGAACAAAACAACTTTTTTAACAGAATGAAGGCTTCTTGGGCCTCAGTCAGTGGCGGACATACGGCCGTGCCGCCGCACGAGGGCCCCTGAAGTTCCGTTGCTTCAGGGGCCCATTAAGTATTGCTGTTTTCTTTTATTTTACTTTTTATTTTATTTTTTTTTTAACCTGGGGGGCCCCGACTCTTCCCCCTCACCTCGGGGCCCCCCCTCATGCGGCGGGAGAGCAGAAAATACAGGAAGTCTCTGGGGGTCCAGCAGACGCTAGAGGCTTAGCTGCCGCGTGGTCTCCCCTATCTCCAACTCTATATACGGCTCGTTACTAAACCAGGAAGTAGCGAGCAGTATACAGAGTTGGAGACATATCGGAGACCAAGTGGCTGAGCCTCTAGCGTCTGCTGGAGCCCCGGAGACTTCCTGTATTTTCCTCTCTCCTGCCGCGCATACCAGGAGGGGGGCCCCCCCGAGGTGAGGAAGGGGGGGAGGATAGGAGTCGGGCCCCCCACCCAGATAGCTACCCACCCACCCGGCTACCTACCTACCTACCTACCCACCCACCCGGCTACCTACCCGGCTACCTAACCACCCACCCGGCTACCTACCCACCCGGCTACCTACCCGGCTACCTAACCACCCTGCCGGCTACCTACCCACCCGGCTACCTACCCACCCGGCTACCTACACACCACCCGGCTACCTACCCGGCTACCTAACCACCCACCCGGCTACCTACCCACCCGGCTACCTACACACCCACCCGGCTACCTACTCGGCTACCTACCCACCCGGCTACCTAACCACCCACCCTGCTACCCACCCACCCGGCTACCTAACCACCCACCCGGCTACCTACCTACCCGGCTACCTAACCACCCACCCGGCTACCCACCCACCCGGCTACCTAACCACCCACCCGGCTACCTACCCACCCGGCTACCTACACACCCACCCGGCTACCTACCCGGCTACCTAACCACCCACCCGGCTACCTACCCACCCGGCTACCTACCCGGCTACCTAACCACCCACTCGGCTACCTACCCACCCGGCTACCTACACACCCACCCGGCTACCTACCCGGCTACCTAACCACCCACCCGGCTACCTACCCACCCGGCTACCTACACACCCACCCGGCTACCTACCCACCCGGCTACCTACCCGGCTACCTAACCACTCACCCTGCTACCCACCCACCCGGCTACCTACCCGGCTACCTAACCACCCACCCGGCTACCTACCGACCCGGCTACCTAACCACCCACCCGGGTACCCACCCACCCGGCTACCTACCCACCCGGCTACCTACCCGGCTACCTACCTGGCTACCTAACCACCCACCCGGCTACCTACCCACCCGGCTACCTACACACCCACCCGGCTACCTACCCGGCTAACCACCCACCCGGCAACCTACCCACCCGGCTACCTACCCGGCTACCTAACCACCCTGCCAGCTACCTACCCACCTGGCTACCTACCCGGCTACCTAACCACCCACCCGGCTACCTACCCACCCGGCTACCTACACACCCACCCGGCTACCTACCCGGCTACCTACCCACCCACCCGGCTACCTACCCACCCGGCTACCTACACACCCACCCGGCTACCTACCCGGCTACCTACCCACCCGGCTACCTACCCGGCTACCTAACCACCCACCCTGCTACCCACCCACCCGGCTACCTACCCGGCTACCTAACCACCCACCCGGCTACCTACCTACCCGGCTATCTAACCACCCACCCGGCTACCCACCCACCCGGCTACCTACCCACCCGGCTACCTACCCGGCTACCTAACCACCCACCCGGCTACCTACCCACCCGGCTACCTACACACCCACCCGGCTACCTACCCGGCTACCTAACCACCCACCCGGCTACCTACCCACCCGGCTACCTACACACCCACCCGGCTAACTACCCGGTTACCTACCCACCCGGCTACCTACCCGGCTACCTAACCACCCACCCTGCTACCCACCCACCCGGCTACCTACCCGGCTACCTAACCACCCACCCGGCTACCTACCTACCCGGCTACCTAACCACCCACCCGGCTGCCCACCCACCCGGCTACCTACCCACCCGGCTACCTACCCGGCTACCTACCCGGCTACCTAACCACCCACCCGGCTACCTACCCACCCGGCTACCTACACACCCACCCGGCTACCTACCCGGCTACCTAACCACCCACCCGGCTACCTACCCACCCGTCTACCTACCCGGCTACCCACCCGGCTACCTACCGGCTACCTAACCACCCACCCGGCTACCTACCCACCCGCCTAACCACCCACCCGGCTACCTACCTGGCTACCTAACCACCCACCCGGCTACCTACCCACCCGGCTGCCTACCCACCCGGCTACCTAACCACCCACCCGGCTACCCACCCACCCGGCTACCTACCCACCCGGCTAACTACCCACTCACCCGGCTACCTACCCACCCGGCTACCTACCAACCCACCAGGCTACCTACCTAAAGACCCACCAGGCTACCTACCTACCCACTCACCCACCAGGCTACCTATCCACCCAACCACCCATGGGAGCTGCGCGCCGGATGGAGGCTGGGACAGGAGGTCTGCTGCTGCAGGTGAGTAAATGTTTTTTTTTATTATTTATATTAGCAGGTGTATGTTCTGGACAGGTCTGCCACATGATTGCGTGTATGTTCTGGGCAGGTCTGCCACATGATTGCATGTATGTTCTGGGCAAATTTGCTACATGATTGCATGTGATTTCTGGGCAAATCTGCCGACATGATTGCACGTATTTTCTGGCCATATCTGCCGACATGATTGCACATATTTTCTGGGCATATCTGCCGACATGATTGCACATATTTTCTGGGCATATCTGCCGACATGATTGCACGTATTTTCTGGGCATATCTGCCGACATGATTGCACGTATTTTCTGGGCATATCTGTGTAACGATCGGTGTAACACAGAGAGGGTCTGATTACCGGTGATCTGCAGTATCACCGAAAATGCAGATATATACCTGATTATTGATGATCTGCAGTATCACCGATAATCAGATATATCTCTAACCTCTGGACACCTGAGAGAGAAGTGAGTGTTTGGTGTAACAGTAACACTAGAGGACTGTACCTTAGGCGTAGGTACAGAGGCAGTAAGGAATACTGCACAGAAGTATGCTCCTTCCGTAAGCCTAGACTCTCCCGGGGGAGGAGCTAAGCAGAACGTAGGAAGGACAGAGCGTGAGTGACACCAATGAGAGGGTGTCACTAACAGATCTGGGGACTGCCTCTAACAGTAAGGCTAGTTCTCGAGGTCGGGCAAGCCAGGTCGTTAACACACAGACAGATAAAGTACAGAATCAGAAGACAGATACGGAATCCAACAACAGGCAGGGTTTGGCAACGGAGAATCAGAATAACGAGGTACAGAATCAGGAGGCAGATACAGAGTCCAGGAACGAGCAGAGTTTGGCAACAGGGTATCAGAAATAGCAAGGTACAGAATCAGAGTTCAGGAGGAATAGTCAGGCAAGCAGAAGGTCATAACAAATAATACAATTCAATATTCCTAACGCTAAGGTGTGAGCTCCGTGATCATCAACACCTTTGGAAACTATGCTAGAACACAGATACTGACAAGGTCTGAGTGCTACCACGTAGTGATCGCAACGCCAGACACCAGAGAAATGACCAGCACCCAGTATATATACATCAGCGCTTCCAGCGCCTCCCCTAAGTGCTAGACCAATGAAAAGTGGTGGAAATGTCAGCTGACCAGCTTGGTCAGCTGACCTTCTTCTGGCTGTCATATAAACTCTGCCTCTCAGCGCGCGCGCGCGTCATTCTGAACCTGTGTGGACTATCAGTCCCAGCCACACCAGTCACGCTTTGCAATGTCTCTGCTGGCCTGCATGCGGGGTGGGACGCACCGCTATCTGTACATGTGGCGGCCTCCCCGCGTTTGGTCAGACTGTCAGTAGCAGGCCTGTGCGCGCAAACCGCCGCACCAGACGCGGCGGTTTCTCCGCGTTCCGCTATGCCAGCCGCGGAAACAGCCGCCTCATCCTGCGTCCATGCGGCGGCTTTTCCGCGTTTCTTCACAGTACCCCCCCTGATGAGTGGACTCCGGACAACTCCTTCCAGGCTTCTCAGGATGTAAAGCGTGGAATTCCTTTCTCAATTTGTCAGCATGCATGCGACATTCAGGTACCCATGATCTCTCCTCAATACCATACCCTTTCCAATGAACCAGATATTGTACTGAGTTCTGAACTATGCGTGAGTCTAAAATCTTCTCTACCTCGTATTCAGGTTGGTCATCTATCATCACAGGAGGAGGAGGAGTGGGACCCACATGGACTGCTGGCTTAAGCAGGGACACATGAAAGGATCTTACGCCACGCATACTGGCAGGAAGATCAATGGCATAAGTAACATTGTTGATCTTTCTAGTTACTGGAAATGGACCCACAAACCTGGGCCCCAACTTGGCTGAAGGCTGTTTCAAGGTCAAGTGACGTGTGGACACCCAGACTAAGTCTCCTGGTTGAAACTTCCACTCTAAGGAACGTTTTTTGTCAGCTTGACCTTTCTGACTTTGAAATGCCTTCTCCAAATTATTTTTCACGATCCACCACACAGCCTTAAATGACTTTTGCCAGGCCTCCAGAGCTGGAAACGGAGTGGAGGCGATTGGCAATGGGGAGAATTCGGGCAGCTTCCCAGTAACTATCTGAAATGGACAGAATCCCGAGGAAGAACTTTTCAAATTATTGTGCGCAAATTCTGCGAAGGGCAAAAACTTGACCCAATCATTTTGCGCTTCTGCAACGTAACACCTCAAAAACTGTTCCAATGATTGGTTGACTCTCTCAGTCTGACCATTGGTCTGTGGGTGGTAGCCCGATGAAAATGACAGTTCCATGCCCATTAGGTGACAAAATGCCCTCCAAAATCTCGAAACAAATTGGACTCCCCGATCTGACACTATGTTTTCCAGAATGCCATGCAATCGGAAAACGTGGATGATGAACAAATCGGCCAACTCCTAAGCCGAGGGGAGTCCTTTCAAGAGCACAAAATGGGCCATTTTACTAAAGCGGTCGACTACCACCCAAATGACCGACATGCCCTCAGACCTGGGAAGCTCACCCACAAAATCCATGGACAGGTGGGTCCACGGCTCACTCGGGGTGGGCAAGGGCTGCAACGTTCCCACAGTTGCCAGCTGGGAGGGCTTACTTTTTGCACACACCGCACACTCTCTAACATACTCCTTGCAATCTGTTTCCAGAGAAGGCCACCAAGCGCACCTGGCAACAAGATCCAGTGTTCTGGAGGCCCCAGGGTGTCCAGCATTTTTGTGTGAATGGATCTGTAAGATCTGAAGACGGAATGGCAATGGTATAAACATAACCCCTTCAGGCTTCCCCTCCGGGACGTCCTGCTGAAAGGGCCCTAACGTCTCCGTCCAGTCTTTCCATGTCTCAGTTGTTGCTAGTACCAGTCTTTGTGGGACAATGGTCTCTGGGGTAGAGGGCTGTGCTGTCTCCGGCTCAAAGCATCTGGACAGGGCATCTGCCTTAATGTTCTTGCTACCTGGAGTGTACGTAATTATAAATCTGAACCTCGAGAAGAACAATGACCATCGAGCCTGACGGGGGCTTAATCTCTTAGCTCCCTCGATGTATTCCAAATTTTTGTGATCAGTGTAAACTGTAATTGTATGTTCTGCTCCTTCCAACCAATGACGCCATTCTTCAAAGGCCAACTTTATGGCCAGGAGCTCCCTGTTGCCTATGTCGTAGTTTCTCTCTGCCGGAGAGAACCTACGAGAAAAATAGGCACATGGGTGTAATCTACCCTGCAACCCTGATCGCTGAGACAGCACAGCCCCTACCCCGACCTCCGAGGCGTCCACCTCAACAATAAAGGGGTAGGAAGTGTCAATGTGTCTTAGGATGGGTGCAGAGCAAAACAAGTCTTTTAAAGTGGAGAATGCCTGCAGAGCTTCTGGAGACCAGTAGGTAGTATCTGCCCCTTTTTTAGTGAGACTAGTGAGGGGTGCAATGACAGTGGAGTACCCCTTTATGAACCTTCTATAGTAATTGGCAAAGCCTAAAAATCTCTGAAGAGATTTTAACCCCACGGGTTGAGGCCATTCCAGCACAGCAGAGACTTTGGCAGGGTCCATAGACAGGCCCGAGGTGGAAATTATGTACCCTAAAAAGGTGACAGATGTTACCTCGAAGATGCATTTCTCCAATTTAGCGTAAAGCATGTTTTGTCTTAGTTTGTCCAATACAAATTTGACATGTGACCTGTGCTCAGAGAGGTTGTTTGAGAAAATAAGTATATCATCCAGGTATACTAACACGAATTTGCCCAACACCTCCCTGAATACCTCATTAATTAATTCCTGGAAGACGGCTGGGGCGTTACACAGCCCGAAGGGCATCACTAAGTACTCGTAATGCCCGTCGGGCGTGTTAAAGGCCGCCTTCCATTCATCGCCCTTTCTAATCCGCACCAGGTTGTATGCACCCCGTAAATCTAATTTCAAAAAGATCTTAGCATTGGTAACTTGTGTAAACAGGTCATCTATCAGGGGCAAAGGGTAGCGATTCTTCACTGTGATTTTATTCAGGCCCCGGTAATCTATGCATGGCCGCAGGCCTCCGTCTTTTTTCTTAACAAAAAAGAACCCTGCGCCAGCGGGCGACCCGAGAGGGGCGAATTAACCCCTTGGCTAAATTCTCACGAATGTACTCCTGCATGGCCACTTTCTCTGGCCCAGACAAATTGTAGAGATGACCCCTTGGGGGCATACAACCAGATCGGAGATCGATGGGGCAATCAAACGGGCGATGTGGAGGTAACTTATCAGCAGCCTTGGTACAGAACACATCAGAATACTCGGAATATTGTACTGGTACCCCCTCCAAATGAATCCTGGTCTGGCCCAATGTCACCTTCCCTAAACACTGCTGGAAACAATGAGTTGACCAGCTAGTTAACTGCCCAGTGGTCCCATTGATCTGTGGGGAGTGAAGGTGCAACCACGGCACGCCAAGGATGACTGTGGAGGTGGTCATGTGCAACACAAAAAACTGTAATTTCTCTCTATGCAGCACCCCTATAGTGACTTCCACCTCTGGTGTCTGAGACAGCGGATGATTACTTTGCAGGGGGGAATCATCTACTGCCGTAACCTGAATGGGTGGTTTTACCGGGGTGAGAGGAATACCTAATTTCTTTGCAAATTCGAAATCCATAAAATTTGCTGCAGAGCCTGAATCAACAAAGGCCTCAGAATCTTCGGTTTTATCTTCCCATGTAATCGTACAAGGAAGGAGCAACCGTTTCTCATCTAGGTAGTAGCGTTTCCGCTCCACCTGAGAAAATTCTGACCGACCAATCTGCATTGCTTCAGGTGGAGGTAAATTGGGAGGAGGTGGAGTCACAGGGGGTGCAGCGTGGGACATTATTTTCACATGGTTTCCACCCCGGGTCTGTCTCTGATAGCGCAGCCGGCTATCTATCCTGATGGCTGATGAAATGGCCTCATCGATAGATTTGGGCTCAGGCTGACTTAGCATAAGATCGGAAACCTCATCTGACAACCCTGATAAGAAACAATCTAAAAGGGCAAAGGTGTCCCACCTGGCTGATACTGACCACCTCCTAAATTCAGCAGCATACTACTGTTCAACCGGACTCTTGCCTTGACGTAACATCTTGAGCTTCCGCTCAGAAGTCGAGGCAATGTCTGGATCGTCATAAATTATAGTCATGGCTTTAAAAAATTCCTCCACAGATGTTAAGGCTAAGTCTCCGTCGGGTATACTGTACGCCCAGGTCTAAGAATCACCTGATAACAAAGTCTTAATAAATGTAACCCTTTGGGCCATGGTTCCTGAAACATTAGGTCTCAACTCAAAGTATGATAACACTCTACTTCTGAAATTTCGGAAGTCAGATCTGTGACCGCAAAATTTTTCAGGTACAGGCATACGGATGTCTGTAACTAGAGGGGATCGCACTGAGTTCATAGCCGATTGAAGTTCCTGAACGGCCCCAAATATCTGACATGTCTGGGTCTGTTGGTTCAAAACTGCCGCGAAAAGTTGGTTTACCGCGGTGGTCAGGACTTCAACATGGCTATATAGTGCGTCCATTTGGGTTTGGTCTGGCGTTCTGTAACGATCGGTGTAACACAGAGAGGGTCTGATTACCGGTGATCTGCAGTATCACCGAAAATGCAGATATATACCCGATTATTGATGATCTGCAGTATCACCGATAATCAGATATATCTCTAACCTCTGGACACCTGAGAGAGAAGTGAGTGTTTGGTGTAACAGTAACACTAGAGGACTGTACCTTAGGAGTAGGTACAGAGGCAGTAAGGAATACTGCACAGAAGTATGCTCCTTCCGTAAGCCTAGACTCTCCCGGGGGAGGAGCTAAGCAGAACGTAGGAAGGACAGAGCGTGAGTGACACCAATGAGAGGGTGTCACTAACAGATCTGGGAACTCCCCTAAGTGCTAGACCAATGAAAAGTGGTGAAAATGTCAGCTGACCAGCTTGGTCAGCTGACCTTCTTTTGGCTGTCATATAAACTCTGCCTCTCAGCGCGCGCGCGCGTCATTCTGAACCTGTGTGGACTATCAGTCCCAGCCACACCAGTCACGCTTTGCAATGTCTCTGCTGGCCTGCACGCGGGGTGGGACGCACCGCTATCTGTACATGCGGCGCCCCCCCCCCGCGTTTGGTCAGACTGTCAGTAGCAGGCCTGTGCGCGCAAACCGCCGCGTCAGACGCGGCGGTTTCTCCGCGTTCCGCTATGCCAGCCGCGGAAACAGCCGCCTCATCCTGCGTCCATGCGGCGGCTTTTCCGCGTTTCTTCACAATCTGCCAACATCATTGCACGTATTTTCTGGGCATATCTGCCGACATGATTGCACATATTTTCTGGGCATATCTGCCGACATCATTGCACGTATTTTCTGGGCATATCTGCCGACATCATTGCACGTATTTTCTGGGCATATCTGCCGACATGATTGCACGCATTTTTTGGGCATATCTGCCGACATCATTGCACGTATTTTCTGGGCATATCTGCCGACATCATTGCACATATTTTCTGGGCATATCTGCCGACATGATTGAATGTATTTTCTGGGCAAATCTGCCGACATGATTGAATGTATTTTCTGGGCAAATCTGCTCACAATATGTGTATTTTCTTGAGAAAACCTGCACAATTATGTGAATTTTCTGGGGAAAGGGTCACCAAAACTTGGGCCCACTGTCTTTGCGTTGCACTTTTCAAGGGAACCTGAGGTGAGAATAATATTGAGGCTGCCATATTTCTCTCCTTTTAAGCAATACCAGTTGCCAAGCATGCAGCAGGTCAGGGGTTTCTGACAATATTGTCTGAACTGAGAAGATTAAGCTGCATGCTTGTTGCTGGTGTAATTCAGTTTATTACTGCAGCCAAATAGATCAGCAGGGCCGCCAGGCAACTAGTATTGTTTAAAAGGAAATAAATATGGCAGCCTCCATATCACTCTTACCCCGGGATCACTTTAAATTACAGTTAGCTCCGCCCTTATCCGGTCATTGCCACGCCCACGCGCCGCAGGTTATACCCACGCCGCAGGTCAGGGGGGCCCACAATTGATATTTTGCACAGGGGCCCACTGCTGGCTGTGTCCGCCACTGGCCTCAGTGGACCAATGATAGATGTCAGCACCCTTCTTGGTCATGCGAGTGAAAGGAGAGACTACCGCAGAGAAGCCCTTTATAAATCTCCTGTAATAATTGGCGAAGCCACGAAATCTCTGGAGTGCCTTCAGACCCACAGGCTGTGGCCAATCCAGCACAGCTGTCACCTTCTGTGGATCCATCGAAAGACCCGTAGTAGAAATCACGTAACCCAAAAAGGAGACTTTAGTGACCTCAAATAGGCATTTCTCCAACTTGGCATACAGTGAATTCAGCCTCAACTTTTTCAACACATATCTTACATGATTCCTATGCTCAGACAGGCTAGGAGAAAAGATCAGTATATCATCCAAATATACTAATACAAATTTTCCCAAGACCTCTCTAAAAACCTCGTTAATCAAGTCCTGGAAGATGGCTGGCGCATTACACAACCCGAAAGGCATGACCAAGTACTCGTAATGGCCGTCCGGCGTGTTGAAGGCCGTCTTCCACTCATCGCCATCCCTAATGCGTACCAGGTTGTAAGTAGTGTTGGGCGAACAGTGTTCGCCACTGTTCGGGCTCTGCAGAACATCACCCTATTCGGGTGATGTTCGAGTTCGGCCGAACACCTGATGGTGTTTGGCCTTTTAAGTTCGGGTTCGCCCCGAACTACTAAATGGCCGCGAACAGGGCCGAACAGGGCAGAATACTGCCCCCCTATGGGGTCGCAGGCATAAGGGGGGAGCATGCCCCGATCGCGGGGGGGTCGGAAATTCCCCCCACCCCCTCCGCTAGCGCTCCCCCCTCTGCCCGCTTCCCCATACAAAAGTTTAATGAAGTAAAACAGTACCGGTCCGGTGGTAGTGGGTGGCTGGCAGTGGGCGGCACTGTTTAGTGAGTGACTGAGGAGGAGGAGTCCGGAGAGTGACGCGTTGAGGGAGGCCGGGCAGCGGGCGGTTCAGCAGTAGTACGGTACTACTGGCATACACCATATACAGTGGCGGCGGTATTTCTGCTAACCCTCACAGCAGCTGTATTTGTACTGACATTAGATTACACACAGGATGGACAGACGGTGGACGTGCTGACGAGATGACGTAGGGCGGAGCCTGCTCGTGTTCCGTACCTCCCCATGAGAGCTGCGATCGGCGTCTCCCGCTGCTGATGAGACGCGGCGGGGAGTGCTGAGGCCTGACCGTCCGGGACCTCCGAGAGCGGGACAACTGAAGACCTGGCCCCCCCTCTGAGTATATTGCGGAAAGCAGAGCATACGCTCCGCAAACAGAAGCCAACAGCGGTGCGCGCAAACTGGAGGAGGTGATCTGACAACAAAGCAAGCCGGGCCACGCTGCCAGACTGGGACACGCTGCTGAAGCACGGACACAGACGAGCAGCATCACTCAGAGGGACCGAGGCAGAAGAGGTGGTGAGTGAAAACTAGCCCCATAAGTCCTCGATAGTTATTATTGAACTGTATTTTTTGGCTCTAGGTAAAAGGTGGGCTGCTCTGGGAGTGAAGGCTGGGCCCAAACTAAGCTATAACACAGGTCAGAAGCTCTCCCTAAACTGGGATCTCACTGTTTTGATTGCCATATTACAAAGGTACACTATAAGCAAAATGACTGGCCGTAATAGAAAAAAGGATGAGGCAGATGAAAGCCTAAACCAGTCACAGAGATCAGCAAAGGACTTTTTCCCTAAAACTGGGGGGGCCAGTAAACAGACAGAGAAGTCGCAGACAATGTCCCAGACAATGTCCCACACGACTGGTCCCCCGGAAGGATCGCAAAAGGGCCAAAGGAATTTAGAGGACATTTGGCAATTTTTAAAAACTCTGCCTACCAAACAAGATCTAGCTGAGCAAGCAGAAAAGATAGTTGAGACCACTAAGACTGAACTGGAAATGTTCCGTGAAGCCTTGCAAACTACAAACAACAGGGTGGCCAAGTTAGAAGCAGCCATAACTGACTTACAGACAATGACCACAAAATTATGGGAGGACAGAGATAAGCAGTCCTACTACTGCGGGTCCCTGAGATATCAAGTTGAAGACCTGCAGAATAGATCCAGGCGGAAAAATATTAGAATTAGGGGGCTACCTGAATCCTATGGGACAGATGATCTACAACCAGCCCTCCTGCAGCTGTTTAATAAGCTACTTGGCCGACCCACAGAGCAATTGATAAAGTTTGAGAGATGTCATAGAGCTCTGAGGCAGACCCCCAAAGCAGAGGAATTGCCAAGAGACATTATCTGTCGCTTACATCATTTCTATGAGAAAGAGGCAATAATGGAGGCTGCAAGGACCCAGGAAAATATTCTGTGCGAGATGCATAAGGTGCAGCTTTTCCAAGATTTAGCCCCCAGTACACTGCAACAGAGAAAAGCTCTCCGCCCGCTGCTACAAGTTCTACAAAAAGAGAGAATACAATATAGATGGGGTTTTCCGTTCAGCCTTATAGTTAAGAAAAATCAGAGATCTTACTTCTTAAGGCACCCAAGAGATCTTCCGGATCTCTTCTCATTCTTGGCGATCGCACCAGTGGAAATTCCAGATTGGGATCCAGATGTGAATATGCTTGAAAGAAAGTCCCGAGGTCATAAGTGACTATGCTAATGACTGTACCATCCAGAACTGAGGAGAGAAGGGAAGGGAAATTTTTTTATTTTTTTTTCCTCAATATGAGAATAATCCAAAAGATCGGAGCACAATAGTATCTGAGTGGGATCCAGGGAAATGCCCTCACTGATGGCGGCTAGAAGGACAGGATTAATAACACTTAAGGAGTACATACGTACTCATTAAACACTAAATAGGTTGAGGGTGAGTTAAAAGGACACATAAGTAGGGACACAATTAGGGTAGATATGGGGGGGTAGGGATGCACCGAAAGAAAATAGCAAAAGGATATGAGACTTAACACTAGAATCACGCTGGGGGGATGGAGGGACACTTGGTTACCGATTAGTCGGTTTAAGGGGGAAATCCGGACCCAGACAGCCGCCATCGGATGAATAAAGCAAGCTGGTTAGCCACGCAAGATTATAGTAACTAGAAACATGTTTGATAAATAATATGTAAATGCATCTTGGAATTGGATATGAAGTAACACGGAAACTCATGGACAATAAATAATTTTTTTATTTTTTTTTTTTTATTTTTTTTTTTATTCTTCTTTCTCTTCCTGAATGTGGAATAAGGTCACAGATCCTGACAGGATTTAATAACCTGAATGGGGACAGGCCTGGATCTATAATTTAGAACTTACATGTTGGTTTTATATCGTATATGTTCTGTATATTTGCTCCTAGGTCTGTTCACCTTATATGACAAATGCGGCCTCAGGGTGGCCGGAAGACACAGGCAACCAATAAGGTCAAATTCTAGTTTAGCGGGACTAAAAAGAAGGAGAAAGATGAGAAATATCAAAACTTAAATCATATTTATAGTGGAGACTATAATAGATAATAACAACGGGGAGGGAGGAGACGAGGGTTGGAAGGCCCCACCCCATACTTTATAGATATGATAGATCCGCTAAAGACCACTACTACACACAGTGGAAAGAAATTGGAACCCTGATGCCCAAGGGCCACCCTGAAAGCACTTCAAACTACACGAAGCCACATAAGAACGGAAGGAGGAAAGGGATGATACTATCGAACATAAGTAGCGCTGGGATGGCCGGAAGATACAGGCAACCAATATGGTTAAAACATAGACCTTTGGGAACATAAAATATAAACCATCTTTTAGAGTAGGAATTTAAATTGATATTGGTACCGGAGTGGGTGGAGACGAGGGTTGGGATGCCCCACCCTATACTGTATTGCTACAATAAATTTGCTTATTAATATTACCCAAATTGGAACCCTGATATCTAAGGGCCATTCTGCAAAAACCCTGAACTATCCTGAAGCTACACAGGAAATATAGGAACAGGGAAGGAGGTCTAGAGTAATATAATTTCCCAAAGGGAGGGAGGAAGGGGGGGAAGGAAGAAAAATCTCATCTCCCTTTTTTTTTTTTTTTTTTTTTATTTTATTACTATTCTTATAAGTTTTGGGATGCTAATGCAATGAAGGGGCTGTTGAGACAACAGATAAGAATCCCCCCTACTGGCAGGCAGAAGGAGAGGATTATCGAGTAATAACAGGACACGGGGTGTACACATGTATGTTTGGGTGGGGAGGGTTAGAACCACTGAGGGAGTTCGAAGATAAGGAAGGAAGGCTTATATACCATAATATTAAATACACAGGTGCACGAAAATAACACACTATATGGGAGAGTAAGAGGAGAATTGATTTGAAGGGAAATGGGGGGAGGTAATACACATTCATGAATTAAGTGGGAATTAAGGGGACCCCTCTGCCCAACGTCTGCCAATAGAAGAGTATATTTATAATACCCAGGATTACACCCCATATGGAAGATGTTTTAAGTATGTATGTTGGCTTACTAATATCAACATGGGGGGGGGGGGGAAAGTATGCCTCCCATATGCTGAGAAATCTATATATTTTACTAAGATATTGAATGGGAACTTATACGAGAACCCCTTTTTTTTTTTTTTTTTTTCCCCCACTTCCCCTCTTTTTCTCGCTTAGTTCTGAGTTAGAAGATTAGGCAAATAATCTGGGGGAGGGGGGTAAAGACGGGCAGCGTTCTCCGGTCCCTGGGCCATTAGTAGCATATGGTCCACGGGGGCATAGAGCCCAACAGAAGTAGGGAAAAGTATGTGAGATCACCCTACGGAAAGAGAGTGCGAGGCTCAAAAGCCTTTGGTGAAAAGGCAAAGGTGGATAATCTCCACCCTAAAGATAGACAGATAGTATGCCCTAGGAGGTACACATCTGAAGTGAGTGTATGTGAGTGGCAGGGGGGTGGAGGGGTGGGGGGTGGTGGGGGACAGGGGGGTGCGGTTGGAGGGCGAGGGAGGCGAGAGTCAAGGAGCAAAGATCAACCTTAACATTATGTCCCTGAATGCCCGAGGTCTTAATAAGCCAGAGAAAAGGTCTTCTCTACTCCAGGAGATGCACAAATCAAGGGTTAAAATAGCATTTATACAGGAGACCCACTTCAAAAACCCTGAGCACCCTAAATTAACTAACAGAAGGTACCCTAAGGCCATTTATAGTAGCGTGGAAGATGCAAAGAAAAAAGGGGTCGCAATAGTATTTGCTAGAGGAGTCTCCTTAGACGAAGAAGAAGTATATAGGGATCTAGAGGGGAGATTCCTGCTAGTAAAGGGAGTATATAATGCACGGAAGCTCACCTTGGGTACATTTTACGCGCCTAACAGTAAACAACTGGATTTCCTGGAACACTTTATGAGAGCCATTGATGAGTTCTCGGAGGGGGCTTTGATAATTGGGGGGGACTTAAATTTCACCCTGGAGCCAGTAATAGACTCATCCTTGGGTAAATCCTTCCTTACATATAAGGGAATTAAGAGAGGCAGGAAGTCACTCCAGGATAGGCAACTCTGTGACATATGGCGCCTTCAGCACCCTGCGTCCAAGGACTATACATACTTCTCCCCGCCCCACAATATGTATTCACGTATTGATTATATTTTCATTTCGCACAATTTGCTCTCTGAGCAGTTGGACTCCTCTATAGGATGCATTACTTTTTCAGACCACTCCCCTGTATTCCTGAAAATGAATATAGAAACAAAAAGGTATAAGCACTCTCAATGGAGACTGAACTCCTATTTGTTGCAAAAAGAAGATATTAGAAATAGGCTATTAAATAATATAGATACATACTTCACATTAAATAGATCGGAGGAAATCTCCCCGATGACTTTATGGGAAGCACATAAATGTGTAATAAGGGGCAATTTAATTCAGGAGGGAAGTAGATTAAAGAGAGAGGGGGAGACACTTAGAAAAGACCTGTTACTAAATATCGAAAGACTTGAAAGACAACATAAAGGGACTAGGACGGAGGAAATACTTAAAGAGTTAACAGCAGAAAGAGAAAAATATAGAACGTTAATGTTCTCGCGAGCTAGATACGCACTTCAAAGATGCCAAAAAACGTTCTATGAACACGGTAATAAAGGAGGTAGACTACTGGCCAGAGCTCTTAAGCAACAACAACAAGCCAATTATGTGCCCTTTATTATCGACAATCATTCTAATAAACATCATAGAAATGAATCAATGGCCAGAATTTTTAAGGACTTCTATCAGAAATTATACGGTATAGGAAAAGAGGAAATAGAGGAGAATAGGAATAAAAGACGTAAAGAGATGATGGACTATATACGAGAATCAGGGATGCCAAAATTAAATGAGGAAGATATACGGAGTCTAGAGGAGCCTATCACTTTGGAGGAAGTAAAAGCGGCCATAACTCATTGTAAGACTGGTAAGGCACCCGGCCCAGATGGGTTTAGTGCAGAATTACAAGTGTTACAGGGATATCCTGGCGCCATACTTGACGAAGGTAATGAATTCACTGGCGGAGAGAGGGGACAGACGAGCACGTTTTGGCAGGGACTCCTTGGAATCTCTGGTAACCGTAATATTGAAAAAAGGTAAGGACCCTGGCCTTTGCGCCAGCTATAGACCCTTTGCCCTTCTCAATGTAGACTTGAAGCTCTTTGCCCATGTGTTGGCCACGCGTCTGACAGGGCTGCTTCCCGACCTGATACATCCAGATCAAGCGGGTTTCGTAATGGGAAGAGAGACCCGAGACAATGTTATAAGGGCAGTGATGCTGATGCAATCAGCTGAGGTAGCCAGGTCCCCTGTCATGTGCCTCTCGACAGATGCCGAGAAGGCATTTGACAGGGTTGACTGGGAATTCATAGGAGCAACCCTCAAATACATAGGCATTGGAGAAAATATGATGAGCAGGATTTTGGCTCTGTACTCCTCGCCAACTGCAAAGATCAGGGTCAATGGGGTTCCCTCCGAGCCTGTGCAGATATTTAATGGTACCCGGCAGGGATGCCCCCTCTCTCCGCTGATATTTGTGCTGACACTAGAACCACTTCTGAGAACAATTAGAGCAAATCCAGATATAGGAGGAGTAAAGATGGGGAACAGGATGCATAAGGTCGCCGCTTACGCAGACGACCTTTTATTTTTTCTCACCGGCACTAAGGTATCCCTACCTTGCTTACTGGCTGAATTTAAACAATACGGACGATTGTCCAGATTTAAGATTAATTGGGCCAAATGTGAGGCTCTGGGGGTAGCGATGGAACAGCGGGAGATAGACCAACTAAGGGAAAATTTTCCCTTTAGATGGGTAACACCTACATTGAAGTCCCTGGGAATAAATGTCTCGCCAGATATACCGAAATTATATCAAAGCAACTATAAAGTTATAGCACATGAAGTGAAAAAAGATTTGACCAGATGGAATAGGCCTGAATTCTCGTGGTTCGGCAGAATCAGTATCCTAAAAATAAATGTCATGCCGAGACTGCTACACGTATTCCAATCCCTACCAATCAAAGTCCCAAGATCCTTTTTTGATACGTTGAGAAGGGATTTCCTGAGATTTATTTGGCATGCCAGACCACCACGAATTAGATATAAGCTAATGACGCAGCCCAAAGAAGAAGGGGGATTAGCGGTCCCAAATCCGCAATTATATCACGCAGCTGCGGCCTTAAATAGGATAATAGACTGGCATAGAAAAAATGATAAAATATGGGTGGAAATGGAACAAAATCTCCTAAACACACCCCTAACAGAGACCCCATGGATAAATCAGAAAATTACGATAACACATCCTGCGGGTTGTTTTCTTAAGAACTCGCTCGAAACATTACACCTGTACACACGCAGAGCTCAATTAATAAACCGCCCCTCCCCTCTTCTCCCAGTACTGAACAACCCTGGATTTACACCGGGATGCAACAAAAATGCTTATATACATTGGAGAGGCCAGCAGCAAGTTAGAGCTCATATGCTGGTTAAAGATGGGGAATGGGTTCCCCTCCCGGTGCTCAGGGAGACCATGCAGAACCATAGAATAGAACAATGGAGCCTACTACAATTTAGATCATTTCTCAGATCGCAAGGCACGAAGGAGGAATTCTCCAGGGAATTAAAGCCCTTTGAGAAGATGTGTAGTGAGGGGGGACAGAGTAGAGGCTCCATCTCTAGAATTTATAATCTGTTAAACATTGAAGAAGATCCCACAAGGGGGTGGAGGGTGAAGTGGGAGAGAGACCTACAGAAGGAGTACACTGACAGTGAGTGGAAGAAGATTTTGTACTTCATGCATAAAAGTTCAATGTCCACAAGAATTCAGGAGTCAGGAGTGAAAATAACAAGTAGATGGTACCTCACGCCCAGTAGACTGAGTAAGATATTTGGGGGTTCTGATGCGAGATGCTGGAGATGTGGGTTGGAGAGAGGGACGTTATTTCATATATTTTGGGCCTGCCAGGAAATCCAGTTGTTCTGGGTGGAAGTTAAAAAATACATAGAGAAAATCACTGGATTGGTATTACCCAAGGACCCAGATTTTTACCTCCTACATGCAAACTCTTACAGTGCTAGGAAATATAAGAGTATGATAGTAAGACACTTAATAAATGCAGCAAGAGTGCTGATAGCTAGATGGTGGAAAACAACGCATACCCCATCATTTGGAGAATGGCTGAAGGAGGTAACCTATATTTCCTGGATGGAAAAACTAGTCCAGGAAAATAAAGATGGAGAATTACGGATGGAGGAGATTTGGGCAGGGTGGAAATCATTCACAGAAACTGAGGAATATATCCTCCTGATGAGCAAGAATAAAGAGGCATAGGACCAGGGCATTCACAAGGGGACAACAATTGGACTCTTGGGACATCTCCCTTGCTCTCTCGCCTCCCCGGGACCCTTACCCCCCCCCCCCCCCCTCCTGTTCCAGATTGAAGGGGAGAAGTAGTATGATTTGGAAGTAGAAGCGTGTGAGGAAGGTACATGGATTGGATGTAGAAGTGACTAAGGAAGTATGTGTGGACTGGATGTAGAAGTGAATGAGGAAGACTGGGGGGATTATGGACTGAATGGGAATCTTGAGATTATATGTAAAAATTAGGGGAGATTAGGAATAATACGAACCTGAGATAAACATAAGCGCTCTCTGCTGATTTAGTCATCCGGAGAGCCCTAGAACCTGGAAGGACTTTGTCCTCTAGACAAAGGGCTGGAAAGATGAGAGGTATTAATAGTGAAATATAGAATATGACTGGATATGGTTTATATGTATTTATATGTAAAAATTTTTGTATAAATAAAGAATCTTTAAAAAAAAAGATTACACACAGGTGCACTCTATTTAGTCATTAGCACTCATCAGGCAATGTCTATGGGCAACTGACTGCACTCAGACCAAAGGGGGCTGAATAATTACGCACACCCCACTTTTGCAGTTATTTATTTGTAAAAAATGTTTGGAATCATGTATGATTGTCGTTCCACTTCTCATGTGTACACCACTTTGTGTTGGTCTTTCACGTGAAATTCCAATAAAATTGATTCATGTTTGTGGCAGTAATGTGACAAAATGTGGAAAACTTCAAGGGGGCCGAATACTTTTGCAAGCCACTGTATATATATATATATATATATATATATATATATATACAGTATATATATACTATGTTAACATATTTGGCTCTATACACAACCACAATGGATTTGACGGGAACCGAACTTGATGAGGTTTAACTGCAGACTGTCAGCTTTAATTTGAGTGTATTTACATGCATATCAGGTGAACCGTGTAGGAATCACAACAGTTTGCATATGTGCCTCCCACTTGTTAAGAGAGCAAACGTCAGAGTTAACATGCCTTATCAGAGCTAATGTGCCTTATCAGAGTCAATGTGCCTTATCAGAGTAGCATAGCAAGCGTTACAAACTTATGCCTGCTAATTGGCAATGACAAGAGCTCCACTCGTCCTGCCCTGAGCCCCTGCGGGTCCAATCACTTTAAAGGACATTATCCCCGCACTTTGGCCCAATAGGCTGCCTGTCAAGTTTCCTGTCAAGTGACAGGCAGCCCATTGGGCCAATCGAAGTGAGGGGATAATGGCCTTTAAAGTGATTGGACCCGCAGGGGCTCAGGGCAGGACGAGTGGAGCTCTCGTCATTGCCAATTAGCAGGTATAAGTTTGTAGCGCTCGCTGTGCTACTCTGAAAAGGCATGTTAACTCTGATAAGGCATGTCTACTCTGATAAGGCACGTTATTTGTTATAGTGAATCAACCCCCATGTGTGTCAATCACTGACACGCGGTGGTGTTACCAGGCGACGGGCCCGGGACATGTCGAGTCTATGGGGTTGCACCTGTCTAGTGCCGTTACCAGGCCTAATAAGAGTTTGGCCGGTGCAGGAGAGCAGCTGACAGGCAGTGAATTCACTGCCTATAAATTGCTCGTGTTAAAGAGAGCTGAGGTGGGCTCATAGATTGAAAAAAAAAAGTAGGCTACCTGATCCGGGGGGCTGAGCGGATCAGGTAGCTGCCAATCCCGCTGCTCCCCGCCGCTCCTGTGGGCCGCATTGGCCCACTTTCGTGACCTATGGGTCACGACACTGGAATGAGATACTGTGTCTCTCATTCACAGCATGCAGGGAGGCGGGGCCAGGGAGAGAGAGCTGCCCAACGGCAGCGCTGGAAACACTGCAGGAATGCCTTTGGCGGGCATTTTAAACGGAATACCTCTCCTCAATGTTTACCTCGGAAATAGCGAAATATCGGCGCTAATCTTGGGGGGGGGGGGGGCATAGCACGGTGGTGGGGGGCAGAGAGCGGCGGTGGGGGGACACATAGGCATTTTATGAGGTAGAGAACATACCTCTGTGTCCCATCTTCCTCCACAATCCGGCCCGGCAATTTGGCCAGTCGGTGCAGGCGAGTAATATTGTGCAGGCGTAGAACTCTCCCAGCAAAAAGAGCAAGATGGGACATGCAGCTGGGCCACGCATGCGCAGTAAGCCCCCAACTCCCGAAGTTACCAGGCCGGATTGCGAGGGCCGCAGGCAGCGGAGGACGACGGCGAGGGACTAATCAGCGTGAAGGGGGATGGAGGAAGTCCCAAGTATGTATAAATAGTTTTTATTTCTTGCTCTCAGGCAGTGGTGTAGCTAAGGAGCTATGGGCCCAAGTGCAAGTTTTACATTTGGCTCCTCAAAGCATTCTGTACATAACAATTGATACGGTGCACCAAAACCTGCCAAGGACAGCTTGTTAAGGATTACTACTATTCAAAGCATCTATAGATATGATTATTACCAGCACAGGACAAATGGAGAGCTAATACTGGGGTTGAGGGTGGGCCCCTCGGGGCCCCGGTGCGGTCGCAACCTCTGCACTCCCTGTTGTTACGCCTCTGCTCTCAGGTTCTCTTTGAGTTTTAGTCATTGATCAGACACTGACCCTTATGCAGTTATTTTTTCTTTCTAAGTTTTCTCCCAAGAGATGATTTTTCATCTCATCTAAAAATTAACTTTTGTATCATTGAGCAATTGAAAAAGTACTACAATGTAAGTAAAATACTAATATCAAACTTATTTTGAGTAAATTCTTGCTCGGTGGAAGATTAAAGGTATTTTATTGATAAGGTTTGTAAACATCTCCTTGGAGAAAAGTTAATAGGATATGGCCATTGGCTAGCTGTGTTTGGCCCCATTCACAATTCTTCCTTGCCACTGTGATGTGATTGTTGTTCAATCGCACTGCAACAGTCCTCGAAAGACCACATTCTTCTGTCTTCCTCCCTGGTCACCTCTTCTCACTCCTGCTTACAAGACTTCTCTCGATCCTTTCCCTTTCTCTGGAACACTCTCCCTCAACACATCCGCCACTCACACTTACTCTTTTTAGGTGCAATCTGAAAACCCAACTCTTCAAGCAAGCATACACCCCTACCTAGGACACTTCAGCCACTGACCACCATTTCTACCACCCCATACACAGCTTCCCTTTACCTACTGTCATATGCCTTAAACCTTTAGACTGTAAGGCCTTTTGGCCAGGGCTCTCTTCCCCTTTTGTCTCACAATGCTGTGTAATGTGTTTGCATACCTCCCATCCCTGTGTAAAATTTTGTAGTTGATCTTGCTCACTGCATCAGTGGTAATCCACCCTTGTACAGAAGGATATATTGCTTGCTTGGCAGTTGGAAAAATATGTTATTTCCCACAATGCAATGATATTCACAGACCGCAGGCTCTAAGAACCATGGTCATGACATCACACTGTGGGAGGGGTTTCAACACAATATCAGCCACACAGACCCCCCTGATGATCTACTCGAAAAAAGGTTAAGATTTCTCATGGTTAAGCAAGGGCAAACCCAGGATTTTCAAGGGGGGATTCCTAAAAGGTCTACTCAGCCATGCACAATACAGTATAATAATATGGTTGGACATCATGCTGGGTACACACAATGCAATTTCCCGTTCGACTGACAGGATCTGATGATTATTTCCAACATGTCCGATCTGCACCCGATCGTCAACAGGATTGATCAAGAGCAGTTTTGCTACAGATAATAATGAGGACAGCCGACATTGGTAATGAAGGGGAAAGTGAAGCATTCACACAGCATGGTACAGGGCTGTGCTCTTACCTGACTCTGTTACAGAGGAACTCCAGTGAAAATATTATAATAAAAAAGTGCTTCATTTTTACAATAATTATGTATAAATGATTTAGTCAGTGTTTGCCCATTGTAAAATATTTTAAATCCCTGATTTACATTCTGACATTTATCACATGGTGACATATTTACTGCTGGCATGTGATGTAGCTGCTGCTTGCTGTTTTGGCAGTTGGGAACAGCTGTAACACAGACAGGAAACTGCCAGGAGTACCATGGTCCTCAGAGTTTCTTGTGGGAGGGGTTTCACCACAATATCAGACGTACAGAGCCCCCTGATGATCCATTTGTGAAAAGGAATAGATTTCTCAGGGGAAAGGGGTATCAGCTACTGATTGGGAAGAAAGTTCAATTCTTGGTCACGGTTTCTCTTTAAGTTCCCCAGAGCTGCTCCATGCTCTGCTGCTACATCCAAAGTTAGCTGTAGCAGGGAAAGAAAAGGAGTGGTGCTGTGAGCTGCAGGATACCTGCAGATATCTTGGTGTCTCAACTTGTGCCTGTCACCAGACACGGCAACTGCCCTGGTCTGCGGTGGGATTCTGGGCAGCTGTGATCCCCCCTGAACTTGCCTATTTTATGCTGGGAATACACAACTCGATTTTGGCTCGATAGATGATTTCCGACATGTCCAATCTCCCGCCCGATCGTTTCGCCACTCGATTCCGGATTAAAGTGAATGGAAAAAGATAAGAAAAACGAGCAGAAGATAAGTGAATTAACTGCGGAATTAAGCGGGAGAATCGAGCAGCAAAATCGACCTGTGTATGCCAAGCATTAAGGGGTACTACTTATTGGAAAGATGTTCAATCCTGTCTTAAAGTGAACCTTCTGACTAAAAATCGACCCAGCAGCACTGAAAAGGCTTGGTGTTTCTTTAACAGTTTCATAGTATCAGAACTTTGTTTCTCTTATACAAGCCTCATTTTTAGCTGCACAGAACAAAACTTCCCGGGCTTTTTTCCCCTGATGCTGTGCAAAGCATGATGGGATTTCTGATTTTGTTGTTCTCGTTCTGCTGTTTTGGTGCAATTTTTTTCTTTTACATTTTGAATTTGACATTTGAAGCCTAGCGTGTGCAGCTGGGAGGGGTAATCAGGACACAGGGCAGTTGGAACTGTGTCTCATGCTCCCTGTCACCTCCTTTCAACCAAAAAGATGGCTGCCCCCATGACAAAGATGGCAGCCCCCATGAATCACAAATATTTGCCTGTTTTTTTAAAACAGGGTGGGTAAGAGATTATATTACCTATCTATTCTAATTAACATAACTAATGTAACTTGATGATAGTATGTTTGTTTAGGCTGAAGTTCCCCTTTAAAGAGACTCCGTAACAAAAATTGCATCCTGTTTTTTATCATCCTACAAGTTCCAAAAGCTATTCTAATGTGTTCTGGCTTACTGCAGCACTTTCTACTATCACAGTCTCTGTAATAAATCAATGTATCTTTCCCCTGTCAGACTTGTCAGCCTGTGTCTGGAAGGCTGCCAAGTTCTTCAGTGTTGTGGTTCTGCTATGGCCCCTCTATGCACACTGCCTGTGTATTATTTAGATTAGGGCAGCTTCTCTCTTATCTTTTACAAGCTGGATAAATCGTCCTCTGAGCTGGCTGGGCTTTCACATACTGAAGAATTACAGACAAAGGCAAAGCTGTTTGCAGGAAGAAACGAGCAGCCTGAAACTTCAGTGCATGAGAACTGCAGAGGGAAAGAAACGCACAAATGATCTCTTGAGATTAAAAAGGAAGGGTGTATACAGCCTGCTTGTGTATGGATGTATTTTCTATGTGTGGACATACTGTACATCAACCTACTTCCTGTTTTGGTGGCCATTTTGTTTGTTTATAAACAAACTTTTTAAAACTGTTTTTAACCACTTTTAATGCGGCGAGGAGCGGCGAAATTGTGACAGAGGGTAATAGGAGATGTCCCCTAACGCACTGGTATGTTTACTTTTGTGCGATTTTAACAATACAGATTCTCTTTAAGCTGGGAATACACCATGAGATTGTTTGGCAGATTGATGGTTCGATAGATAATTTCTGAAAGGTCCGATCTGATTTTCGATCGTTTTTCTGGTCAATTTCTCATAGAAGTGAATGGAAATCAGACAGTAAATCTGCTGAAAAATCTTATTGATTATTCTCAGCATTATACTGTAGTTCCTCTATAATGGTATTTGAATAGTATGCAATATCTATTTAATCCAGTAGGTGGGGAAAGAGCACTCTGAGTCAGAATGAAGATGCTGCCTCTCTAAAAACAGATCCACTCCTCGACAATGATATGAAGGAAGGAGTTGGAAGGTCATTGCAGACTGGCAAATGTACATCATGCTTGGCTGTCATGACAATACTTTAGCCATTATATATTTTCCACTGGCCTGCAATCAACATAACCTCTCAGTCAGTGGGGAATGGCTCTGTACTTTCTAGTGCACTGTGATAGCCTGGCACTACTGTATCACCTGTGTTACAATGGCCTAGCCTACTGCTTACCATAATATGTTCAAAACCTACCATTATAACAACATGAAGTTATAATGGAACACTTGGCGTTACAGGACGGACATACATGGATTCAGATAGCATTACTCTATTTACACGTGAGCCTTTTATGGACGTTTTAAAGACAATCCACGCTGACTGCTTCATGAAAAATACAGATATATGTTTGTTCATTCAATGTTTCCATTGTGTGTCTAAAGAAAACGTCATAAAAATCCTCCCCACAACTGTCTGAGCAGATATAATCTTCCACATGATACTTAGACTTGTCTGGCTTCTATAAAAGGAATGTAGAAAAGCAGGATAAAAGCTCTGCTGCAATTACATAAAGTGGGACTCTGCACTGAGCAGTCAGTCGGTATGTTGTCACCAGGGGCGTCGCTAGCCCTATTTTGGAGGGCCCGTGCGCCCAATCTGTCCTGGGGTGCCCCCGATCTGTTCCCCAGGGGTGCCCGCTGCCCCCTCCTGTCTGCCGCTGCCCCCCCCCCTCCGGCTGTCCCCGCTGCCAGAGCGTCAGACCTCGATCAGTGGGCGACCAGATAGAGCGGGTGCTAGGACCTAGCGGACACCGCTGATATGCGGAAGTGACATCACTTCCGCATACACAGCATGGTGCGCCTGGCGCCCGCTCTGTCTGGTCGGGTCGCCCGCTGATCGAGGTCTGACGCTGCTGGCTGTGAGAAGTGAGGGTTGGAAGCGGCGGCCATGGGGGCTCCTGTCACTACCTAACTGGGGGTCCTTGTCACTTCCTAACCTGGGGTTCCCTGTCACTCACTACCTAAACGGGGGTCCCTGTCACTCACTACCTAAACGGGGTTCCTGTCACTCACTACCTAAACTGGGGTCCCTGTCACTTCCTAACTTGGGGTCCCTGTCACTCACTACCTAAATGGGGGTCCCTGTCACTCACTACCTAACGGGGGTCCCTGTCACTCACTATCTAACCTAGTGGTCCCTGTCACTCACTACCTAACCTGGTGGTCCCTGTCACTCACTTCCTAACCTGGTGGTCCCTGTCACTCACTATCTAACCTGGTGGTCCCTGTCACTCACTACCTAACCTGGGGGTCCCTGTCACTCACTACCTAACCTGGGGGTCCCTGTCACTCACTACCTAACCTGGGGGTCCCTGTCACTCACTATCTAATCTGGGGGTCCCTGTCACTCACTATATAACCTGGTGGTCCCTGTCACTTACTACCTAACCTGGTGGTCCCTGTCACTCACTACCTAACTGGGGGTCCCTGTCACTCACTACCTAACTGGTGGTCCCTGTCACTCACTACCTAACTGGGGGTCCCTGTCACTCACTAGCTAACCTGAGGGGCGCCTGTCACTCACTAGCTAACCTGGGGGTCCCTGTTACTCACTACCTAACCTGGGGGGCGCCTGTCACTACCTAAACTGGGGGGGGCTTCTGTCGCTACCTAAACTGGGGGACTCCTGGAGCTACCTTAACTAGGGGGCACCTGTCACTACCTTAACTATCCAGGCCAGCCAGCCCAGCATCACCACCAGCCAACCAGCCCAGAATCACTGTCAAAAAGGCCACAGCATCACAACCAGTCAGGCCAGCATTTACTTCAACAGCCCAGCATTACTGCCAGCCAGGTCACAGCATCACCGCCAGCCAACCCAGCCACAGCATTGGCCACAGCATCACTGTCAGGCCTTTCACCCCACACATCATCCCTAATCCAGCCAAAAACAGTATTGCCAGGCACAGCAGCCAGTACAGGAGAATTCAGAAGCCAGGTAAGAGGTGTCTACCATATTAAGGGGGCATTCTGCCTATTTATGTTAAATGCTGTCTATTTATGTGCCTTATGACTGCTAATTTTGTCTTGTTGGGAGACTCATGATTTGTTGGGGGCCTCAAGATTGCTGAATTTGTCTTGTTGGGAGCCTCATGATTTGTTGGGGGCCTCATGATTGCTGAATTTGTCTTGTTGGGGGCCTCACAATTGCTGAATTTGTCATGTTGGGGGTCTCACGATTGCTGAATTTGTCATGTTGGGGGCCTCATGATTGCTGAATTTGTCTTGATATGGGTCTCACGATTGCAGAATGTGTCTTGATGGGGGGCCTCATAATTGCTGAATTTGTCTTGTTGGGGGTCACATGATTGCTAACTGTGAAACTACTTCTTTAGCTTTTTAAAACATAAAATAAAACTGGGAGGTTCTAAAAAAATGTAATACATTTTTCAGGAGTAGGATGGATGAAATTGTTTATCTTCACAGTTTATTTTCAACTTGGATTTTCCATAATGTTCATGTATGAGTTAAAACGTTTGTACAGTATTTAGTTTAAATTGTTGTTGCCACTTTGCGATAGATAAGTGACTTTTGGGTTGCAGTTTGGGCACTCGGCCTCCAAAAGGTTCGCCACCACTGTCCTAATCTAATGTTCCACCATTGCTAGGTTCATGTAAATTTGTCTCCACCCGTTACCACACCCACATTCTGGTCCATGGCCCACCTATTTTTCGGTGCGGCACGCCAAGTGCGCCGCACAACGTGACCCTCATATTTTTTTGGCGCGCTAGCTGCAGTGTGCTGAATTCTGCTGCCTACAGTATGTACAGTATACGCTGTTCTCTAGTGCCGGCACTGTGTGCTGATCTACCTCCAGTGTGTACAGTATAAGGTGTTACTCTGTGCCTTTACTGATTGTAAACCAGCTGTATTGTATGCTGATTCCTGCTACTTTCAGTATGTACAGTATTAGCTGTAAAGCCTGGTACACACATACAATTTTGATTAGCCAATTTTAGCTCTGTTCATCAAATTCATTGTCTGTTGGCCCACTTACTGCACAGGGGTGGTAAAATTGGTCAGTAATTGACCAATCAAAATTGTATGTGCGTATACATATTTGATCTATGCCTATACTAATTGTAAATGATCTAAATAAAGGACAGGGGGCTCCATCCAATATTTCGATGGGCAGGCCCCTTATCTGTAGCTTACACTGCTGCTAAGTTCATGTACAATTGGTCCCACCCATGGCCACGCCCACTTACTGCATGGCCACACCCATTTTTGCCATGTACCCCCCACCTAGTGCCCACAGGTGCTCTCGATCTCCAAGGACCCTAGAAACGCCCCTGGTTGTCACTGGGGTTGGGCATTCATGTACACCGAAAAGACATTTGTCACTGGTATTGCCTGTGATATGCATCTGTGTGTTAGTTTGGGGCTATAGATGTGCTGGAAATAACAGTCGATACATACCTCTGAAGGTGGTCAGACATGTAGGAAGAAGCCAACCAACCTACTACTACTACTACATCCATGTACCCATCTGAAGTAGGAGTAAGAGGTGCAGCCATATTCTGTGTACCTTGCCCCCCCCCCCCCCCACACACACACACACATTAGTAAGAAGTGTAGCTATATGGCCCGTCTCTCTCACTGTGTAGCAGCATCTCCTTGTCACAGTTGTCACGTGATAAGCTGCAGTGAAGTAGAGAAGAGGAGGACCCAGCCTTGGACTAGGTAATCATGATCCACTGCGGCCACTTTGCTATTCACATGTGCTGCCCATCAGGTGGCTTCAGGGTAGGACTTTCGCTGTCTTATCTCACTGTTCAGTGAAGCTCTCCTTGGTCAGGTGATGGCTGGGTGAAAGACTACAGGCGCCTTATGTGGGGGAGGCGCCCCCCTCCGTAGATCTCTGACCTCAGGAGCTTACAGTCTAATTACTAACCTCTGTCGGTGTCATTTGTCACTAAGGATGATATGAGACGGTGATTACTAAAAATTCTAAGGACAGTTAGTGACATGACACCAACCCTTCCCCCCGTTTATGGCTGGCGAATATGACTATCTACGCCCCTGGGACTATACATGAAACCCTGCGGGGCGTAGATATACTGCCGCAGATTCAGATAAGTTGTAAAAGGTCCACTATCATGAACATTTTTAAAATGTAAGATACAATTGTACACATGCTAATATGAAGTACATTTCTCCCAGATTAACATGCACTGTAAATTACTTTTCTCCTGCACTGCTGTCACTTTCACTAGGCAGTAAATCAGGTTTTGAACTGGTCCATCACCTCATGGTAGATTCTCAATATTTCCTTTACCCTTTACAAAAGCACTATCTGGAAAGGATCAAAGATGACACTATTTTGGTATTCGGACTGAGCAACTGCGGTTCTGGAAATGCTTTTGAAAATAAAGAAAACCCAGAGAATACCCCATGAGGCGATGGAATAGTCCAAAACCTGTCAGAGTGTTACAACCTACTGTGACACCGTCAATGGAAAAATACATTTATAGCACATTGTATCCTGAAACAAATGTATGTTTAACACATTCAAAATTTTGTTTTATTTTTTTGTGATAGTGGTCCTTTAAGTTTTAGGAAGTGAGAGTTTATGATGAAAGAAGATATAGCAGACAGCACACCAATGTGGTGACATTATTTACACTACACAGCATGTCCCTCAAGACATCTGGAGTACCCAGCACAATTTACCAGCCAATTAGGACATCAATTTTGAATGCTCCCTGCTGGATTTATTATCAGTTCAGAGACAAAGAAGGGGAGGCCATTCTCAGCTGCCGCTATATGCCATCACTTTAAACCTCTGCATAATGGCCCAGTCACACTGCGTGTTGCGCTGCAGCTTAATGCACTGCATAGCAGAAGCACTATACACTGTACTGAGCTTAAAGCACAACTGCAGCGGGAGGAATATGGAGGTATATGGAGGCTGCCATATTTTTTTCCTTTTGAACAATACCAGTTGCCTGGCTATCCTGCTGATCCTCTGTCTCTAATACATTTAGCCATAGCCCCTGAACAAGCATATGCAGATCAGGTATTCCTGACATTATTGTCAGATCTGACAAGATTAGTTGCATGCATGTTTCTGGTGTTATTCAGACACTACTGCAGCCAAATAGATCAGCAGGGCAGCCAGGCAACTAGTATTACTTAAAAGGAAATAAATATGGCAGCCTCCATATTCTTCTCTCTACAGTTGTCCTTTAAAGTTCAGTTCCATGGAACTGCTTACACTTGTCTGTTGCAGAGGAGTGCATAATGCCAGGTGCTCTGTTGAAAGTCATTTAAAAAAAACTAAAAAAAACAAACAGTAGACACATTGCATATAAAATGTAGTTCTATGTGGACACATAAGCTGTGTGTTTTATTTTATTTCACATGTTGTTAAGGAAGTACAGAAAACTCCTAAACGATGTGTACCAGATGTGCTTGGCAATAAGTGGCTCTGGAACTTCCAGGTTAATGAACAATGAAACCCATAGCAACAGATACAAAGGCACCTACTTTGAAAAGAAAGAAAAAAAAAAGAATAGCGATGCATAGTTCTGCATTGAGGAACACATGCGTTACACAGCTTTACACAGCCGTTCCATACTGTTCCATACTGTTGTATGGTGGTGTAGAGGTTAGCACCCTTGCCTTACAGTGCTCAAATCCCTAGTTTGAATCCCAGCCAGGGAATCATCTGCATGGCGTTTGTATATTCTTCCTGTGTCTGATTGTGTTTCCTCCAGGCACTCTGGTGTCCAAAAGCACAGATAATTTAATTGGCTTCCCCCTATATTGGCCCTAGACTAAGCTACATACACTTCACTATAACGACATATGACAATGGTAGGGATTAGATTGTGAGCTCCTCTGAGCAGGGCCGGGCCGAGGCAGAGGCTAGAGAGGCTCCAGCCTCAGGGAGCAGTGTAGGAGGGGGCGCACAACTCACTCAGCTATCATTCCCCCATTGTGTTTGAAGCAGAAAGAAATAGGAAAAAGGTGATACATGGCAGTGACTGCAAGTCCGATAACTAGATATTAAGGTGTTGGGAGGATTGGGTGCCCTGGGGCGCCTTTTAGTCTAATAGCAATCAGTGTGTGACGGCTGGGGTGGGAGGGATGGAGGGGCGCATTTTGGTGTCTCAGCCTTGGGTGCTGGAGGACCTTGTCCCAGCTCTGCCTCTGAGGGACAGTTAGTTATACGACTATATAATCTGTATAGCGCTGCGGAATATGTCAGTGCTATATAAATACTAAATAATAATGTGAATAGTGCAAATAAATCCTTGAGAAAACCCAGGGCCGGTAACCTCTCTCTGCTTCTTATGCAGGGGTCGAGTCCTGCGTGGACGCGGGTGAACGGCGTCCACCCACTTTTCCTTAAGAGTGAACGCCGTTCACCCTGGCTTGTGTGGAGGGAGCAGCGCAGAGAAGGCGAGCTATGGGGACAGCGGGGATGGGCGGAAATCTCCCCCCCCCCATCCCTTACCTTCGTGCTCCCCTTCCTGCCTCTCCCCTCCAGTGTTGTGAAGTGTCGGGCCGGCGGCGACAGTGGGCGGAGACTTTCCGCGTTCCAGTCGCATGGGACGCTCTGCTCTGTGTGTGGCTAGAAGACCAGACTAGCCGCACACAGAGCGGAGCGTCCCATGCGACTGGAACGAGGTAAGTCTCCGCCCACCTTCGCCGCCGGCCCGACACTTCACAACACTGGAGGGGAGAGGCAGGAAGGGGAGCACGAAGTTGAGGGATTGGGGGGGGGGGGGAGATTACCGCCCATCCCCGCTGTCCCCATAGCTCTCCTTCTCTGCTCTGCTCCCTCCGGGTGGGGGTACACCTGGCTACCTGGGCACATATACCCCTGGCTACATATACTGGGGACATATACACCTGCCTACATATACTGGGGACATATACCCCTGCCCACATATACTGGGCATGTATACCCCTGGCTACATATACTGGGCACATATACCCCTGGCTGCATATACTGGGCACATATACCCCTGGCTACATATTCTGGGGACATACCCCTGCCTACATATACTGGGGACATACCCCTGGCTACATATACTGGGGACATATACCCCTGGCTACCTGGGCACATATACCCCTGGCTACATATACTGGGGACATACCCTTGGCTACATATACTGGGGACATATACCCCTGGCTACCTGGGCACATATACCCTGCCTACATATACTGGGGACATACCCCTGGCTACATATACTGGGGACATATACCCCTGCCTACATATACTGGGGACATATACCCCTGGCTACATATACTGGGGACATATACCCCTGGCTACATATACTGGGGACATATACCCCTGGCTACCTGGGCACATATACACCTGCCTACATATACTGGGGACATACCCCTGGCTACATATACTGGGGACATATACACCTGCCTACATATACTGGGGACATATACCCCTGCCTACATATACTGGGGACATATACACCTGCCTACATATACTGGGGACATATACACCTGCCTACATATACTGGGGACATATACACCTGCCTACATATACTGGGGACATATACCCCTGCCTACATATACTGGGGACATATACACCTGCCTACATATACTGGGGACATATACACCTGCCTACATATACTGGGGACATATACACCTGGCTACATATACTGGGGACATATACCCCTGCCTACATATACTAGGCATATATACCCCTGGCTACATATACTGGGCACATATACCCCTGCCTACATATACTGGGCATATATACCCCTGCCTACATATACTGGGCATATATACCCCTGCCTACATATACTGGGCATATATACCCCTGGCTACATATACTAGGCAACTATACCTCTGGCTACATATACTGGGGACTGCTATTCTCATGGCTACTTATACTGGGGACACCTATAGACCTGGCTACCTGGGGGTACCTACTTTGGGGGAACTGCTGTCAGATTATCTGCATTTTTGTGGAACCGCTGTTATGTATTTTGGGGAACAGCTGCCAGATTATGTGTATGTTAGGGGAACGGCTGCTGCCAGATTAAGTGTATTTTGGGGAACTACTGCCAGATTGTGTATGTTTGGGGGACCACAGCTGCCAGATTACGTGTATTTTGGGGAACTGCTGCCAGATTGTGTATGTTTGGGGGACCACTACTGCCAGATTATATGTCCTTTGGGTGTTACGTGTATTTTGGGTGATCCGCTGCCAGGTTTCGCGTATTTTGGGGAACTGCTTCCAAATTATGTGTATGTTGGTGGAACTGCTGCTGCCACATTGTCTATTTTGGGGGAACCACTTCCATATTATCTGTATTTTGGAGGAAATTCTACCAGATTATGTGTCTTTTTGGTGAAATGCTGTCAGATTACATCTATTTTTGGGGGATACACTACGGCAGAGCTCAAAATTCCTCGGCAGACCTTTTACATCACTGCTAAGGTCATGTATATTTGGCCCCACCCATGACCACGCCCATGGTGTGCTTGGCCATGCCCATTTTTTGGCGCGCCGCGCGGTTCTCCGAGTGAGTCCACTCACTTCTTTTCCCAGGACTAGACCCCTGTTCTTATGAATACATATTTTTGAGTGGCTGGATAACAGATAACTGACACTTGTTTATAGCTGCTACTACAAACACAAGCGGGGATATATCTCCCCTGCTGGGTCCTGTTTGCCATTTCAGAAGCTGCTCCACAAGATCATTACTATCATTAAGCTGTGATTAAAAGAAACCCGAGGGTACAGACAAATGGCGGTTGCCATATCTATTTCCTTTTAAAGTGGTCTGAAACATTCAATAAAAATGTGTTTTCCTACTTTTTTTTACTCATGCAGTTATCATATTTGCTTTTGTGCATAAGTTAATATTGTCTGTTTACAAATTACAAGTTTCCAAAGTATGGTTTATCTTGCCCTGAAACCTGCCATTGCATTTTATTCAAACTGCTTTGTATTATATATTAGCATCTTCTAATTAGATGTTCTGAGCTGTTTGTGTGATTGAAGCTTCACAGAGAGCTCATTTTCACTTCTTACACTGTGTTTACACACATGTATCAACATTGGAATGCAAACAAAGATACTGTTATCTCCAGTTTGGATGCGGATTTGAAGCTGAATAGCAGGACAAAGTGCTTTGTTTAACCATTTCAGTGATGTTCTGCTAAAAAAAATTCTGGGATAGTAGCTTTCAAGCTGTGAGGAATATTTTAGAGCAAAGTATAAATGCTGGCTTTCAGACCACTTTAACCAATTCCCGACCGCCGTATAGACAATTGGCGGCCGGGAAGTGGACCCCGCAAGGACCGCCGTATTGATAAATGGCGGCGGTCCTTGTAGGGGCATGGGCGGAGCGATCGTGTCATCCGTGACGCGATCCTCCGCCGGCGCCTGACTCCGCTCACCGACCGCAACATCCCGCCGGCCATACGGAAGTGCCGGCGGGATGTTAACCCCACGATCGCCGCATACAAAGTGTATAATACACTTTGTAATGTTTACAAAGTGTATTATACAGGCTGCCTCCTGCCCTGGTGGTCCCAGTGTCCGAGGGACCACCAGGGCAGGCTGCAGCCACCCTAGTCTGCACCCAAGCACACTGATCTCCCCCCCTTGCCCCCTGATCACCCACAGCACCCCTCAGACCCCCCCCCCCCCTGCTCACCCCCCAGACCCCTGTTTGCACCCATCAATCACTCCCTGTCACTATCTGTCAACACTATTTTTTTTAACCCTAAACTGCCCCCTGGGGACTCCTGATCACCCCCCCCCCCCACCCCTCAGATTCTCCCCAGACCGCCCCCCCCCCCCCTGTGTACTGTATACCTCTATTAGTGTTGGGCGAACATCTAGATGTTCGGGTTCGGGCCGAACAGGCCGAACATGGCCGCGATGTTCGGGTATTCGACCCGAACTCCGAACATAATGGAAGTCAATGGGGACCCGAACTTTTGTGGTTTGTAAAGCCTCCTTACATGCTACATACCCCAAATTTACAGGGTATGTGCACCTTGGGAGTGGGTACAAGAGGAAAAAAAAATTTAGCAAAAAGAGCTTATAGTTTTTGAGAAAATCGATTTTAAAGTTTCAAAGGGAAAACTGTCTTTTAAATGCGGGAAATGTCTGTTTTCTTTGCACAGGTAACATGCTTTTTGTCGGCATGCAGTCATAAATGTAATACATATAAGAGGTTCCAGGAAAAGGGACCGGTAATGCTAACCCAGCAGCAGCACACGTGATGGAACAGGAGGAGGGTGGCGCAGGAGGAGAAGGCCACGCTTTGAGACACAACAACCCAGGCCTTGCATGAGGACAAGAAGCGTGCGGATAGCATGCTTTGTACCACCATGCAGTCATAAATGTAATAAAGATAAGTGGTTCAATAAACAGGGACCACGCGGCAACGCTAACCCAGCAGCAGCACACGTGATGGAACAGGAGGAGGCGCAGGAGGAGAAGGCCACGCTTTGTGAGACACAACAACCCAGGCCTTGCATGAGGACAAAAAGCGTGCGGATAGCATGCTTTGTACCGCCATGTAGTCATAAATGTAATAAAGATAAGAGGTTCAATAAACAGGGACCACGCGGCAACGCTAACCCAGCAGCAGCAGCAGCAGCAGCACACGTGATGGAACAGGAGGAGGCGCAGGAGGAGAAGGCCACGCTTTGTGAGACACAACAACCCAGGCCTTGCATGAGGACAAAAAGCGTGCGGATAGCATGCTTTGTACCGCCATGTAGTCATAAATGTAATAAAGATAAGAGGTTCCATAAACAGGGACCGGCAACGGTAACCCAGCAGCAGCAGCAGCAGCAGCACACGTGATGGAACAGGAGGAGGCGCAGGAGGAGAAGGCCACGCTTTGTGAGACACAACAACCCAGGCCTTGCATGAGGACAAAAAGCGTGCGGATAGCATGCTTTGTACCGCCATGTAGTCATAAATGTAATAAAGATAAGAGGTTCCATAAACAGGGACCGGCAACGGTAACCCAGCAGCAGCAGCAGCAGCAGCAGCACACGTGATGGAACAGGAGGAGGCGCAGGAGGAGAAGGCCACGCTTTGTGAGACACAACAACCCAGGCCTTGCATGAGGACAAAAAGCGTGCGGATAGCATGCTTTGTACCGCCATGTAGTCATAAATGTAATAAAGATAAGAGGTTCCATAAACAGGGACCGGCAACGGTAACCCAGCAGCAGCAGCAGCAGCAGCAGCACACGTGATGGAACAGGAGGAGGCGCAGGAGGAGAAGGCCACGCTTTGTGAGACACAACAACCCAGGCCTTGCATGAGGACAAAAAGCGTGCGGATAGCATGCTTTGTACCGCCATGTAGTCATAAATGTAATAAAGATAAGAGGTTCCATAAACAGGGACCGGCAACGGTAACCCAGCAGCAGCAGCAGCAGCAGCAGCACACGTGATGGAACAGGAGGAGGCGCAGGAGGAGAAGGCCACGCTTTGTGAGACACAACAACCCAGGCCTTGCATGAGGACAAAAAGCGTGCGGATATAGCAGCAATGCTTTTTGCCGCCATGCAGTCATAAATGTAATACAGATGAGAGGTTCAATAAACAGGGACCGGAAACGCTAAACCATCCCAGATGTTCATCGGTCATGTTACTTGGTTGGGGTCCAGGAGTGTTGCGTAGTCGTTTCCAATCCAGGATTGATTCATTTTAATTTGAGTCAGACGGTCTGCATTTTCTGTGGAGAGGCGGATACGCCGATCTGTGATGATGCCTCCGGCAGCACTGAAACAGCGTTCCGACATAACGCTGGCTGCCGGGCAAGCCAGCACCTCTATTGCGTACATTGCCAGTTCGTGCCAGGTGTCTAGCTTCATGCCCGGTTTCAGGTCCAGCGGTGCCAGCCACAAATCCGTCTGTTCCTTTATTCCCCTCCAAATTTCCTCCCCTGTGTGCTGCTTATCCCCAAGGCAGATCAGCTTCAGCAACGCTTGCTGACGCATGCCAACAGCTGTGCTGCACTGCTTCCACGATCCTACTGCTGCTGGTGCTGGGTTAGCATTTCCGGATGAGGTACAGCTTTGAGATGCGTTGGAGGAGAAGGAGTCAGAGAGGTAGGTGCTGCTGTTGTTATCCAGCTGTTTGCGGCGTGGGCAACACCCGCGCCGTAGCAGGTGAGGAATCGCTGCCAGGCTCCACAAGGTTCACCCAGTGCGCGGTAAGGGAGATGTATCGACCCTGGCCGAACGCACTTGTCCAGGTGTCAGTGGTGAGGTGAACCTTGCAGGCAACGGCATTCTTCAAGCTTCGGGTTATTTAGCTGACCACGTGCTCATGCAACTCAGGCACTGCAGAGCGCGCAAAGTGGTAGCGGCTGGGAACCACGTAACGTGGGATGGCCACTGACATCATGCCCTTGAAGCTGTTTGTCTCCACCACTCGATATGGCAGCATTTCGCAGGCCAGAAGCTTGGATATGCTGGCTGGCTGTTACTGCCACGGCCCGGGGGTCATTTGCTGGCAATTTCCTCTTGTGCTCAAACATCTCAGAGACAGACAACTCAACCGTAGCGCTGCACACCGAAGGGCTGTTGGTTGTTGTGTTTGATGAACACTGGGAGACCTCAAGAGCACTAGTCCGGAAAGTGACAGTGTCAGCATCGTCTGATGTTTGTGAATGTTGTGAACCACGCAATGGCTGGGCTACTGCTGCTGCTGAGGCGGGTCTGGTGGTGAGTCTGGTGAACCCAAGGGAGGCAGTGTTGCTGGTGGTACCCTGTCCTGCCGCGTTTGCCCACAGAGTGGGATGTTTGGATAGAATGTGGCGGCTCATGCTGGTGGTGGAGAGGTTGTTAATACTTTTCCCCCTGCTCAGGCGGGTCTTGCACACCTTGCAAATCGCCATGGTAACATCCTCAGTGCAGTCTTCAAAGAAAGCCCAGACTTTAACTGGCTGAGGACTCGGACCTCGTGCGTGATGTGCTGGTGCTGCTTAACCCACTGCTGGACGCTTGAGAGGTCATCCAAGTAATTATCTGGTCCTGTTCTTTTGGATCTGTGAGGGTTGTTGTCCTGGACAACATGGGCAGTATTGAGTGGGTTTTCTTGGGTGCTCCCCTGTGGCCTGTACGTGAACCGTCAGGGGAAACACCTCTTCCCTTGCCCCTCCCTCTTTCACCGGATTTCTTCCTCATTTCACTTATCCTTAAAGTACACGCTGACTGGCAGCAGTACAGTGGCAGTACAGAAATGCTATACAGTGGTGGGTGAGCGGTGTACCACTATTGTCAGCAGTGACACAGAGCACAATGCTATACAGTGGCGGGTGAGCGGTGTACTACTGTTCCCAGCAGACACAGAGTGGAAGTAAACACAATGCTATATAGTGTGGCTGAGCCGTGTACACAGAGTGGCATTAAACACAATGCTATATAGTCTGCTATATAGTCACCCCGAACAGGGTGATGTTCTGCAGAACCCGAACAGTGGCAAACACTGTTCGCCCAACACTACTGGGAGGGAACGCAGATTTTAGTACCTAAACACACGATACAACATGTTTTCCGGGGTCGGACTCTGAGGCACATACAGATGGTCCCGATCATCATCCTCATCATACAACTCTTCTCCTGAGTCTGACCCACCCACCACCTCTGCCACCCCAACATCCCCAGACACAGACCCCTCATCGTCCTCAACATTAACTTGGGATGCTGGCCTGAGCCAGACCTCCTCCTCCACATCAGGCCCCATCATCTCCTCAATGGCAGCCCTCATTAATCGCTCTGGCGACGGACTGATGGACACAACGTTCTCCTCCGGGGAGGGCTGCTGCTGACCACTGGCTGCTGGGGTGGATGTTATAGCTTGCGTGGGGCGTTGGCTGTTGCTGTTGTTGGGAGTGCTGCTCACAGCGGAGGTCTCTGGGGAACTCATGTTGAGCTCATATAGTGGTTGACGGTGAGTGGAGTATTACTGATCCCAGCAATATACACACTGACTGGCAGAGTACGCAATGCTATATAGTGTGGCTGAGCGGTGTACACAGAGTGGCAGTAAACACAATGCTATATAGTCTGGCTGAGCAAGCGGTGTACTACTGTTCCCAGCAGAATCAGAGTGGCAGTAAACAATGGTATATAGTCTGGCTGAGCGGTGTACACAGAGTGTCAGTAAACAATGGTATATAGTCTGGCTGAGCGAGCGGTGTACTACTGTTCCCAGCAGAATCAGAGTGGCAGTAAACAATGGTATATAGTCTGGCTGAGCGGTGTACACATAGTGTCAGTAAACAATGGTATATAGTCTGGCTGAGCGGTGTACACACAATGCTATATAGTCTGCTATATAGTGTCAGTAAACAATGGTATATAGTCTGGCTGAGCGAGCGGTGTACTACTGTTCCCAGCAGAATCAGAGTGGCAGTAAACAATGGTATATAGTCTGGCTGAGCGGTGTACACAGAGTGTCAGTAAACAATGGTATATAGTCTGGCTGAGCGAGCGGTGTACTACTGTTCCCAGCAGAATCAGAGTGGCAGTAAACAATGGTATATAGTCTGGCTGAGCGGTGTACACAGAGTGTCAGTAAACAATGGTATATAGTCTGGCTGAGCGGTGTACACACAATGCTATATAGTCTGCTATATAGTGTCAGTAAACAATGGTATATAGTCTGGCTGAGCGAGCGGTGTACTACTGTTCCCAGCAGAATCAGAGTGGCAGTAAACAATGGTATATAGTCTGGCTGAGCGGTGTACACAGAGTGTCAGTAAACAATGGTATATAGTCTGGCTGAGCGAGCGGTGTACTACTGTTCCCAGCAGAATCAGAGTGGCAGTAAACAATGGTATATAGTCTGGCTGAGCGGTGTACACAGAGTGTCAGTAAACAATGGTATATAGTCTGGCTGAGCGGTGTACACACAATGCTATATAGTCTGCTATATAGTGTCAGTAAACAATGGTATATAGTCTGGCTGAGCGAGCGGTGTACTACTGTTCCCAGCAGAATCAGAGTGGCAGTAAACAATGGTATATAGTCTGGCTGAGCGGTGTACACAGAGTTTCAGTAAACAATGGTATATAGTCTGGCTGAGCGGTGTACACAGAGTGTCAGTAAACAATGGTATATAGTCTGGCTGAGCGGTGTACACAGAGTGGCAGTAAACACAATGCTATATAGTCTGGCTGAGCGAGCGGTGTACTACTGTTCCCAGCAGAATCAGAGTGGCAGTAAACAATGGTATATAGTCTGGCTGAGCGGTGTACACAGAGTGTCAGTAAACAATGGTATATAGTCTGGCTGAGCGGTGTACACAGAGTGTCAGTAAACAATGGTATATAGTCTGGCTGAGCGGTGTACACAGAGTGGCAGTAAACACAATGCTATATACTCTGGCTGAGCGAGCGGTGTACTACTGTTCCCAGCAGACACAGAACAGTAAACAGAATGCTATATAGTGTGGCTGAGCGAGCGGTGTACCACTATTCCCAGCAGACACAGAACAGTAAACAGAATGCTATATAGTGTGGCTGAGCGAGCGGTGTACCACTATTCCCAGCAGACACAGAACAGTAAACAGAATGCTATATAGTGTGGCTGAGCGAGCGGTGTACCACTATTCCCAGCAGACACAGAACAGTGAACAGAATGCTATATAGTGTGGCTGAGCGAGCGGTGTACCACTATTCCCAGCAGACACAGAACAGTGAACAGAATGCTATATAGTGTGGCTGAGCGAGCGGTGTACCACTATTCCCAGCAGACACAGAACAGTGAACAGAATGCTATATAGTGTGGATGAGCGAGCGGTGTACCACTATTCCCAGCAGACACAGAACAGTAAACAGAATGCTATATAGTGTGGCTGAGCGAGCGGTGTACCACTATTCCCAGCAGACACAGAACAGTGAACAGAATGCTATATAGTGTGGCTGAGCGAGCGGTGTACCACTATTCCCAGCAGACACAGAACAGTGAACAGAATGCTATATAGTGTGGCTGAGCGAGCGGTGTACCACTATTCCCAGCAGACACAGAACAGTAAACAGAATGCTATATAGTGTGGCTGAGCGAGCGGTGTACCACTATTCCAAGCAGACACAGAACAGTGAACAGAATGCTATATAGTGTGGCTGAGCGAGCGGTGTACCACTATTCCCAGCAGACACAGAGTGGCAGTAAACAGAATGCTATATAGTGTGGCTGAGCGAGGTACACAGAGTGGCAGTAAACAGAATGCTATATAGTGTGGCTGAGCAAGCGGTGTACTACTATTCCCAGCAGACACAGAGTGGCAGTAAACAGAATGCTATATAGTGTGGCTGAGCGAGGTACACAGAGTGGCAGTAAACAGAATGCTATATAGTGTGGCTGAGCAAGCGGTGTACTACTGTTCCCAGCAGTGACACAATGACAGGGGGGACCCTGGCTAGCGTGGCTGGAGCGCGAACTACCCTGCCTGCCTACCCAAAGCTACACCCACAGACAAATGGCGGAGATATGACGTGGTTCGGGTATTTATTTACCCGAACCACGTGACCGTTCGGCCAATCAGAGCGCGTTCGGGTCCGAACCACGTGACCCGTTCGGCCAATCACAGCGCTAGCCGAACGTTCGGGGAACGTTCGGCCATGCGCTCTTAGTTCGGCCATATGGCCGAACGGTTTGGCCGAGCACCGTCAGGTGTTCGGCTGAACTCGAACATCACCCGAACAGGGTGATGTTCTGCAGAACCCGAACAGTGGCGAACACTGTTCGCCCAACACTAACCTCTATCCCCCTGATCACCTGTCAATCACCTGTCAATCACCCATCAATCACCCATCAATCACCCCCTGTCACTGCCACCCATCAATCAGCCCCTAACCTGCCCCTTGCGGGCAATCTGAACACCCACCCACACCAATAGATTGCCCGCAGATCCGACGTCAGATCACCTCCCAAGTGCAGTGTTTACATCTGTTCTCTACCCTAAACACCCACTAATTACCCATCAATCACCCCCTATCACCACCTGTCACTGTTACCCATCAGATCAGACCCTAATCTGCCCCTTGCGGGCACCCAATCACCCGCCTACACGCTCAGATTGCCCTCAGACCCCCCCCCTTATCAATTCGCCAGTGCATTAGTTAAATCTGTTCTTCCCTGTAATAACCCACTAATCACCTGTCAATCACCCATCAATCACCCCCTGTCACTGCCACCCATCAATCACCCCCTGGCACTGCCACCCATCAATCAGCCCCTAACCTGCCCCTTGTGGGCAATCTGATCACCCACCCACACCAATAGATCGCCCGCAGATCCGACGTCAGATCACCTCCCAAGTGCAGTGTTTACATCTGTTCTCTACCCTAAACACCCACTAATTACCCATCAATCACCCCCTATCACCACCTGTCACTGTTACCCATCAGATCAGCCCCTAATCTGCCCCTTGCGGGCACCCAATCACCCGCCTACACGCTCAGATTGCCCTCAGACCCCCCCCTTATCAATTCGCCAGTGCATTAGTTACATCTGTTCTTCCCTGTAATAACCCACTGATCACCTGTCAATCACCCATCAATCACCCCCTGTCACTGCCACCCATCAATCACCCCCTGGCACTGCCACCTATCACCCCCTGGCACTGCCACCCATCAATCAGCCCCTAACCTGCCCCTTGCGGGCAATCTGATCACCCACCCACACCAATAGATCGCCCGCAGATCCGACGTCAGATCACTCCCAAGTGCAGTGTTTACATCTGTTCTCTACCCTAAACACCCACTAATTACCCATCAATCACCCCCTATCACCACCTGTCACTGTTACCCATCAGATCAGACCCTAATCTGCCCCTTCCGGGCACCCAATCACCCGCCTACACACTCAGATTGCCCTCAGACCCCCCCTTATCAATTCGCCAGTGCATTAGTTACATCTGTTCTTCCCTGTAATAACCCACTGATCACCTGTCAATCACCTGTCAGTCACCCATCAATCACCCCCTGTCACTGCCACCCATCAATCACCCCCTGGCACTGCCACCCATCAATCACTCGCTGGCACTGCCACCCATCAATCAGCCCCTAACCTGCCCCTTGCGGGCAATCTGATCACCCACCCACACCAATAGATCGCCCGCAGATCCGACGTCAGATCACCTCCCAAGTGCATTGTTTACATCTGTTCTCTCCTCCAAACACCCACTAATTACCCATCAATCACCCCCTGTCACTGCTATCCATCAGATTAGACCCCTATCTGCCCCTAGGGCACTCAATCACCCGCCCACACCCTCAGAACGCCCTCAGACCCCAGCCCTGATCACCTCGCCAGTGCATTGCTTGCATCTATTCCCCCCTCTAGTCACACCTTGAGACACCCATCAATCACCTCCTGTCACCCCCTAGCACACCTACCCATCAGATCAGGCCCTAATTTGCCCCGTGTGGGCTCCTGATCACTCGGCCAAACCCTCAGATCCCCCTCAGACCCCCTTCCGATCACCTCCCCAGTGCACTGATTGCATCTATTTTCCCCTCTAACCACTCCCTGAGACACCCATCAATCACCTCCTGTCACCCTCCTAGCACTCCTATCCATCAGATCAGGCCCAATACAACCTGTCATCTAAAAGGCCACCCTGCTTATGACCGGTTCCACAAAATTCGCCCCCTCATACACCACCTGTCATCAAAATTTGCAGATGCTTATACCCCTGAACAGTCATTTTGAGACATTTGGTTTCCAGACTACTCACGGTTTTGGGCCCGTAAAATGCCACAGCGGTATAGGAACCCCACAAGTGACCCCATTTTAGAAAAAAGACACCCCAAGGTATTCTGTTAGGTGTATGACGAGTTCATAGAAGATTTTATTTTTTGTCAAAAGTTAGCGGAATTTGATTTTTATTGTTTTTTTTTCACAAAGTGTCATTTTTCACTAACTTGTGACAAAAAATAAAATCTTCTATGAACTCGACATACACCTAACGGAATACCTTGGGGTGTCTTCTTTCTAAAATGGGGTCACTTGTGGGGTTCCTATACTGCCCTGGCATTTTAGGGGCCCTAAACCGTGAGGAGTAGTCTAGAAAACAAATGCCTCAAAATGACCTGTGAATAGGACGTTGGGCCCCTTAGCGCACCTAGGCTGCAAAAAAGTGTCACACATGTGGTATCGCCGTACTCAGGAGAAGTAGTATAATGTGTTTTGGGGTGTATTTTTACACATACCCATGCTGGGTGGGATAAATCTCTCTGTAAATGGACAATTGTGTGTAAAAAAAATCAAACAATTGTCATTTACAGAGATATTTCTCCCGCCCAGCATGGGTATGTGTAAAAATACACCCAAAAACACATTATACTACTTCTCCTGAGTACGGTGGTACCACATGTGTGGCACTTTTTTACACCCTAAGTACGCTAAGGGGCTCAAAGTCCAATGAGTACCTTTAGGATTTCACAGGTCATTTTGCGACATTTGGTTTCAAGACTACTCCTCACGGTTTAGAGCCCCTAAAATGCCAGGGCAGTATAGGAACCCCACAAATGACCCCATTCTAGAAATAAGACACCCAAAGGTATTCCGGTAGGAGTATGGTGAGTTCATAGAAGATTTTATTTTTTGTCACAAGTTAGTTGAAAATGACACTTTGTGAAGAAAAACAATTAAAATCAATTTCCGCTAACTTGTGACAAAAAAATAAAAACTTCTATGAACTCACCATACTCCTAACAGAATACATTGGGGTGTCTTCTTTCTAAAACGGGGTCATTTGTGGGGTTCCTATACTGCCCTGGCATTTTAGGGGCCCTAAACCGTGAGGAGTAGTCTTGAAACAAAAATGACCTGTGAAATCCTAAAGGTACTCATTGGACTTTGGGCCCCTTAGTGCAGTTAGGGTGCAAAAAAGTGCCACACATGTGGTATCGCCGTACTCGGGAGAAGTAGTATAATGTGTTTTGGGGTGTATTTTTACACATACCCATGCTGGGTGGGAGAAATACCTCTGTAAATGACAATCTTTTGATTTTTTTACACACAATTTTCCATTTACAGAGTTGTTTCTCCCACCCAGCATGGGTATGTGTAAAAATACACCCCAAAACACATTGTACTACTTCTCCCGAGTATGGCGATACCACATGTGTGGCACTTTTTTGCACCCTAACTGCGCTAAGGGGCCCAAAGTCCAATGAGTACCTTTAGGATATCACAGGTCATTTTGAGAAATTTTGTTTCAAGACTACTCCTCACGGTTTAGGGCCCCTAAAATGCCAGGACAGTATAGGAACCCCACAAATGACTCCAATTTAGAAAGAAGGCACCGCAAGGTATTCTGTTACTAGTATGGTGAGTTCATAGAAGATTTTATTTTTTGTCACAAGTTAGCGGAAATTGATTTTTATTGTTTTTTTTCACAAAGTGTCATAATCTTCTATGAACTCACCGTACTACTAATGGAATACCTTGCGGTGTCTTCTTTCTAAAATGGGGTCATTTGTGGGGTTCCTATACTGTCCTGGCATTTTAGGGGCCCTAAACCGTGAGGAGTAGTCTTGAAACGAAATTTATTTGGGCCACACATGTGGTATCGCCGTACTCGGGAGAAGTAGTATAATGTGTTTTGGGGTGTATTTTTACACATACCCATGCTGAGTGGGAGAAATCTCTCTGTAAATGGACAATTGTGTGTAAAAAAATTGTCATTTACAGAGATATTTCTCCCACCCAGCATCGGTATGTGTAAAAATACACCCCAAAACACATTATACTACTTCTACTGAGTATGGCAATACCACATGTGTGGCACTTTTTTGCAGCCTAACTGCGCTAAGGGGCCCAAAGTCCAATGAGCACCTTTAGGCTTTACAGGGGTGCTTACAAATTAGCACCCCCCAAAATGCGAGGACAGTAAACACACCCCACAAATGACCCCATTTTGGAAAGTAGACACTTCAAGGTATTCAGAGAGGGGCATGGTGAGTCCGTGGCAGATTTCATTTTTTTTTTGTCGCAAGTTAGAAGAAATGGAAACTTTTTTTTTTGTCACAAAGTGTCATTGTCCGCTTACTTGTGACAAAAAATAATATCTTCTATGAACTCACTATGCCTCTCAGTGAATACTTTGGGATGTCTTCTTTCCAAAATGGGGTCATTTGGGGGGTATTTATACTATCCTGGAATTCTAGCCCCTCATGAAACATGACAGGGGGTCAGAAAAGTCATAGATGCTTGAAAATGGGAAAATTCACTTTTTGCACCATAGTTTGTAAACGCTATAACTTTTACCCAAACCAATAAATATACACTGAATGGGGTTTTTTTAATCAAAAACATGTTTGTCCACATTTTTCGCGCTGCATGTATACAGAAATGTTACTTTATTTGAAAAATGTCAGCACAGAAAGTTAAAAAAAATCATTTTTTTGCCAAAATTCATGTCTTTTTTGATGAATATAATAAAAAGTAAAAATCACAGCAGCAATCAAATAGCACCAAAAGAAAGCTTTATTAGTGACAAGAAAAGGAGCCAAAATTCATTTAGGTGGTAGGTTGTATGAGCGAAATAAACCGTGAAAGCTGCAGTGGTCTGAATGGAAAAAAAGTGCCTGGTCCTTAAGGGGGGTAAAGCCCACGGTCCTCAAGTGGTTAAGCGGATCTGGAGGGGTGTTTAGCTTCTAAGGGCAACATTGGTTAATTTGCATATATTCAGCAGTGATGCACTGGGAGACATCTCAAGCTCACTCCAACCTGAATTATCGCAAATTCTTTCTGTTTTAAGAAAGAAAACTTTTGTTTTCCATGGTGTCACCAAGAAACACTGGGAAACAAGCATGCAGCTAATCTTGTCAGATCTGACAATAATGTCAGAAACACCTGATCTGCTGCATGCTTGTTCAGGGTCTATGGCTAAAAGTATTAGAGACAGAGGATCAGCAAGATAGCCAGGGAACTGGTATTGCTTAAAAGGAAATAAATACGGCATCCTCCACATACCTCTCGATACAGTTGTCTTTTAAAGAATACCAGAGCCGAATAAAGCTAGAGAAACCTCCTGTTTCAGGGTATACTTTTAACTATCCTGATGCCCACCGCTCCCCCCGTTCTCCTCTCTGCCCCGTAGCTTACCTAAAAGTCCCCCAGGATCCTCTTCCGGGTCGCCGGAGTCGGGCTTTACTGTGCAAGCACTGGCCGGGTGTTGCTGATTGTGTTTTCAGCAATGCATAGTGTGTGCGATCAAGGACTTCAGAAGCGCATAGACTGCATTGTCTGATGTTTCCAACCATGTGTTGCATTTCAGCATTGTAATGTAACACATGGTTGCATTCAATTCATGCAGTGTGATTCCATGGATTATAAATGAATGGGATCTGCATCACATCAGGGGAACTATTTATCAATGCAAGCGCCATGCGTTACTATGGAAAGTGGGGAAGGGGCCTTCGCTGGGTCATTTATGCCTGGTACACACAATGCCTGGTACACACAATGCAAATCTCAATTTGAAACCGATTCCTGCTGCATCCATCTGCTGTGTATGTTTCATCTCTAATCTGACCTGCACTCAATTTGAAACCGATTCCTGCTGCATCCATCTGCTGTGTATGTTTCATCTCTAATCTGACCTGCACTCAATTTGAAACCGATTCCTGCTGCATCCATCTGCTGTGTATGTTTCATCTCTAATCTGACCTGCACTCAATTTGAAACCGATTCCTGCTGCTTCCATCTGCTGTGTATGTTTCATCTCTAATCTGACCTGCACTCAATTTGAAACCGATTCCTGCTGCATCCATCTGCTGTGTATGTTTCATCTCTAATATATTACATGTGGCTGATTTCTGCTGTCCTGCTCTGCTTTTCATATTAGTAGCGCCTAAGTAACATATTTACATTGTAATTTACTACTTGCTATTGAAATTCTGGCTTTTGTTTCACACTGCTGGCCTATCTGTAATTTCAAACAAAGTTGTAACACCTACAAGCTTGTTTGATTTGCAGGAGACTATAGTGGCCCTCCCCCCTGCTTAATTGCAAATCGTCTGCCAGACCATCCTGATTACTCATTTGCTCTGATGCTGTGTGTATATCAGGAGGTCTGGTAGTCGGGCCGGCCGACTTCGGGTCGTCTTCTAAGGGTCGTTTCAAAGGGTGGAAATTAACCAGAATTCAACAGCAATTCAGCAGAAATCAGCATTACACCAAGGTAACTTCCTCAATCTTTTAGCCTCACCTGCATTCCTGATCACTATTCAAACCTCACACACATTGCTTCCTCTCTCCTACTCCATGCATCTTCCACCGTTCTCTACACATCTACCTCTGTCCAAACCACTGCCAGCCTCCTCTCCACACAACGTAATGCACCCCTTCCCCCCAGTCCTTTCTCTGGCTCACCCACACTTCACCCACCATATTCCTACCAACCCTTTGCCACCCCTCCACCACTACCACATGCTATTCCTCCACCTGCTTCTCCAGCTGGTCCCAGTGCTTTCTCCCTCCATCCTCAACCCACCCATTCCTAGACCCCCACTGGTCCCCAAACTCCCAGCCAACCCCCTTCCAGCCCCTCCACACTCCTCTTGCATCCGCAGACCACACCATAATAATCTCATTCCCATCCTTACAACCCCCAGGCACTCTCTCCCTCTGTTTTGTGGTCTATGGAATGCCAGATCTGTCCGCAACAAGCTCACATCCATCCATGAGCTCTTCCTCTCTAAATCCCTCACCTTCCTCGCCCTTACAGAGACATGGCTCACCCCCTCTGACTGTACCGCAGCCGCTGCTCTCTCCTATGGGGGACTGCATCTCAGTCACACCCCCAGACCTGACAACAGGTCTGGAGGAAGAGTGGGTCTGCTTCTCTCCGCACCCTGCACCTTCCGGGTCCTATCACCGCCCCCTTCCCTGCACTTCTCATCCTTCGAGGCCCATGTAATCCGCCTGTACCAACCTCTCCCAGCCATCATTGCGGTCCTATATCACCCCCCATCTGCTCCAACTTCACTCTTCCTGGACAACCTGGCCTCCTGGCTCCCCCACATCCTGTCATCTGACCTCCCCACCATCATACTCGGGGATTTCAACTTACCTATCGATGAGCCTATCTCCACTGCTGCCAAGCAGCTACTTTCCCTCACCAAATCCCTTGGTCTCTCTCAGCACACAAATTCCACCACCCACCGCGCTGGTCATACTCTTGACCTCATATTCTCAAAGTCCACCTCCCTCAGCAACCTGGACATCGCACCTTTCCCTATCTCTGACCATCACCTCCTTACCTTCACTATCTCCCCACCAACAACTTCTCTCCCCACCCCTCAGCCTGGTCGATGGCAGAGAGACCTACGTAATCTCAACCCAAATGTCCTAGCAAGTCCCCTTCTCTCCCTCTCCTCCCACCTACCCACCCTAACATGCCCCAATGAAGCGGCTGCACAATATAACCTTGCCCTCTCATCTGCTTTAGATCAAGCTGCCCCCTCAATCTTCCGCCCTATCAAGCCCCCCAACCCCCAACCCTGGCACAACACCCACACACGTAACCTCAGGAAAGAAACTCGAGCAGCCGAACGGAAATGGAGGAAATCACATCTCAATGCTGACTTCCTAGATTACAAGGCCAAACTGTTACTCTTCCACACTGCCCTCTCCGAGGCTAAACAAAGGTACTTTGCAGCACTGATTGTAACCCAAGCTTCCAACCCTCGACAGCTTTTTACTACCTTCAATTCCCTCCTCAACCCCACTCCTCCCCCTCCCAGCTCCTCCCTCTCAGCCAATGACCTTGCCAACCACTTCACCACTAAAATTGCAACAATACGCAATGAAATTTCCCTCCTCCATCCCTCCCTTACCAATGCGTCTCAGGTTGTCCCCTTGCCTTCCCTCCCAGCGGCTCCCTTGTCTCATCCACCCCTCGCCTCTTTTGCTCCTGCCACCATTGATGAAGTCAGCATGCTGCTAGTGGCTTCCCCCCCCACATCCTCTCCCTGTGATCCGGTACCCGCGAATACTCTTCGTCCCCACTTCTCTGACCTGGCCCCAGTCCTCACCTCCTTGTTCAATCTCTCCCTTTCCACAGGCATCTTCCCCAAAGCATTCAAACAGGCCACTGTGCTTCCCCTGCTGAAAAAACCCTCACTCGACCCATCCCTACCCTCAAACTACCGCCCAATCTCCCTCCTTCCCTATGCTTCTAAACTCCTCGAACGCCTAGTCCACCAGCGCATTACCCAATACATCAACACCAATGCCCTACTTGACCCCCTACAGTCTGGATTCCGACCTGCGCACTCAACTGAAACAGCCCTCGCCAAGGTGGTCAACGACCTTACCCTTGCCAAGGCCAAAGGCAGTTATTCCATCCTGCTCCTCCTTGACCTCTCTGCAGCATTTGACACTGTTGACCACTCCCTCCTCCTCCAATCACTACAGTCCATGGGCATCCATGGGCTTGCCTTGGCCTGGATCTCCTCCTACCTATCCAATCGCTCCTTCACCACTTCCTTCAATGGCTCCTCCTCAACTCCTGCCCCCCTTTCAGTTGGGGTCCCCCAGGGCTCTGTTCTAGGCCCCCTTCTTTTCTCCATATACACTTCCTCAATTGGCAAGCTTATCTCCTCCCTGGGCTTCAATTACCACCTTTATGCAGATGACACTCAGATTTACCTCCATACCCCCGATCTCTCAGCCACCACCATAAACAAGGTCTCCTCGTGTCTCTCAGCAATTTCCTCCTGGATGTCAGCTAGGTTCCTAAAGCTTAACCTAGACAAAACTGAGCTCCTGATCCTTCCACCCCATGCTGCTGCACCCATCCCAGGTTTCCACCTCACAATCGACAACACAACCATTCTCCCTACCTCCCAGGCCCGCTGCCTGGGTGTCACCTTGGACTCTGACCTCTCCTTCATCCCACACATCCAAAACATCACAAGAGCCTGCAATTTCCACCTCCGTAATATCTCCAAGATCCGCCCATTCTTAACCCCGGACACGACCAAACTGCTCATCCATGCCCTCATCATCTCCCGCCTTGATTACTGTAACTCACTCCTTTCTGGCCTCCCCCTGAAACGCACTGCCCCCCTTCAATCAGTGATGAACGCGGCTGCAAGACTCATCCATTCTTCGCACCGCTCTGCATCCACATCTCCCCTTTGTGAATCCCTGCACTGGCTCCCTATCCGTCTCAGGATAAGTTTCAAGATTCTATGCCTGGCGTATAAATCTGTGCACAAAACATGCCCTACCTACATCTCGCAGCTTGTTCACAAGTATACACCAGGTCGCCCCCTCCGTTCCTCCAACGACCTTCGCCTCACCACCCCGCGCATTTCACACTCCCATGCCCGCCTCCAGGATTTCTCAAGAGCTGCCCCCACCCTCTGGAATGCCCTTCCACCACCCATCAGACTTGCTCCCTCTTTCAACACATTCAAGCAAGCCCTCAAAACCCACCTCTTTATGATGGCCTACCCACCTCCTACCACACAGTAACTCTCTAAGGAATATTTAACAGCCCCCCCTAGTGTTTCCACCCCTCCCTTTAGATTGTAAGCCTCTGGCAGGGTCCTCCACTCCCTAGTGTAATCTACAGGATCATGTGCTCCTGTCCTATGACAGCCTGTACTTGTATTACTGGGCCTACCTAACCAGCCCATATTGCATGATCATGTATTTTGTACAATTTGTATGTATAACTTTGTTCTATGTGTATAACCCTATGTATGTCATCCTTGTATCATTGTATATATTTATTGTCCAGCGCTGCGTAATATGTTGGCGCTTTATAAATACAATAAATAATAATAATAATAATAATTTCCTTTCAGAATGACAGGTTGAATTGAGAATTTCCGTCACGTCCAATCTGCTCATGATCGAGAATGGAATTGATTTTGTGCAGTAATGGTCTGAAAATCAATCCTGTTCTCAATCGGAAATGACAGAAATCATTGGTTCGACCCATCGATCTCACGAGAAATAGCATCGTGTGTACCAGATATGAGACAGCTAATTAGAAATATATGTTCAAAATATTTTCAGAAACAGCTTTTGAAGAACACAAATAAATGATCACTGGACCAATTAGAAAGACTTAACATAGAGAGACATAAAACTAAAACAGTACAGAAATGATTTAACACCTGGCAGACTTTTATCGAAAAATGCTATACCAGGGATCAAATAATACAGGTCATGAAACCATCTGAACATACGTTATGGTATTTGAAAGCCAAAATAGGGGGTTATCTTGGTCTTTTGGAAATTTTTGATCATATAGACTCGGTGAGATGGGATAGGGAATGAATATTGGGGCTGGGGAGAGAGGTGTAGTATAGGAGAACCAACTTCTATTCCTTTTTTAATTATTTTTTCTTTTATTTTGGTTATATCAGGAGCCTATAGGCACAGATGTCCTGGCACCCTAGACTTTGCCCTCCATGACCCTACAAAGCCCAGCCGAACAGCACCACAAGTGTGCTCGCTGGCCCAGATGTCACTCCTCCCTTGCTCATCATAGCTGGAAGCAGGAGATTTGGGCGCATGAGACAAGTGGACAAAAAGGGCGCCCCATTCACTCCCATTATAAATATCGTTTAATGGGCGCCGAACAGGGAAAAAAAGGCGCCGGAGATTATTAACGTTTTAACAAACGGCGCCCGGAGATTTTTAAGGATTTATAACTATGTTTGTGATGATTTCACTTTACAAAATGAGCCCGTGACGAATAACGTTTATGAAGATACTAAATCACTATTTCTAAAACATTTCTAAAACATTATTATCCACCCAAAAAAAATAATTACATTTTTTTATTTACATTTTTTATTTATGAATGTCTGTAAAACATTATTATCCATAGGGGGTCTTAGGTTTAGGCACCAACAGGGGGGTCTTAGGTTTAGGCACCAACAGGGGGGTCTTAGGTTTAGACACCAACAGGGGGGTCTTAGGTTTAGGCACCAACAGGGGGGTCTTAGGTTTAGGCACCAACAGGGGGGTCTTAGGTTTAGGCACCAACTGGGGGGTCTTAGGTTTAGGCACCAACAGGGGGGTCTTAGGTTTAGGCACCAACAGGGGGGTCTTAGGTTTAGGCACCAACTGGGGGGTCTTAGGTTTAGGCACCAACAGGGGGGTCTTAGGTTTAGGCACCAACAGGGGGTCTAGGGGTTAGGGATAGGTACAGGGAGGGTTTTTAATAAACGTAAATATAAGTTTCAGTTTAGAAATAGGGAAAATTAACGTTTTAAGAATTGCCGATCTGATACACATTATTTAGTGATTTATAAATTCTTAAAACACTATTTGTAAACGAAATTCTACACAATATTTCAATAAACGATAATACTGTTTATCGTTTACACCACACGCCCTTTTTTCCCGACGCCCTTTTTTGATGTACGCTCATAGCTACGAGTGTCCCTTAAAGAGACACTGAAGCGAGAATAATTCTCGCTTCAGAGCTCATAGTTAAAACGCCGCTATCCCGCGGCTAAACGGGGGTCCCTTCACCCCCAACCCCCCCGCAAAATCAACGACCAAATTGGTCGTAGATTTTGCTGCTCCTAGAGGCAGGGCTAACGGCTTCAGCCCTGCCTCCAGTCGCGTCTATCAGCGATGCATTGCCGCCTCTCCCCCACCCCTCTCAGCGAAGGAAGACTGAGAGGGGCGGGGGAGAGGCGGAGATACGCGCTGACAGAAGCGCGTGGGGCAGGGCTGCGGCGGTTAGCCCTGCCTCAATCCGAAAAAGATACCCCGCTGCTCGGAGGGGATTTCGGGGGGTCAGGGACCCTCGTTTAGCCGCGGGATAGCGCCGGTTTAGCAGGGGCACACATGCCCCTGCTAACTATGAGCTCTGAAGCGAGATTTATTCTCGCTTCAGAGTCTCTTTAATACTGAGGTACCTCTAGCTACCTAATATAAGTAGCTAGTAGTGCCCCCGGCTGAAGATAGATCTCATCGGAGGAATGCCAAGAGCTGGGTAAGTAACCTCCCATTTATTCTCTGCTCAGGACTCTGCATAGCGAAGGAGGGATGGGGGCACTAGGGGAGGGGAGTGAGCCGCCTTCCAATCATCAGGTGCCCGTAGGCACGTGCCTACAGTGCCTTATTGTAAATCTGGCCCTGTATTTTATAATTGTTTAAATATGTCAATTCATGACCATGTTGGGTCATTTTAAGTCGCCCCATACTATTTTATTGAATTATTATAGTCACCCCATTTGGAAATATGTGCAATCTTTTTCTATGAGCATTGAAGAGGGGATGTGATCCTAAGGAGCTGGACTGAGCAATTTGACAGCAGTCAACCTGGCTGGGATTGCCAACTCTTTGTACTTTAGAAGTTTTTGATTTTCTCGATATTTGAACATCAAAAATTTGGGGTGCTCTTGCGAGGGCGGTGTCTTCTATTGTAAAAATAAGCCTTTTGAATTTGTTGGCTTCAGATCTCCACCTGTTTAGACAACATTGTTAATAATATGATCTATGTACAGTGTGCATTATTCGATTTGCCATTGCATTTCATTTTGCTATTTGTCAACCACACTTGTTTGTTACATCAATAAAAAGATGTTTAAAAATATATACTGGAAATCTGGTGTAACTTCACTCCAAGCACCACCATGATGTGTACTGAGAGGAGAGAGGTAGTGAGGATGAGCACTTCTCCACAGATGATAAGCCATGCATAGGCGAGTGCACCTCAGCAACAGCCGCTGCCTGCCTCTCTCTCACATCACTCACTCACACATCTGGGGACTGCGTGCGGGAAATAATGACGTCACCACGTCACACAGGCGCTCCCTCGGATTGCTGGAGTACGAGCTTCATTTTCAGGGGGCCAATGGGGGCGCTATTTGACTGCTGGCTAGTCCAATGAGCGCAAGGAAGGAGGTGAGGGTGCCCGCTAGGCGCGCTCCCGCGTTGGAGAAGGAGGAGGTTGTGGTGTATCGCGTCAGAGGAATATCGGGGAATTAGCTGGGGGTGATCACACCGGAGCGGTACATTCCATAGCGGCACCATGACGGAGCTGAGGCAGAGGCCGCCCCGGGAGCAGGAGGTGGAGGAGAAGGTATATAGCCGGATGCCCCCTTCCTGCTCTGATCACAGGGGAGCTGCAGCTGGGGGACAGTGCAAGGGGTGACCACAGGCATTGCTTCTGCACAGCCAGACATGGGGGGTCCTCCTGGGAAGGAGAGGCTGCCGTGTCATCCTGCTGCAGCTTGACTTCTCATTCATTTGGTATGGCTCAGATAATCTGTCACAGAGCTCAACTTGTGACAAGCATCAGATGGGAGCATCCATTCTGACGTCTGTACTGCACAGGAGATTGTTAGCATTATATAATGTCATGTATGTTGTGGTACTGACAAAAGTATAACATAGACAATAATAGGAGCCACAAATGAATGTATAGTATTGTTATTTTGTGTTTATATAGCGCTGACATCTTCTGCAAGGATGTATAGAGTCTTGTCACTTACTGTCCCTCAGTGGAGCTCACAATTTAATCCCTATCATAGTAGTCATATGCTTTTTGTAGTCTAGAGCCAATTTTCTTTTTTGGGGGGATGGAGGGGAAGCCAATTAACTTATCTGTGTGTTTTTGAGATGGGGGGGAGGACTCGTGCTCAGAGGAAAGCCATGTAGACACGGGAAGAATATGCAAATAGTGCCCTGGCTGGTATTCAAACCAGGGACCAAGGGCTGCAAGGCAAGAGTGCTAACCACTACCCACTGTGCTTGAACATACATGCATAATTAATGCATAGTAAAATTACATTCAGCAATACAGGAACATATTTGATGGGACTAGCAGAGCAGAGATGTGAACATAGGAGGAGGATCCTGCCTGTGTGTGGTTACAATTTAGAGGGCGATACTATGTAGGGATGGAGAGGAAGATGAAGCAATGAGGGCTGGTGCACAATACAAGAGCTTTTCTAAGCGCTTTGTGATTTTAATAGCTCTTGCTAATGTTCACCTGTGTGTGTGTTCACATTGGAGCAATGTGATTTTGTAAAAATCCCCCACAGAATTGCATTAGCAAGAGCTTTTAAAATCTCTAGCGCTTAAAGGGGAACTGAAGAGAGAGGTATATGGAGGCTGCCATGTTTATTTCCTTTTAAGCAATACCAGTTGCCTGGCAGCCCTGCTGATCCTCTGCCTCTAATACTATTAGCCATAGCCCCTGAACAAGCATGCAGCAGATCAGGTGTTTCAGACTTTAAAGAGAACCTGAGGTGGGTTTGAAGAATATTATCTGCATACAGAGGCTGGATCTGCCTATACAGCCCAGCCTGTGTTGCTATGCCAAACCCCCCTAAGGTCCCCCTGCAGTCTGCAATCCCTCATAAATCACAGCCATGCTGCTGACAAACAGCTTGTCAGAGCGGGCTGTGTTTATCTCTATAGTGTCAGTCTGCTGCTCTCCCCGCCTCCTGCAGAACTCCAGTCCCCGCCTGCATCCCTTCCCTCCCTGCTGATTGGAGGGAAGGGACGGGGGCAGGGACCGGAGCTATGCAGGAGGCGGGGGAGCAGCTGAGACTGACACTACAGATGTAAACACAGCCTTACAGCATGGCTGTGATTTATGAGGGATTGCAGAGTGCAGGGGGACCTTAGTGGGGTTTGGGATAGCAACAGAGGCTGGGCTGTATAGGCAGATCCAGCCTCTGTATGCAGATGACATTCTTTAAATACATCTCGGGTTCTCTTTAAAGTCAGAGCTGACAAGACTAGCTGCATGCTTGTTTCTGGTGTTATTCAGATACTACTGCAGAGAAATAGACCAGCAGGGCTGCCAGGCAACTGGTATTGATTAAAAGGAAATAAATATGGCAGCCTCCGTATACCCCTTACTTCAGTTTCCCTTTAAAAAGCTGTTGTAGTGTGCACCAGCCGTAAGTCTGTTGACATCTGGTGTAGATATTGATATAATCTTGAGGGGAGTATGACAGGTTGTGGGCTTGAAGGTTTCAAGGCTTGGGACAGGGAAGATGCGATAGAGCGTTTCTTATTGAAGGGAGCTAGAATGGTTTGGGTGACCAAGCGGGAAAGTCCATTGGGAACATTTTCTCCAATCATTTTGAGGCTCCCTGCATACTGCAAATCCGATTTGTGATTCCGATTATTAGTGAATGCTATTAACAGAAAAACGTAGAAAAAACGCAGCATGCAGTAACAATTAAACAGAATCGCATGTAAAAAACAAAAACTGGAATCGCATGCAGTGTGCAGGGGCCCTAAAGCATTCTAATTGGCTGTAGAGTGTGGGTGTATTATTACTACAACCTATCGGAATCCTAGAAGCTTGAGAGAGTGCTGTCCATTAGCCAAATTTTCTATGGACTTTCTCGCTGGGTCACCTAATCTATTCTCGCTCTGATTGAAGCTTGTGAAAAGTACTGGGATGTGAAAGTAAATGGGTGACTAAGGTGAAGAATAGGAGGGCTTATTTTGTGAAGTGAAGGTTGCATTTGGGGTGGTCATAGGTTGACAACGTGTGATGTTTGAACCCTACGTAGGTGGTGGTACTTGTGTTCAGGGGATGTTTGGACTTGTGGTAAGTTAATTAACAGCACAAAGAAGTGTCTGAAAAGCATGTGTACTCAATTGTGGAATACTCCTAACAGTAATATATATGAGTCAAGGGTACTTAAGAAAATGTTGTCAATAATAAGGTGCGCTTTGCAAACACTAGCTTTCATAAAGGGGTGGATGGTGTAATAATCTGGATAAACACTGCTTTATCTGAATGAATGGGTGTAAAGGTACGCACACACATCCAAACTTTTTCAAATAACTTGTCATCCGACTTGTCGTTTGAATGACAAGTTGGATGTGTGTACGCGCTGTCGAGTGACAGATAACAACCGGTTTACCTGATCTGCTCAGGGGATCCGTTGGACCAATTGTCGTTCAAACGACTGCTAGGTCTGTAGGTGTGTACAAACATCTTTTAGTCCAGCAGTCAGGAACCTTTTTGGTTGAGAGAGCCTTAAACTCCACATATTTTAAAATGTATTTCCGTGGCAGATGTAATAAATATTTGTTGGTTGCTATAGGCAACAACCTTACACCTTCGTTCGGCACCATATCACAGGAAGTGTGATAACTTGACACTCATCACAGCAAACAGCATAGGAGATAGAACTTCTTAGACGTCGTCAAAGGATCAAGAGTTTATTTGTAAAACAAATATACAGATGTATTCATCAGCAATCTTATATCTTCGTTACATGTTAACCTCGGCAAAGCAAACGGTCTGTAGAATCTTATGCGGCCCATGCAGACTTGGTCTATCCCTAGTGACTAAATCAGGCTTTCTCTTTGTTACATCCATGCTAGTTGCACTTAGGCATATATACAGCATACAGTTACGGAAAGTTACAAGAAGGAAATCAGCAGAAGTAGTGAGAAGTAAAGTCCTAAGTGATAAGTCCCCTCGGGAGCCCATGTTGGCTATTCTTATACTAGCCTCTAAAGCAGTGGCTCTCACACTTTTTTGGGTGAGGGCGCCCTTGATGGCTTTGAAATTTTTTCAAGACACCCCTTGGCAACAACAACTACCAAAATGCTGTTATAACCCTTGTTAGGCAGCACCCACTCCAGATTGTAAGTAACCCCCTTTAGCAGGACAAACATTTCCTTACCTATCCTCTGATGTCCAACTTAACCACTTGATGACCCACCCTTTACCCCCCCCTTAAGGACCAGCGCTGTTTTTAGTGATCTGTGCTGGGTGGGCTCTACAGCCCCCAGCACAGATCAGGGTGCAGGCAGAGAGATCAGATCGCCCCCCTTTTTTCCCCACTATGGGGATGATGTGCAGGGGGGGTCTGATCTCTTCTGCCTGCGTGTGGCTGGCGGGGGGGGCACCTCAAAGCCCCCCTCCGCGGCGAAATTCCCCCCTCCCTCTCCTACCTGCTGCCCCCCCCGGTGTTTGAGGCTGCACAGGACGCTATCCGTCCTGTGCAGCCAGTGACAGGATGTCCCCTGTCACATGGCGGCGATCCCCGGCCGCTGATTGGCCGGGGATCGCCGATCTGCCTTACGGCGCTGCTGCGCAGCAGCGCCGTACAAATGTAAACAAAGCGGATTATTTCCGCTTGTGTTTACATTTAGCCTCCGAGCCGCCATCGGCGGCCCACAGGCTATTCACGGAGCCCCCCGCCGTGATTTGACAGGAAGCAGCCGCTCGCGCTTTTAGAAGAAGTTGCATGTCAGCGAACTATATAATACCAAACTGATTACTCTCAGAAGAAGCTGTATGTCAGCAAGGGAAGAGACTTCAGTCATTTTCTAGGCATTTTTTAGGCATTTTTTAGTCATTTTTTCATATTTTAGCACTGCAGTGCACAGCAAGTTCTTTGATACTGGCCAGTATTGATTAGTGCATTTATTGAATAGGTATGAATTTATGTGTGGGATTTATTGAGATTAACTTTTAAGACTACTGGTGTATTTTGAATAAATTTACATTTTATTAACTCCAAATTGCATAATTGATATGTAAAGGCGCAGGTATTATATATATTTTTTCATAAATTCTAACAAGAAACATACAATATGCTTCAAACTGGGACAGTGCGCAGGCACAGCAGGTGGCTCACGTCCCCATTGCTATGGTGATGTGTATACAGTTGATCCTCTGGGCAACGAAAGTGTCATACATGTATTCAGCTTCTATTGGGTTTCAGCAACATCAACAACTTCCCCAATAGCCTGACAGGAGAAATACAGACTAACAGCTTGTTCAATTAGCTAGCTGACTTGCAGGTTGATTCACTTTGTAGGATGAGAACCCAGAAATTTGGCCAAATAGGCTTCCTGTCCAGTGACAGGCAGCCTGTTGGGCCAATCAAAGTGCTGGGATCTCGTCCTACAAAGTCACTGGACCTGAAAGGGTCCAGAGTGGGACAATTGGAGTGGCCGTTCGTTTTGGGGGAAATAAGTAAGTTAGTGCGCCTACTTTGAAAATTTTATTTGTGCTTCTTGAGCATTTTAGCTTAGTGAATCAATCCCTACTGATTCTACTGTGAGCCAGATGAAGCTATCAAAAGAGCCACATCTGGCTCCCGAGCCATAGGTTCCCTTCCCCTGTTTTAGCTAATAGACGTTTGACCAGTCATTTAAAGGAAACCTAAACCCAATTGAAAAAAATGAGTTTCACTTACCTGGGGCTTCTACCAGCCCCCTGCAACCATCCTGTGCCCTCGACGTCACTCCCAGATCCTCTGGTCCCCCTCTGTCAGCTAGTTTAGTTTTGCCGACCCCGGGTCGGCGGGCTGTCACGTGTATCATTACATGCGTTACCGCGGTTACAGGACCCTATAGTGGGTGTCAACCCGCTATAGCGTCCTGTAACCGTGGTAACTCGTGTAATGATACACGTGGTGGCCCACTGACTCAGTCGACAAAAACGAAACTAGCTGACGGCGGGGGACCAGAGGATCCGGGAGTGACGTCGAGGGCACAGGTTGGCTACAGGGGGCTGGTAGAAGCCCCAGGTAAGTGAAACTCATTTTTTTTCCAATTGGATTTAGGTTTCCTTTAACCTCCTGAGCGTTACGCCACTCAGGAGGTTTTCCAGTTAGAGTCCCCCTGAAGATTGTAAAAGATTTATTGCTCCCACAAGCTGTAGCTAGCACTAGGCTAGCTAGCATAAGCAGCCGGCAGTGTTCCCCCCAGGCTCTTTTAGCCGGGTGCTCCACCCGGCTAGTTTTGGTGACCACCCGGCTGTCATCGGCTCACCTCCTTCTATGCTGTAAGCAGAGTTGCTCAAAGAAGCACTGGCCCTGCATTCTCATCTCGCCCCACCCGGCTACTTTTTCATGCCACCCAGCTACTATTTCATGCCACCCGGCTGGAAAAATTTTCTGGGGAGAACACTGACCCTCCGATCGCCGCCGCTCCCCAGATTATACTTTACCCAGCTTGGATCCAGCGATCAGTGTAGCCTCCCCACACAGCTCCGGTCATCACTATGGGGAGGATCACACATGACATCACAACATCGCCGACGTCATGCGCAGACCCGATCCTCCCCATAGAGAGACCGGAGCTGTTCGGAAAGGCTGTGCCGATCGCTGGAGCCAGGGGGGTAATGTATTGAGTGGCTGGATCGGTGGACCAGCGGCGATTGGAGGATGTCGGTCACTTGGACTAGCTAGCCTAGTGCTAGCTACAGCTTGTGGGGCCATTAAATCTTTTAAAATCTTTGTGGGGGAATTGTAATTCAAGGAAGCGGTATGCCCTACACAGTGTCGGGCATACTGCTAAGGAGGTTAATCTAGTCCATTGTTCTATCTAGTCCATTGTCCGTTATCCAGTATCAAGTTGGTTAAACGACATGTAAATTAGCATGTCAGCCGCTTTGTTGGTCAGTGTGTACATGACGTCTGAACGACTTGTTGTTTGCACTTCAAGTCGTTCAGACGATAATCAGGCATAAAGTTGGTCGTGTGTACTTACCTTAAGTCACCCACAGAAAATGACAGCAGACCCTGAGGCTTGCCATATAGGATTTTCTCTTCCCTTAAAAGCAGGTCTGCAGGAATAAGACGTTTTCTGATCTGTTTTCTCACCCATGGCATCCCCATTAAATTCTCTGAATTCTGTAATTCATCTGGTAGTTACATGAAGGTTGCTGAGCTCTTCCTCCTCTCCTCAAAAATGGGCAGGCGTGGATCTGTGGGAGTAGGTATGGCCTAGATGGCTAGTTGCCTCCAACCCTCTTGCCAGCAAGACCCTATGGACGGCTTGTGTATAGTTAGAGGGGAGCTGGCTGAAGAAAAATTTTAAGTTGCTCACCAGGGAATTTTTTTTTTCAAGCTTCCTTTCTTTACCTATTGTACAACAGGTAAATAGTAGTGGCGAACTTAAATCACATCTCACTGTATTATAAACATCTGGGTGACATGTCCATGATCAGGGCTTCTGGATTTTTGGCAAGGTAGGAACAGTTTTCTGTAGTGCTTTGTGGCAAGAGATGTGGCACAGGCTTGTAGAAAAACCTCACATATCGATGACTTGTAATATTTAAGGGTCCTTTTACACTTGTGCGTAGTGGTTACGGGTCGATTTTAGAATAATCACACTACAGCCAAATCGTTCCACCGTGCGTTCTAGCTGGAGAAAAAAATAACGTGACTTCCGGTGCACTGCAGACATCGAACATAATGCACTGTAGCTTGTGTGTTAGTTCAGGGGCGCGTGGAGATCTTCCTTCGCATCACAGGCAGTGTACCATGTCTCACTGACTTTAATGGCTAATGTGACGAACTGCTTCAGGAGACAGTACTGCGATGCGACTCTCCTCGGTAAGTGTAAAAGTGGACTAAAACAGGACAGCAATGTGTTGTATTAGTTACAGGAGTTTCATTAGTGAAAGTAGAGCTATGTAATAAGTGGAATTGCACACATGAAATGTAATTTCGTAATCGCGCTGTCTTGAAGAACAAGCCGGCAAAGGTCTTTTTGTTGCAGAGAAATTATAGTGTCCCTCTAACATGGTCTAGGCTTTGTTTCATAACTAGTGGTTTTCTGTATTCTGCTTCCCAAAGGCATACTTTAAATACTACACTGTATGGCTCCCGATTCCCCTTCTGATACCTTTCAGGGTTTCCCCCAGAATTATTTTCCAACTGGGTGGCGTGAATAAGTAGCCGGGTGGGGTGCGAAGGAGAAATGCAGGGCTGGTGTATTTCTGTTAACAGCATAGGAGGAGGATAAGGAGGCGAGCCGATGGCAGCTGGGTGCTTACCGAAAAACAGCCTGGGGAAAACACTGAAGAGCTGTCTGCCACCATCCAACTGACAGAGCTGTCTGCCACCATCCAACTGACAGAGAGCTGTCTGCCACCATCCAACTGACAGAGAGCTGTCTGCCACCATCCAACTGACAGAGAGCTGTCTGCCACCATCCAACTGACAGAGAGCTGTCTGCCACCATCCAACTGACAGAGAGCTGTCTGCCACCATCCAACTGACAGAGAGCTGTCTGCCACCATCCAACTGACAGAGAGCTGTCTGCCACCATCCAACTGACAGAGAGCTGTCTGCCACCATCCAACTGACAGAGAGCTGTCTGCCACCATCCAACTGACAGAGAGCTGTCTGCCACCATCCAACTGACAGAGAGCTGTCTGCCACCATCCAACTGACAGAGAGCTGTCTGCCACCATCCAACTGACAGAGAGCTGTCTGCCACCATCCAACTGACAGAGAGCTGTCTGCCACCATCCAACTGACAGAGAGCTGTCTGCCACCATCCAACTGACAGAGAGCTGTCTGCCACCATCCAACTGACAGAGAGCTGTCTGCCACCATCCAACTGACAGAGAGCTGTCTGCCACCATCCAACTGACAGAGAGCTGTCTGCCACCATCCAACTGACAGAGAGCTGTCTGCCACCATCCAACTGACAGAGAGCTGTCTGCCGCCATCCAACTGACAGAGAGCTGTCTGCCGCCATCCAACTGACAGAGAGCTGTCTGCCGCCATCCAACTGACAGAGGGCTGTCTGCCGCCATCCAACTGACAGAGGGCTGTCTGCCGCCATCCAACTGACAGAGGGCTGTCTGCCGCCATCCAACTGACAGAGGGCTGTCTGCCACCATCCAACTGACAGAGCGCTGTCTGCCGCCATCCAACTGACAGAGCGCTGTCTGCCGCCATCCAACTGACAGAGGGCTGGCTACTGCTATCCAACTGACAGGACTGTCTACTGCCATCCAACTGACAAAGCGGTCTACTGCCATCCAACTGACAAAGCGGTCTACTGCCATCCAACTGACAAAGCGGTCTACTGCCATCCAACTGACAAAGCGGTCTACTGCCATCCAACTGACAAAGCGGTCTACTGCCATCCAACTGACAAAGCGGTCTACTGCCATCCAACTGGCAAAGCTGTCTACTGCCATCCAACTGGCAAAGCTGTCTACTGCCATCCAACTGGCAAAGCTGTCTACTGCCATCCAACTGGCAAAGCTGTCTACTGCCATCCAACTGGCAAAGCTGTCTACTGCTATCCAACTGGCAAAGCTGTCTACTGCTATCCAACTGGCAAAGCTGTCTACTGCTATCCAACTGGCAAAGCTGTCTACTGCTATCCAACTGGCAAAGCTGTCTACTGCTATCCAACTGGCAAAGCTGTCTACTGCTATCCAACTGGCAAAGCTGTCTACTGCTATCCAACTGGCAAAGCTGTCTACTGCTATCCAACTGGCAAAGCTGTCTACTGCTATCCAACTGGCAAAGCTGTCTACTTCTATCCAACTGGCAAAGCTGTCTACTGCTATCCAACTGGCAAAGCTGTCTACTGCTATCCAACTGGCAAAGCTGTCTACTGCTATCCAACTGGCAAAGCTGTCTACTGCTATCCAACTGGCAAAGCTGTCTACTGCTATCCAACTGGCAAAGCTGTCTACTGCTATCCAACTGGCAAAGCTGTCTACTGCTATCCAACTGACAAAGAGCTGTATAATACTATCCAACTGATAGCTGTCTACCACTATCCAACTGACAAAGCAGTGTACTGCTATCCAACTGACAGAGTCTGGGAACACAGTAGTATGGGAAATGTAGCATTTTGATAATTTACGTTTGTGTGTTTTACATGCTTTTCCTGTGTATTTGCTTTTTTTTCCCGCACGGTTTTCTTGCGTTTTGCTTGCGTTTAAATGCGTTTGCGGATCGCATTTGTGTTTTTCATGCTTTTTTGGGGTTTTTTTAGTCGTTTGATTATGCAAATCACTAGGAAGTTAACACGAAGCGGAAATACATCATCAAACTGTTTTTTTTTTTAAACCATATAAAAACACATGCAAAATGCTCTAAAACGCAATACCTCTGCGTCACCATTGACTTTCTTCATGTGTGTTTTTGATGCGTTTTTGAAAAATATGCAACAAAACCAGCGTTTTTACAAACGCACATTGCAGAACTCAAGCATATGGATTTGTTCATGTGGCCCATTGACTTGCATTATGTGCGTTTTCGCTGCATTTTCTGCAACGCTGGCGTTTCTGCCTAGTGTGTTTCCAGCCTGAGAGATGTCTATTAGCCAACTTACATGTTTGTCTACCATACATCTGACAGCTGTCTACTGGCCAACTGACAGAGCTGTCTAATACTGTCCAACTGCCGTAGCAGTCTACCATACATCTGACAGCTGTCTACTGGCCAACTGACACAGAGCTGTCTAATACTGTCCAACTGCCGTAGCTGTCTACCATACAACTGATGGAGAGCTGTCTACTTCTATCCAACTGACAGAAAGCAGTGTTCTCCCCAGAAATCTTTCCAGCCGGGTGGCATGAATAAGTAGCCGGGTGGGGTGCGAAGGAGGAATGCAGGACCGATGTATTTCTGCTTACAGCACAGGATGAGGAGGCAATCTGATCAGAGCTGTGGAGTCGGTACAAAAATCTTCCGACTCCAACTCCGACTCCTCAGTTTATGAAACCACGACTCCGACTCCAACTCCGGGTACCCAAAATGGCTCCTACTCCGACTCCTTAGTCTAATACTTAACAGGGCTGTGGATTTTGTACAAAAATCAGACGACTCCGACTCCTCAGTTTATGAAATCAACGACTCCGACTCCGGGTACCCGAAATTACTCCGACTCCTTGACTCCGACTCCAACTGGGTGGAGCATCCAGCTACAAGATCCTGGGGAAAACGCTACCTTTTTGAGGTCCGTTGGACCTGTATATGCCAGTAAAGACTTCATCTATACTATACACTAAGGGTTCGTTTCCACTATAGCGAATCAGCATGCAGGCACCGCATGCGGATTCGCATAGGCAATACAAGTGGATGGGATTGTTTCCACTTGTGCGTTGTGCGGGGGCGTTTTGGTGTGCGGGGGAAATGCGGCTGGAATGCGAGCGAATCGCCCGCAATGCTTTTAATAGGGAAATCGCATGCGGCTTTGTCATGCGGTTTTCGCGTACGATTTCGCATGTAATGTTATGGAAATGTACACAGGCAGTGACATGGTTAAATTCGCCTGCTTCTTAGCCATGCAAAATCGCATGCGAAATCGCGGGGAAAACAGCATGCGGAAACGCATCCGCATGCGATTTCGTCCGCGGTGGAATCCAGGCGATTCCACACCGCAACAGTGGAAATGAGCCCTAGTTATGGGTGCCTAGGGGCATAAGTAAATTATTTCCTGTTTCTGCCAATAGTTGAGTCATAAATATTCAAATCAGTAGGGCCCATTCACACTTAAAGATCACCTGAACTGAAAATTAAAAGTCAAAATAAACCTAAACATATCATACTTGCCTTCTGTGTAATCTACTCATCAATCTCTTTCTCCTCTCCTGTGTCCCGTTTGTCCACTGAGATCAATGGAATTCTCTGTCCTCCATTTTGAAAATGGCCATTACTCCATAACAGCTTCCTGGTCAGCACACTGTTAAACTGTAATATCGCCCACTTGAGCCATAGGGAAACATGGACATCACCTTGCACATTTAGTTGTATCTGACAGCAGCTGATATATAACTGACAGCAACTGGTATATTTCAGTTCTGACAAAATATTGTCAGAACTGGAAGGGATCACTGTTAGAAGAAAATGGTGAGCTGAAAGGAACTGGTGGTGAAACACAGGGCTGTGGAATCGGAGTTGGAGTCAGTCGGGGCAATTTTGGGCACCCAGAGTCGGAGTTGGAGTCGTTGATTTCATAAACTGAGGAGTCGGATGATTTTTGTACAAAATCCACAGCCCTGTTAAGTATTAGGCTAAGGAGTCGAGGAGTCGAGCCATTTTGGGTACCCGGAGTCGGAGTTGGAGTCGGAGTCATGGTTTCATAAACTGAGGAGTTGGAGTCTGAAGATTTTTGTCCCGACTCCACAGCCCTGGTGAGACACGTATGTAATATTCATTTGCAGCTACCTCGTGTGTTTATTTTAAATAATTTTACTCAGTTCAGGTTCCCTTTAAAATCGCCCGAGTGATTTTGCCGCGATTAGCGCAGTAAAAATCACTGGACACTTCCACGATTTCAGAGCGATCGCGGTCGGCGCTTTATAAGCACTGTACCGCAATTGCTCCAGAATCACCTCAAAACTGCTGCAGGTAACGTGTTTGCGATTGGCGCTAATCGTAAAAAGCACGCGATCGGAGCCAATTGCGGCAGTGATAACACTGCCATAGAGTAACTAGTGCTTTAAAAGTGCTAGCGCTTTAGCGATTAGAGGGAATCGCCTGCTAATCGCTTAGGTGTGCATGGGCCTTAAAGTTTTTTTTTTTTTTTAGACATATTTACTTTGTGAGCTTTTATCCTTTGTATCTATCCTTGCTGGACTATTTGCACTGAACTGGAATTGGAGGGTTTCAAAAGTACCTCTGCTCTTTTGTTTTATTGCATTTTGACTGCATTTTGGAGGCCTGAGTTGGGAGACCTGCCTGCACTTTGCTTTGGGAAGGGACTGTCTAAGGAAGCAACAGTGCAGATTGTTTGGAAAAATTGTGCTTTTTTATGTTTCTTTTGTTTTGTTCATATTTGTTGTATTGGAATTTTTCAGAATATATTCAACATGGTAACTTAAATACTGTATATAATAACATATTCAAAGAAACAGTTTGGGGTGAGTCTTTCTGACTCGTCTGGTCAATAACTGCAAAATTAGTATGCAAATTTATGCCAATTGAAAATGGACCAATCAAATCCCAGCAACCTGGGTAAGTGCATTTTCAAGCTGCATGATTATGCATACAGAATTTGAGTAATTCTGCATTAACTAGTCATTTGCCTGTTCTCTCAGGGTTTTCTTTGACTTCAAAAGCATTTCCTGAATGGCATTTGCTAAATCTAACTGCCAAAATAGTGTGCAAGCGAGTAGGGAGGCTGACTGGTATTTTACTATTTTGTCAGTTAGGCTTACCAACTGCCATTTAGGAAATGCTTTTGAAAACCTGGAGAATCTCCCATGAGGAGATGAACTAGTCCAAAACTGTTGGTTCTGCCAGATTTTAACTGCTTTTTACCATTGACATGGCTCGCAAAACACATATATAAAGTTATAGCGGTTGCAGGCTTTGGGCCTGAGCACACTGATGCATTGCTTTGCTGATTTCTGCAACATCCTGCAATTTAATGCGTGTTAGGCCGGTTACACACTCAAAACGTGCAGGAGAACGGCTCCTGCAGGCGTTGCGGCGTGTCGTCGGAATCTGCGGTGCAACGCTGAGTAGCGGCGGTAGTAGTTAATTTACCCGAAGGGGAAGCGCCGATTCCCGACGATAAAATGCGCCGGGATGCGTCGTACCGCAACGCATCGAAACGCAGCGTCGGGTGTAAAAGGTAAAATGAAAGTCTATGGACTTTCCTTTTACCTTGGTTAACGCAAAGTAAAGACTTTGCGTTAAAACGCCAAAAGAGGGCTCTGGTGTGAAAGAGCCCTTAATACTTTTTGGGCTTACAATGAAACTGTAAGGCCCCGTTCACATCACAAACGCGGATGGCCATGCGTGCGGACCGCAACGTGTACGAACGCACGCCATCCGCGTTTGTGTGCGTTGCGTGGCTGATCCCATCACTGAAAAGTGAATGGGACAGCCACGCGTTTTTACAAAAAATGCGTGCAGCATGCGTTCCCAGACCGCACAGGTCCGGAACGTATGCAGTGTGAACATCAGACATTGCACTCTATGCAATGTCTGATGTCGTGCGTGTCGGCCACCTGCACGCTTTTCCAAAACGCGTCTGGAAACGCGTGCAGTGTGAACGGGGCCTAATAGTAGCAGATGTGAAGGAGTATCATATGTCAGCGAGAGTGGAGGAGACTATGGGAGATGTGGCGTCTGCGACATATAACTGGATATGATTGCATTGGCTGTATTGGGAAAGTAGACTCCTCCCCCAGGGAGCATAGCTTGTATGGAGAGGGGTCTCCTTGGTTACCCTTTTAAGTTGAAAGACAACTAGCATAAGCAATGCTGTATAAATCCAGGACTGAAAACCTTTGGTCACTTGTGCTCAAATGATCTTAATTGTCTGCGGTAATGCAGCAAATGACCTGGATCCCGTGTTGCCTGCTTATGAAGACAGCAAATCTAGTACTGTATTCTACAGTGAGAAGGCAGAGCACTGGAAAACGTAATATCTTTCATATAATTGCCATGAAAGATTCAAATAGACTGCAATGCAGTGACTTGTGATCCACTCTCTTTAGTATTACTATATGTATTGGCATTCATTTATTATCACATGTGTAGCAATCGGATATGTTGCATAGAATTTTATATCAAAGCAGAGTATCCCTTTAAAGACCCCCTTTTGCAGCGTATTTGTTTCAGTGAGTATTGCAAAACTGAAACCTATTGCAAAACTGAATGCTGATAGCGTCTGTGCATTGTTTGCACTTGGCTCTTTAGCAGTGTAAAACCTGTACTTAATGAAGCAACATAACTGTTTAGAAATTTGCCACATTATGTTGGCTATGTAATAGTAACCATCTAGGTGGCCAAATAAATTCTCTATAGTTCACAAATGACACTGCAGAGTCTCAGCAAGTACAGTACCGGGAGTTTGTCTGCACTTCCTGGATTGGAGGGTTCTTTCCCTCTCTTCTGCCCTTGATACATCTCTGCCCACCCATGAAATTTCCCTCCTGCCCTTGATGTGCCCTTTTCTGACCTCCCAGTGATGTAGCCTGGCCCTGACCAGGCAGGTGACAAGGTGGAGAAGGGGAGGCAGATAATAGTCAAGTCGTAATTGAATTGTGATCCAGCTGTGGCGATATGCTTGCCCTCTACAGAAGCGGTGCAGCTGAGGTATAAAGGCCTCACTACTACTTAGGGAGGCTGTTATCCACTACTTGATCATGTTACTGAGGACTGATTACTCTATTATACTCTGTTATAGACGTTTCAGTGATGAGGTCATGTTGGTGCTTCCATCAGGGTCCATTGTGGTCCTGGAGTTGACCTGCTGCATCATTGTAGTGTCTTGGTCTTCTGGGAGAGCCTTGGTGAGGCTGTTGCAGACAATAAACTACTCCTAGTATTACGTTGTACTGCAATGCACCCGTGGCAATGTGAACGTCACTGAAAGTGGTGCGTTGCCACGTTACAAAGTGTTCTTTATGCCACAATGCACCACTGTGGCCGTTGAGTGCATTTACACTGCCTCAGTTGCATTGCAGAATAAAGCTGCATGTCATCTCACTGCTGTGCTACAGATAACGTTACTGGGCCCTTTTCCACCTGCAGTCGCTAGCGTTCACGCTAAACGCTAGCGATTGCTGCGTCGCAATTACCGGCGATTCCCCGACGTTCGCGGCCGCGATTTTTGCTATGCTATGCAATGCATAGCAAAATCGTGGCAATTATCGCTCAGCCGCGCGTTCGCGTTCCCGGCAAAAACGAATCGCGGTAGTGGAAATGACCTACCGCGATTCCTATGTTAAAAAGCAAACCGTAGCGATTGTAAAATCGCTAGCGGTTTGCGTTTTTGCGATTCAGCCAGCGCAAACGCGCTGGTGGAAAAGGGCCCTAATGCTGGGAATACATGGCTCGATTTTGAGCCGTTTAGATGGCTCGACTGATAATTTCCGACATGTCCAATCTCCCGCCTGATTGATTTTGTGCTCTATTTTGCATAGGGAACAATGGGAAAAGATAAGAAACACAAATGGAAGATAAGAAAATCGCCTACGTAATCAAGCACGGAAAACGATCGAGCGTGAAATCGAGCGGCAAAATCGATCCGTGTATTCCCAGCATAACACCCTGCATGCAGTCTTTGGATTACCATGTATGGCAATGCACACAGCGTTCAGTGCAATTCACACAAATTATAATGCATTTCCTTTAACAGCTTCTATCTGTAAATTTTAGAATTAGAAGGTACCTACAACACAAAGTGTGATATATTTTTTTTAGTTTCAGGTATCACTTTTTTCTTTTCTTTTCTTTCTTATTTCTTTTTTTTTTTTTTCATTACAGATTTAGATTTCTCTTTCAAACATTGCCCTGCCTAATTGGATGTTGCGAATATAATCAACCAAATTTTCCTTGTACGTCAAACCCCCTTTGTTTCTGTGACCATCACTGCTCTCCATGCTCTGTCAACTAGAAAGTATTGACTGCTGACTTTTGCGGATTCCATGTTTTCATTAGCGAAAGTCTCCCTGTAGGGCAGAAATGAAATATTGTTTTCATTTTGTTTAGAACAATTTGCTTTATTCACTCCCGTCTTATTGATCATCTGTATGATCTGACTGAGTACCGGTAGTTTTTGTTCAGTAAGTTTTTCAACAACCGTTTTGTGATTTTTTTTTTTTTTTGTAGGCCATAAAGCCACATGTTCCCATATTTCAATGCTGACAACTTGCTTTGAAATGAGGACTGCAGCCAAGCTAAACTAAGATTTGTAATTCAATAAAAACTGAGTTCATTTTATAGAAAAAAAAAAAAAGGGTGATGGGTCCCTTTAAAGCAGGGGTCAGGAACCTTTTTGGCTGAGAAAGCCATAAACGCCACATATTTTGTGAGAGCCATATGTTTCTAACTGGGACTGTGCTTATGCATAGCAGAGGGCTCACGTTCCTGTTGCCATGGTGATGTGTACACAGTTGATCCTCCAGGCAGCGGAAGTGTCAGACACGTCTTCAGCTTCTATTGGGTTTCATCAACATCAGCAATTTCCCCGAGAGCCAGACAGGAGAAATACAGACTAACAGCTTGTACAATTAGCTAACTGACTTGGGGGTTGATTCCCTTTGTAGGATGAGATGCCCGCACTTTGGCCCAATAGGCTGCCTGCCAAGTGACAGGCAGCCTTTTGGGCCAATCAAAGTGCAGGGATCTCATCCTACAAAGTCACTGGCCTGACAGGGTCCAGAGTGGGACAATTGGAGCAGCTGTTCGTTTTGGGGGGAGCGCGAGTAAGTTATTAGTGCATGCTACAGCAGTAGCGTGCACTACTTTGAAAATGTTACTTGCGTTGCCACACTAAGTTGTGCTTCTTGAGCAGTGTAGCTTAGTGAATCAACCCTTAACTGTGAGCCAGATGTAGCCATCAAAAGAGCCACATCTGGCTCCCGAGCCATAGGTTCCCTACCCCTGGTTTAAAGGATCACTATTGCGAAAAATTGGAAAATGCATATTTATAAGAATTACATTTCTCCCAGAGTAATGTACCCTAAATTACTTTTCAGCTATGTTGCTTACAGTAACAATCTGACAAAACCGGCAAGTTTTGGACAGGTCCATCTCCTCGCAGGGGATTCTCAGTATTTTCTTTGTTCTTTAGAAAAGCACTCTATGGAAATGATCTGTAAAAGGATGTCCACCGATCTCCCTGCTTGCTTGCAATCTATTTTGGCAGCTGGACTGAGCAACTGATGTTCAGTAAGTACTTTTGAAAATAAAGAAAACCCTGAGAATCCCCCATGGGGAAATGGACTATTCCAAAGCCTGACAGATCTGTCATATTTTTACCGCCTCCTGTAAAGGTGGCAACTAACGGTCCAACTTCTAGCAAAAAATAGTTTGAGCGAAGTGAAATATCGAAATACATCATTCAGAGCACCATCAATGGACCAATCTTTGCTTCCTATCTATCATAACTGACAAGAAAATCCACATTTTTGTTCAATTAAAATCCAATCGAACGATATTTGATTATAACGTTTTTAAAATCATCCGTAGTTGATTGTGCCCATCAACGGAGATTATTTACAACCAATTCAATCAGAATTATCTGATCGCTTGAATGATTTTTCACTAAACATTGGACCGTTAGTGGCCACCTTTAGTGACAGCGAGATAGGAAAAAAATAATTTGTAGTGCATTTTGTTCTGGAAGAAATGTACAGTTTATACATACACATAAAATGTACATTTCACAATTTTTCACACTTGTGGCCTTTTAACGTCTGATGTACGGCTGAATTTGCACATCCACCTTCATTAGCTGTGACATCCTCTTGCCCTGTGGCTGTCTCTATTATACTGTGTTGCCCGTGGAGTGCAGAGAGTGGGCGGAGCTGAGCGGTTGCTTCTTTCTTTTCATCTTTTTAGTAGTAATCATTTTTTCTTTTTCTCCACATCGTTTTTTAGATGAACTCTTTATAATACAAGACACACATCTTTTTATAGTACACAAATGATTCTGAGCTGCACAGTTAAAAGTTTAGATACTTAATGATTTCCACTAATGTAATTTCGTACAATTCTCAGACGTGTTTGTGGCCAGATTCGCAAGCGTTCCAAATGCTGGGAAAGCTTGTTGTTGGAACGCCTTGTACAGAGATATGTGGCTGTTCTTTTCAGCACATAATGAATTTTGTGGGTTTTATTTGCTGTGAATGTATTTTGAATTTAAACATTTATTATTCACAAAAATAAAACCTAGTACAGGCTTTCAATTATGATTGGCCAATCGCTGACCTATTTTACCACCTCCATGTAGTATGAGGGTCAACAGATATTAAATACCATGAGCAGATTGTGTAGGTAAGCTCTCATACTGCTTGGAAGTGGTATAATTGGTCAGTGATCGTCCAGTCATAATTGAAATTGTGTACCAGGCTTTACTCAGCAGAGATTGGTGAACAGGAACATGTGTTCCCAAAGCCAGATCAAAGTGCCTGAGAATGAATAAGCATGGCTCCAATCTGGAGCCATGTACATTCCTCAAAACAAAAGTAAAAAAGTATAGCAAAAAAAAACTTCCTGTGCACAGCACCATCTAGTGAACAAAGAATTATGTTGGAATAAAAAATAAATGAAATCCTAATTTAGATGAAAATCACTCTTGGTGGGAAGGGTAAAACAGCTTGTGGGGTGAAGTGATTTAAAGAGAACTAAATGCTGTCAGTGATTGGCCAGTCATTTAAAGTTTTTTACCAGGCTTTAGATTGTCCATCTGTGGATAAGACCTATAGGGCTCGATTCACTAAAGGGTGCTATGTGTTAGCATGGTAGTGAAAAGCCGCTTTGCATGTGCAAACTACTTAGCACCCGAGCTTGCACGTGCAAAGCCTTTAAGAGACTCTGTAACAAAAGTCATCCTTTTTTCTACTATCCTACAAGTTCCTAAACCTTTTCTAATGTGCTCTGGCATACTGCAGCACTTTCTACTATCACGGTCTCTGTAATAAATTAACTTCTCTCTCCTGTCAGATTTGTCGCCCTGTGTCTGGAAGGCTGCCAACTCTTCAGTGTTATTGATCTGTTATGCCCGCCCCCCTCCAGGCCCCCTCTATGCACACTCCTGTGTGTGTTATTTAGATTAGGCAGCCTCTCTGCTCTCTCAGTGAGAGAAGAGAGCTTTACAAGCTGGATAAATCATCCTCTGTTAGGCTGTGAAAGGAGCTGGGCTGTCACATGCTTAGGAATTACAGACACCGCAGAGCTGTCTGCAGGAAGAAACAATCAGCCTGTCACTCTTCAGTGGATGAGAGCTGCAGGGGGAAGAAGTTAAACACACAAATGATCTCTTGAGATTCAAAAGGAAGGGTGTATACAGCCTGCTTGTGTATGGATGTATTTTCTATGTGTGGACATACTGTACATCAACATACTTCCGGTTTGGTGGCTATTTTATTAAAACTGTTTTTGACTACTTTTAATGCAGCGGGGAGCTGCGAAATTGTGACAAAGGGGAATCCCCTAACGCACTGGTATGTTTACTTTTGTGCGATTTTAACAATACAGATTTTCTTGTAACACTCGAGTTTGCCCGTGCAAAGCCTTTACAGTCGAGTTTGCCCGTGCAAAGCCTTTACAGTCGAGTTTGCCCGTGCAAAGCCTTTACAGTCGAGTTTGCCCGTGCAAAGCCTTTACACGTGATAACTGAGTTATCACGCTTTAGTGAATCGAGCCCATATTGTACAGAAGGCAGCCAGTCAAATTCATAAGAGGTAGTGTTATGATAGGAGTTCTCGAGAGCCTCGCGTTAGTGTTTACTTTGCAGTCTTGTGTATTTTTAGTTGTAGGTACAAATTGGTTTGTGCACACCACACATGAAAGGGAAATTTATTTAGCCTCCTGTTATCATTGCCTCATCCGCCGTATCTAGTGCCTCATTTAGGCTGGGCGCACATTTGAGCTGTGCGCTGTTTTGCCAAAAACGCACTTTACTACATTTGTACTTTTGCGTCCGATTAAAAAAAAATGTTGAAATCAACGCATAATGTTAGAATTTGTGTATTTTTAAATGCTGGCTGCATGCATAAAGAAAAGAAAAACGGAGGCAATTTTGTTTCTGCAATGCAGAATGCGGTGAAAATGGAAACCCAAATTACTCCCAAACACTGCAAGAGGCCCAGGCCAATACACAGGGACGGATCAAGACCAAGTTGCGACTGGGGCATGGTCAGGTATTGGCGCCTAAACTGCCATTCATTTTGCCGCCTTTTTAAGAATTCAACAAACTGCGCCTGGGGCAAGATACCCGCTTGCCCCCCCCCCCCCCCCCCCTTAGATCCGTCCCTGCCAATACACTGCATGTACATCTCTTTACGATTGACAAAAAAAGCCCGCAATTTTCCTGTGTGTGTGCCTAGCCCAGTCTACATCATTACTCCATCCACCTGCTCTTGTGTCTTCCTGCTTTTTGTCATCCTCATGCGCCCCCTGCTGTCCCTGCCACAACATTCTCTGACACCACCATTCTTCTCTCATTTTCTTTTTGTCTTGGTCCTTTTCTGCTTCTGTCCATATTTCTACCCACTTTGCTCTATCTCTTGCCCAGTTGCTGTAGCCAGTTGCATGAGGTCCGGTATTAGTCATGGAGAGAATCTGAAGACATAACAACAAAAGTTGTTTAGGTGATGCCTTCAAAGGGAAGGTCCCGAGCAACCTAAAAGTAAAAAATCCACTTATCTGGGGCTTCCTCCAGCCCCTGGCAGCTGTCCTGTGCACTCTTCGCAGCCCCGGTGGCTCCCGGTGCCCTCTGGTGGAGATGCCGACCTCGCTAGGTCGGCTTCTCCTGCGCTTCAGTGTGCGGCTCCCTGAGTTTCACTGACGTCATCCGGGCAGTACCATGCAGGCACAGAACTACTGCACCTGCTCAGTACAGCCCGGATGACGTCAGCGTGACTCTGAGAGCCGCTCGCACAGGCGCAATGGACATCTTGGAGGGGACCCTGGACCACCAGTGTGGAGCGGAGCTGCGGTGAAGGCACAGGACGTCTGGCAGGGGCTGGAGGAAGCCCCAGGTAAGTGGATTTTTTTTTTCTTTTTAGGTTGCTCGGGTGTATCCTTTAATGACTAACTGTACAAGATTTCTTTGCAAGCTTTCAAAACTTTTAAGTTTGCTGTACACACTCTTCTCTCTTCCTCATATACAATACCCTTCCCCGCCTCTTCCAGTCCTTCCATGTTGTAACCCCCCTTCTCTTCTATCTGTGCATTTATTGCTGAACTTCTTCTGTGTATGAAGATACCTAGCTTATGTCTGGAGCTGTTTGGTGTAAGATGAATCAGAATTGGACAACTTGTAAGGCTTAAGGTGCGTACACACATGCGACTATAGTCGTTTGTAACGATCGTTCCCCGATCTTTACCAACGACGATCGTTACAAAAAAACGAACCACCGACTATTAAGTCTAACGACGAACGAGCCAAATCGCTACAAAAGAAAGTTCTGTCTCGGCGGATTTTAACCAACGACGATCGTTAGCAAAAGTAGTACATCGTTGGAAACGATCGTTCGTACCAGGCTGGACATGCGCATTTCACTTCTTCTCCATGGAACTTTACAATTTTATGCGCAGGCGCATTAAGTGCTTTTACGTGGTGTAACGTTCGTTCTAACGATGTGATCGTTACACACTTTTTACAACTAACTTTACTTCGGTCGTTCTTTCGTCAATTAAAAGATCGTTCGTCGTTAACAACGATTGATCGTTGTCGCATGTGTGTACGTAGCATTAGGTCACACTGTTAGCTGATTTGCATTTTGACACACTGGCACAAGGCAAGACGACTACTCAAAGACTGCAGTGATTTCCAGTTCATTGTCTTTTTTTCAATTATTTTTTTTCCATTGTTTAAAGAAGGGATGGAGTAGCCTCCGGTATACTTTGAACCCAAGCTTACAGTTTCTTTAAAAATTAAGTGATATGACATCACTTCCTGAAGCTGCAAGAACTATAGACTTGTTACCACCTCTTAAGGGGCCCATATACTAGTATTTCAGCCATCGATCAATCAATTGTATTGAATCTATCGAATCAGCCGATCGATCGATTTTGCGGACGATTTCGATCAATCTTGATCGATTTGATCTATCTTACTGGATGGAAAATCTAGGTCGATCTGCTGCTGGCAGCAGCTCGATGGCCCATAGGCCCAATGGTCCAATAATGCATTTAGATTGATTTCCAATAGATTTCATTGTAAAATTTATTGGAAATCTGTTGTTCGTGTGTAGCGCACATCAGATAGATTCCTGTCAGATTCGACTTGACAGGCATCTGACAGAAATCTGATGGTTGAATCTGCTGCAAATCTATAAGTGGATGGCCACCTTTACAAACCCAGGTATAATAGTATCAAGGGTAGTGATGGTCATGTCTAGGAGAACTCCTGGAGAAGCCTGAGAATTGTTTGATCAGCTGATAGGTTTGTAAAGCTCTGATTTGCTGTGATCAATTCTGTTTTAGCATATGATCAGGACTAGAAATTCAGGGACTTGCACATCTATCACCTGACCAAACTGATCACATGCTTCTCCATGAGTTCTCCTAGACATGGCCATCACTAATCAAGGGTATCCAGACCACGATATACAGCAAGAAGGAATTGAGCTACGGTAAGCAGGGCTGCGGAGGAAGAGGAGGCTCTCCTGTGAGCACTTAGAGCTGTTTACATACATGTATCTTTTACTAAAGAGGATCCATAAAGGGAACCCGAGGTGAGCTGGCAAATATAAATTGATCTGCTGTAGGTTTATTGGCATCTTGAGGCTTTTATTTTCCAGTGCAGCATCTGCTTCCTTGTGGGCGGGGATCTCAGAATCAGAATCATTTATTTCGCCAAGTACAACGGTGGGTTGTACCCGGAATTATTTTTGGCACAAGCAAGCAGGGTCGGTGATGGTACAGTAAACATATGTTAAACATCGCACAAAGTTAAAACAATTACAGCAGACAACCATTTAACATTCCACAGAGTACGCGTTTCCAAAAACATACTTACATAGAACACATGACGAAAGAAAGACATAAAGGCCAGAGGGGTCTGACCAAGAGCTAAGTCGAGCGGAGCTGCCTGCCACACTCTGAGCGGCGCTCACTGCTCTACCGCCCTCCAGACCCCCCCATATAATGAAAAATAGACACAGAGTCCCTTTGTCCCCATGGTTGAGAAAAACAGTCCTCAACTCCATGACAGTCCCGGCCCCACAGACTCCCTGAATATCAGAAAAACCTAAAGGGAACCAGAGATGAGAGGAATATGGAGGCAGCCATATTTATTTCCTTTTAGGCTGGTTTCACACCAGGAAGTTGCGTTTTAGGGGACGTTATGGTCGCATAACGTGCCCCTAACACAACGCCTGGTGCTCCCTGCTTTGGACGTCAGAGTGAGCCGCGTTGTGCAGCTCACTCTGGCGTCCGTGATGCCGTAATGCGCACTCTTGGACGCATGCAGCATCACGTGGTCCAGCCGGCCAATCGCCGCACAGAGCGGCCGCTCCAGGAAGTAAACACTGCACGTTACTGAGTGCAGTGAATATTAATTAGCCATGTGCCTGGCCGCTCTCCGCTCCTCCCCAACGTCACTGAGCATGTGCAAACAGTCTAACGCGGCTCTGCCGCTTACAAAGTACTGCATGCAGTACGTTGTCTAATGGCGCAGTGTTACAATGTAACATAACGTGGGCACTGTGAACAGCCCATTGATTTTTCATTGCTGTGCGGTGTGTTACAGGCTGCTCTAACGTGCGCCTGTAACGTCCCACTGTGAAACCAGCCTTAAACAATGCCAGCAGTTACCTGACAGTCCTGTATAGGATAATGTATAGGATTATGCCTCTACCGGAGCAGGGCACAACAGGCCCCTATGTAAAGGATATGCCTCATCTGCAGCCCTGAACTGAAGACAGAAACCTCAGCTCACACTTGTTTCCTGTAAACTGTGATCAATCAGCACATCCTGATAGAAACACAAATAGAGGCAGTATTGTCAGGTGCTGAGCTGCAAATCAGCCGTTAGAGCACTGCAAGGCATGTAAAGTGGCTGCTTTACTTTTAGCTACTGCTTAGCGTTGTCTTCTTATCCTGTATGCCGTAACATCTTGTTTTCCATAGACTGCACATCTTTAGAGGGCTTACCTATCACCCATTAGAACCAATAACCCAGACTACTTTATAGTAAGCAAATGGACATGCTGAAATGATCAATACTAAGACGATGAAAGCATTTATTGTCTAACATGCTAATGTCCACTCATCCAGGCAGTGGAAGCTGCACTGGCATAGGAAACCCACTAAGCACAGATCAGGTAGCTGGCAAATATAAACTGATCTGCTGTAGGTTGATTGGTATCTTGCGGCTTTTATTTACCAGTGCAGCATCTGCTTCCTTGTGGGCGGCAATCTGCTGTCAGAAAAACTTGAAGGGAACCCAAGGTGGAAGGGATGTGGAGGCTGCCATATTTATTTCCTTGTAAACAATGCCAGTTGTCTGGCAGCCCTGTTGATTATAAGCCCTGTTGATCATAAGACAAAGTGTCTGGGTCAAAACCCTGGAACAAGCATATGGATAATCCAGTAAAACCTGAGTCAGTACCTGATCTGCTGCATGCTTGTTCAGTGTCTATGGCTAAAAGTATTAGAGACACAGGATCAGGACGACTGCCAGGCAACTTAAATGGAAATAAATATGTCAGCCTTTATATCCCTCTCACCTCGGGTTCCCTTTAACTCGTTCAATGAAAAAATAAATGGATTAAAAGTGAGCACAAAAAATAGAGTATTACTCCTGCGCACTCAAAAACAATTTAATACCATCAATTAAATAACAATAAAAATCATACCACACACGAGTAGCTCCACTAAAATCGCAACCACACTGTCACTCACATCCAGACAAATCTGCAGGTATGCAGAGACCTTACACACCTCTCACACTGAAAAGTCCTGCAGGATACAGTTCAGGTACACTTTAAATGAAATTTAGATCATTTCAAAAGGAGGACCCTCCATATGCAGAAGAGAGAACTGCACTTGGTTGTTACTGAGCTGTAAAAACGAAAATGTCTGAACCAGCCAGCTCGGTACAGAGGTAATGTCAATGCCTTCAGAGCTGAAGATTGTGAGTTTGAGCCTGCTTTGTAGGTATAACTTTAGCTGCCTTTTATTTTTTTTATTTACCTATGTACTTCTCCAGAAAACAGCACTCACACTGCACAAATTCATAGTCCTGCATGCACAGAGGACTTCAATAATATAACAGCTTGTGCTCTTGCTTCACCTGGGGAAAGAGAACGTTAGCAGTTGGAATAGCCCTAGTGAGGAGCTATAGATATGCTATAACATAGCATTCATAGCAAACCTGTAAAAATAAAATCTGCTGACCATATGATGCACTCTTCCTGTTAGGTACGCACTAGCAGGGTTATCACAGTTGTCATTTTCACCATAGTGCTCCTTTAGGTGATGAACACTGCAGGAAAAGGGAAACTCTTGTCCATTTTGAAGGTGACGCCGGGCTGGTTGCTTTGTATAACATCCGTGCCTTTGCCCCGTCTTCTTATCTCATTCGTTTGAATTTGGCTTTTGTGGTGTCAAATGTTTTGTATAAGAAAACTGCTGGGGTATTGGTACATAAATCACTGGATCAGCTCAGCTAATAAGTACACATTGTTTTTCTAATAAAATGTAACCTTTATCCCTGCATTTAAAATTAGGACTGAAAATTCAGCTGAGCTGATCCAGTGATTGGAATGATTTGCATAGTAATAAGACCTAGTATTTGCCTACCTCACACTATGGCAGCCATCGTCTTCCCGTAAACTGCCAGTTTAGCTGTGTGAAATGTAGGCACAGTTGCACAGTGGTTGCGTTGCATTGCGTTGGGGTTTTCCAAGTGGAGAATGGATTATTTTCCTGTGCTTGGGAAACCATAAACGAATGATGGGCACATAATGACAGCAATGCATTCACAGATAACATTTTGTCATGTGATTGTACCATGCTTCATTTACACAGGCCCTTAGAGGATCATGTTGATAAGTGATCAGTTATGTTCTGCACAGTGTTCTACCCATAGCAGAGCTCCCGAGTGAGTTGTGACATGGCTCACTGCACAGTATATAGTTTCATCTTTCCATGCATTACCAGTGGGCCTTCATGAGAGAGAGCCTGTAGTTAGCAGGCTTTCCTTGTAGCTCTCCTGTAGAGTCTGAGGCATCCATCCTATTTATTATAGCAAAGAAATGAACAGCGCTACTTAAAAACAGATGAATGCTTACCTGCAAAAAAGTGCAAACCCCACTCATGGGATAAAAATACACAATGAGCATACACATGACCTGTCTACCACTTGGAGGATGTTAGTTTCCACTAACAGCTTGCATGCAATTTGTTAGGTACTCGTCCCTCCCACTGTCGAAGAAGTCTTTCCTCCATGGGAGGGGACCTAACACTAACTAAATCCTACCTATGCATATGCATAGCCTGGGCGCGCTACCAGTAAAATTGAGAATTGCGCAAAAAAAGTGGGATCAGCGCATCACCAGGCCGCCTCTGAATGGCCTCAGCTCAGAGATGCGCTGAGCCCCCCCAGAAACTACAAACGCACCTTGAACCCAAACAGAGGCTCTGCATATACACCAAAGGCAAAACTGTTAAGTGGGAGCAGCTGATCCTATTTATTACACTGTTTATACGGAATCGGTATGTTCGCCATGCATTTTTACAGGTTGCCTCTCACACCCCAGAAATACACAGGCAGGATAACTGATAACTCTAAAAAAATTGGTTGTACACTGTAGGGGAGGCTGTGAGGTAAGCTGTTTGATGTTCTCTGTAAATTAGCATAAAAAATATTGTTGTTGCAAAACCACAGCTACTTGATGATGAAACTGGATATTTAAAGGTTATACAGAAGACAAAATAAAAAGGCAGTTTTACTTACCGGGTGCTTCAACTGACATCTGCAGGGGGTCAGTAGAAGCCCCAGGTAAGTATAAAACTGCTTTTTTTTAATTTTTTGTCTGAGTGGAACTGAAGAAAGTTTCACTGACCTCCTCCAACAGCTGTCCTGTCCCACGCCGGTCCTCAACGATCCTTTGGTGCAGTCCACGATCCTGGGCAGGCTGATGCATTCACCTCTATAGCCTATGGGGGTAACTCATCTGCCCCAGGCTACAGCCGGACCATGGGAGCAGATATTACACTGTCCGCTCCCACTGATCTCCACCTTGTGGCCACCTGTGATAAGAATCGGGGAGAGGAAAGATTTTACGATTGACAAGCACTGACTAAATATACATGAATGTTGTAAAATCTAAGCAGTATTAATCATTAAAGGGAAGGTCCAAGCAAAATAAAAAAATGAGTTTCACTTACCTGGGCCTTCTACCAGCCCCATGCAGCCATCCTGTGCCCTTGTAGTCACTCACTGCTGCTCCAGTCCCCCGCTGGCAGCTTTCCGACCTCGGAGGTCGGCAGGCCGCATTGCGTACGTTTTTACGCATTCCCGCTAGTGCAAGAACATTAACACATACCTTTTTACGCGTTACTGGTTCTATGCGTAAATTTTTACGCATTGAACTAGTAATGCGTAAAAATGTATGTGTTAATGTTCCTGCACTAGTGACAATGCGTAAAAACGTACGCAATGCGGCCCGCCGACCCCCGAGGTCGGAAAGCTGCCAGCGGGGGACTGGAGCAGCAGTGAGTGACTACGAGGGCACAGGATAGCTGCATGCGGCTGGTAGAAGCCCCAGGTAAGTGAAAGTCATTTTTTTATTTTGCTTGGACCTTCCCTTTAAGTTACAATCAGTAAAGTTCCTCTTTAAAAAATTGTATGTTTATTTAAAAAAATGTTTACATGACTTTATATATTAAATTTAGGTACATATGCTTGAGGGCTTCTGGCCATTCAGAGCTATTCAGTCTTCAGAAATAATGTTTTAAGAAGACTGTTATCACACACAACCACTGACCAACCATTGTATCTACTACATAAACTTCAAATACAGTAAACTGGGCAGTGCTAGTTCATTTCACCACAGTCAGCCTGGTTTTAGCTTCTTGGCTGAGAGTGATGCTTCAGAAGTTGGCCCCAGCTTGCTACAAACATTTTCTGCTTCCAAATGGTCAGATTGTCACATAAATGCTTTGTATGGCAGCTTGTGGCCATGGTGTTCTATTTAATGAAATTGAAGGCCTCACAATTTTTTTTTCCATTTTGTTCTAGCTTTTAAGAGCACAAGACTAGGGTACGGCTTCTCCAGCAATGACACCCTTAGTTATTCTTAGCATTGACAAAACTAGACCATCAGATTCTGCTATAACAAATCCTTCTTCTTACAATTTATAGCCATTGACTTGTCGGTAACAGCAGAAGAATGTGAGTTTTCTGTGTTGTTACATGCTGTTCTCCCTGCAGAAACAGCACTACAATAGTAAGAGGCATCCCAACATCCCTTTAGATGTTTGTTATACTGCCTCTGCTTGATCTAAATCTGTCTATTAGTCTCTATTAGTCTTTCTTAACATTTTATTTAATTGCCACAGCTTAGATGAACTTTCAGGAGACATTACACATGCCCTGCTTAGGTGATTTTCCCACTAGCTCCTCCGCATCTTCAAACAGGAACCTAAGAGTTCAAACTACCAAAGTGTAGCAGGGGAAATCTGTTTTGTTAGATCTCTCTCAGCTCGCTGCCTGGGTGTAGAAAAGCTAGACCCGCCTGAGCATCCTGCAGGTCCTATCTCCTATTGCAGGAGACATGAGCTGTTTCTATTGGCTTCTGCCCGTCAGTCGTGGGTAATCATCTTTGTTTCTGTGAGTTCTGTGAGTCCCACACTGATTCTGAAAGAGGAGAACTGCTGGTGATGGAACTGGCCTTTACCGCATGCTGGTACCTTGATGAATTGACATTTACTGACATTTGTTGAGGTATTTACCACACAAGTCAGTAATTTACCTCACTGCTCGATCATTTCAGCTTTTCATACGGTAGCAGCCTTGATAAATGACATTTTCCTAAGTGCTCGGTAAAATCAGCTATTTTCAGCATTACCGAAAGCGGTAGTGCTTGATGAATTAACACCACTGTCTTAGGGATTATACGTCGAAAACTGCAATTTTAGTGACTATGCTTAGTTACATAAAATAATATTTGAAAACGTTCTCAGTGTGTAAAGTTGTTTATTTTTACTGCAGATCAGTAAAAGCTTGTTTACCTTTAATCATCAGCAAAGGCAAGAATCTGCCTGTGATATACTTTATCATGTATATCAAGCCCAAGGACCTCCTGGACCCATTAGAAGGGATCCCCTGGAGTATGTATACCACACTTGAGAACCTAGGCTCTAGCCCACTGTCTGCAGGATGAACAACCTCTTCCTGCTAGTGCCACATTGTATGGTATGATCAGAATTCAGCACAGTGGTGTTCTGCACAGCTTATGCTAGCTTCATATACTTAAAGGGAACCTAAAGGAAATGAAAAAAAGCCAGTTTAACTTACCTGGTGCTTCTACCACCCTCCTGCAGCTGTCCTGTGCCCGGGTCGTCACTCGGCGATGTTCCTGTCCTGAAAATGTCTGCTGTGCATTCGCTGGACGCTCCAGTGACATGAGCGAGATTGAGGGCGTGCACGGCCGGGGCCACGCATGCACAGTGACCAATGACTGGCTGAGTCGCCTTGCCGAAAGAGGGGGCCCTACAGGGGAACTGGAACATCGCTCAGTGTTGGCGCAGGCACAGATCGGCTGCAGGGGGTTGATGGAAACCCCAGTTAACTTAAACTGTTTTTTTTTTTTTTTTATCATTTGCTTTAGATTCCCTTGACTTTAAGTTGGTCATTTGCCAGCTATTGCAGTTTGGGGTTTTGTAGAAGACCCTGATATTTATTTTCTGGGGTAAAGGTGCTTTTTTGAATGCACTGTTATTGGAGAAATCAGAAAACTCCTATCCCTTCATTACTGGATATCACAGCAGGCGGGGTTATGACAAGGAGATTTGTTGTCCACTGGCATGACTGCAGTGCTTTGGTGGGTGAAGATTTGCTGCCCCCCTCCAATAGTGCAGCTGGCAGAGCAGGGGCGTGACAAGCTGGTTGTGTGTGTGTGTGTGTGTGTGTTTATTGTAGACAAGTAAAACAAGTAAGTGGAAGCAGAACAATATTTATCCTGCACAACAAAAGCACAGCTTGCCTGCACATTCCTGAGAAATGCTCTACCAGCAGCTAAAAAGCTTATATAAATCATTTGGTTATATGAAATGTGATGATCACCTGATGCTACTGCTTATGTGGGTTATTGGGTGCAAGTTAACACAAAACTATTCTCATGGGTGTGTAATGTCAGTGAGTCATACGATAAAGCAAAGTCAGTAAAAAGTTAAACCTCAATTTATGGGATTAAACTGGTAGTAAAAGCACCAAAGACAATAAGTGCATTTCTGACAGGTCCAATTTAGAAAATCTGTTCAAAACCTTGCTCTCTACGGAGTGGCGTGGTGTTATTGTAGCCTTGCTGCACTACAATCCCAGATTCCAATTTCAGTCAGTGCGCCATCTGCTTGGAGTTTATATGTTCTCGCTGGCTTTGTGTGGGCTTCATCTGGGCATTGTGGTTTCCTCAAGCATACTAGAAACCTATTGATGTTCACTGCTTCCTCCCAAAAATTGGCCTTAAATAAAGGGAACCTGAAGTAAGAAGACTATGGAGGCTGCCATATGAATTTAACTTCAAACAATACCAGTTGACTGGCATCCCTGTGGATCTCTCTGGCACCCATTGCAATCAGCGTTCTGCGCCTGCACAGTACTACTACTGCAGGCGCCGATTGGCCCTGACTGGGGGATTTTCTGGGGTCAGCTGTGGACTAACGAAGAGGCGGAGGAGGATGGCGAGGGAGCAATAAGACTGGAAGAAGCCCCAGGTATATATTTTTTTTTTCTTAAGTCCCAATCTCTGGTACACTCTAAAGGGAAGGTCCGAGGTAATAAAAAAAACAAAAATCTACTTTACCCGGGGCTTCCTCCAGCCCCTGCCAGCTGTCCTGCGCCCTCACCGCAGCTCCACTCCCAGCCGGTGGCCTGGGGTCCCCTATGGTGCAGATGCCGATCTACTGCACCTGCGTGAGAGCCGCTCGGGGTTGTGCTGACGTGATCTGGAGTGTACTGCGCAGGCGCAGTAGTTCTGCACCTGCGCAGAACACTCCGTATGACGTCAGTGTGACCGCGCGAGCGGCTCTGAGGAAGACGGGCCACTCCGTACTGTGAGCGCCTTGTGCCGCACACTCGCAGTATGGAGCCGCCTGTCTTCTGGAGGACTCGCTTCCCGAAGAGTACCGAAGTCCCCGCAGCGGGGACTTCGGTACTGAGGGGACTGGGAGAGGAGCGGGAAGGCTCTATAGGACCCAGAGCCTTCCCCTTTTTTTTTTTTTTTTTTTTTTTTTTTTTTTTTTATCGATTCCCATTGACTTTAAGTAGCTCTCCTGAGAGACTAATTACTTCACCTGTGAATTTTTGTGGTTTTCTGCAAAACATTTGCTGTTGGTGGTACAGGGCTGGGAAGCCCTGCTTTAAAGGACCACAATTGCAAACTTTGTAAAATACTTGTGTACATATACTTATATTAAGTACGTCTCCCAAAATAAAAATGCACTCCAAATTACTGTTTCTTACAGGAGGTACTAACAACTGATAGGCTTTGGACTAGTCCATCTACTGATGAGGGATTATTAGCATCTCCTTTGTTTTTTACAAAAGCACTTCCTGGAAATTAGTCAAATGATGTTTCACAATGCACCCTTTACGCGGCGATTGTTTGTTTTTTGAATAACTGCCAAGTCTGATTAAGTCATGGAGGATCATTCTTATCATGGGCAGCACAGTGGTGTAGTGGTTAGCGCTCTTGCAGCGCTGGGTCCCCAGTTTGAATCCCAGCCAGGGCATTATCTGCACAGAGTTTGTATGTTCTCTCGTGTCTGCGTTGGTTTCCTCTGGGCACCCCGGTTTCCTCTCGCATTATTATTCTCCAGAAGCAGTTCACAGTGCCGGTATATTCTTCCTATGATGTGTATTTTTCCACTCCGCCACCTGTGTGCACTCAGAGTGCAAACAAAGCAAACCAAGGTTTATCCCCTGATGACGGCAGACAGCCGGAACTAGTCGGGACAAGAGCGGGCAGCACGGAGCAGGGTCGAGTACTGAGGTTCATAGTACCACACTGGGTGGGAAGCGCTACATGCCTGGGGAGGGCCCTAAGTGGATTAGGGCCCTCTGGAAGTAAGTGTTTACCTCGTACCACCTGTAATTCCCTTTTTATCCAGAAATAAATGAATTTGATATTATCCGCTGAACGCATCCCTGTTTGCTTTGTTTGCGCTCAGGTGGCGGAGTGGAGAAATACACATCATAGGAAGAATATACCTGCGCTGGCTACTAGAATATTGACCCTTTGGATAACTAGGATTTATCCTAACACAGCTGCAACCTTTATTCTGCACCTTGAAGTGGGGCGCCACAGTATCTACTACATAGACATTATTCTCCCCAGAATTATTTTCCAGCCGGGTGGAATGAAGAAGTAGCTGGGTGGGGCATGATGGGGGAAGGCAGGACCAGTGCAACACTTCTTACAGCATAGGAGGAGGGTGAGGAGGCTAGCCAATGACAGCCGGGTGGTCAGCAAAATTAGCCGGGTGCAGTACCCGCCTAAAAGAGCCTGAGGAGAACACTGCACATCCCCAAAAAACATACAGATAAGTTAAATGGCTTCCCCCCAAATTGGCCCTAGACTACGATACGTACTGTATGGTGGTCCACAGGACGTTTTCAGTTGGGCCGCGGGACTGTCCTCTTGCCTGCTCCCTCCGCCCGTCCCCCTCCGCGGCCGCCGCTGCTGTTACCTTTGGCGGCCGCTTGGTCTCTTATATTCCCCTTCTCTCTCTCTTGCCAGCGTGTGAGTCACAGCAGCGCGCCCTGCGGCTGCTGTGATTGAGAGGGAGGAAGCAGGAGAGACAGAGCGGCTTCCTGTAGCGGCGCGCCGTTACTATGGGAACCGCGCTCTCTTTCCTGCTTCTTCCCTCCATCACAGCAGCCGCGGGCGCGCTGCTGTGACTCACACTCCGGCGAGAGAGAGAGAGGGGAATGTAAAGAGACCGCCGGCAAAGGTAACTGCAGCGGCGGCCGTGGGAGGAGGGGCGTGGGCTACTATACTGGGGCACAATGCTAGCTATACTGGGGCACAATGCTAGCTATATTTGGGCACTATACTGGCTGTACTGGGGCACTATACTGGCTGTACTGGGGCACTATACTGGCTGTACTGGGGCACTACACTAGCTATATTGGGGCACTATACTAGCTATACTGGGGCATACTAGCTTTACTGGGGCACTATACTGGCTGTACTGGGGCACTATACTAGCTATATTGGGGCACTATACTAGCTATACTGGGGCACTATACTAGCTATACTGGGGCACTATACTAGCTATACTGGGGCACTATACTAGCTATACTGGGGCACTATACTAGCTATATTGGGGCACTATACTAGCTATATTGGGGCACTATACTAGCTATACTGGGCACTATACTAGCTATACTGGGGCACTATACTAGCCATACTGGGCACTATACTGGCTGTACTGGGGCACTATACTGGCTGTACTGGGGCACTATACTAGCTATACTGGGCACTATACTAGCTATACTAGGTCACTATACTAGCCATACTGGGCACTATACTGGCTGTACTGGGGCACTATACTAGCCATACTGGGCACTATACTGGCTGTACTTGGGCTCTATACTAGCTATACTGGCCACTATACTAGCTATATTGGGGCACTATACTAGCTATACTGGGTCACTATACTAGCCATACTGGGCACTATACTAGCTATATTGGGGCACTATACTAGCTATATTGGGGCACTATACTAGCTATACTGGGTCACTATACTAGCTATATTGGGGCACTATACTAGCTATACTGGGCACTATACTGGCTGTACTGGGGCACTATACTAGCCATACTGGGCACTATACTAGCTGTACTGGGGCACTATACTAGCTATACTGGGCACTATACTAGCTATATTGGGGCACTATACTAGCTATACTGGGTCACTATACTAGCCATACTGGGCACTATACTAGCCATACTGGGCACTATACTAGCCATACTGGGCACTATACTAGCTATATTGGGGCACTATACTAGCTATACTGGGTCACTATACTAGCCATACTGGGCACTATACTGGCTGTACTGGGGCACTATGCTAGCTATACTGGGGCACTATGCTAGCTATACTGGGGCACTATACTAGCTATACTGGGTCACTATACTAGCTATACTGGGGCACTATGCTAGCTATACTGGGGCACTATACTAGCCATACTGGGCACTATACTAGCTATATTGGGGCACTATACTAGCTATACTGGGTCACTATACTAGCTATACTGGGGCACTATACTAGCTATACTGGGGCGCTATACTGGGGCACTATACTAGCTATACTGGGGCACTATACTAGCTATACTGGGGCACTATACTAGCTGTACTGGGGCACTATACTAGCTATACTGGGGCACTATACTAGCTATACTGGGGCACTATACTAGCCATACTGGGGCACTATACTAGCTATACTGGGGCACTATACTAGCTATACTGTGGCACTATACTAGCTATACTGGGGCACTACCTACCTATACTGGGAACTATATTAGCTTTACTGGGCACTATACTAGGTATACTGGGGTAACTGTACTAGCCATACTGGGGCAACTAAACTCCCTATACTGGGGCAACTATGCTAGCTATGCCCCCCCCCCCCCCCGGTAACCCGATGCGCACGACATTGTCTCCCACCAGCCACCCCACCCCCACCCCCGGCGGGCCCCGGAGAGAAATTCGGTCAGAAAGTGGTCCCCGGGCCGGAAAAGGTTGGGGACCCCTGCACTACATGATATAGACATAGGACTTCGGTAGGGATTAGATTGTGCGCTCCTCTGAGGGGCAGGTAAGTGACAAGACAATATATACACTGTACAGCGCTGTGGAAGATGTTGGCACTATATAAATAAAAATAATCATCCTCATCATTAATTTTCATGGGTTTTGTGGAGATCGTGTAAATGATTGTTTACACGATCGTTTGTTTCCGACGCCACAAACGACGCTTGCAGATTTGGCCAGATAGATTGGGGAGATCCCTGATCCACCTGGCTGTGATCTGCCTGTTGGACTATATGGTAACGACTAGATTGTGAGCTCCTCTGAGGGACAGCTGATGTAATGGGCAATTATATGCATTTTGTTGAGAAGGGTGATGGCTGAGTGTAGTGCATGGCTTTGAGTATTTTCTGACGCATTTGCTTTTTACAATGCCTGATTTTTAAATGACAAAGCTTTTGGTAAAGCACAGTCAGTATTCCTGCGAGCGTGCAGACTGCTGTGTTGTGCACTTTTGTGGGTCTATAGGCAGAGCGGTCATTTATTGTCTTATTACTCACATGCTGGGCTTAGCCTGCCGCCAGCGCTCTCATGCACTACATTTATTTTTAACCATTTTGCCTAAAAAGGTTTCATGTGATTTTATGTAACGATGGGGGAGGGAGACGGCGGAATCCCGTATAAACACAGCACTGTTCCACTGTTACACAAGATGAGGTAGGTTGTGTATATTAGATCTTTGTAAAGGCAAACTTTCCTTTCCAGTTTACACAAGTGGAACTGTACATTCCTTTGACAATCCTATGTCATTTTGTGCTTCCAGAACAAAGAGCTAGTGTACCTGTTTATTTTTTTTTTCTTTCTGGTAATGTGTATGTTTTTTTGAGCTTTGTCGATAGTGATTGCAGATGATTCTAGGCTTTTTAAAGTGTACCAGAGATGGGGCCTTAAAAAGAAAATAAACCTACCTGGGGCTTCCTCCAGCCCCCTCCGGCCTGATCGTTCCCTCGTCATCTTCAGTCGCCACCTGGTTCGTCCGCAACTGTCCACAATAAGTCGTCCAGTCAGTGTAGTCCGGCTGCGCTCTCTCCCCCTCGTCCCGGGGTGCGGTCCGGCTGCGCACTCTCCCCCTTGCCCCGGGGTGCGTACTGCGCATCGTGCGCAGGCTCAGAACGCTCCAGGCAATGAGAGCGTGGATGATGACAAGGGAGCGATCAGGCCGGAGGGGGCTGGAGGAAGCTCCAGGTAAGTACATTTTGTTTTTAAAGGAGTTATGTGGCATGTTAAAAAAAGACAAAAAAAACTGACACTTACCTGGGGCTTCTATCGGCCCCCTGCAGCTGTCATGTACCGCACCGTCCTCCTACGATCCTCCGTTCTCTGCAGCCGCTCCCGGTCTAATTATTCCTCTAACTAGAGTGCAGCTGGCTCGCTCCCACGCAGGTCATTGGGAGCTTAGTGCGCAGGCACAGTACAAGAAAACCTCATACTGTGCCTGTCCAGTAAGCTCCTGATGACACGTGCGGGAGTGAGCATTATTCATCTAGTTAGACCGGCAGTGGGGAATGGAGGATTGTAGGAGAACGGCGCGGGATATGACAGCTGCAGGGGGCCAATAGAAGCCCCAGGCAAGTGTCAGTTTTTATTTTTTTTAAACATGCCACAGAACCCCCTTTAATCCCCATCTCAGGTTCCCTTTAACATGAATTAATTGGCCCTTCTACAATTCACTTTTTCTGCTAAGTTTTGCCCTAGATGATAATTGCACACCTTGCCACCAGCATCATCATTTTGCCAGTACCTTTTCACCTGCTGGTTGGTCCTTTTTCAATTGCAGAGTGCTGAAAAGTTATTTTAAACAGAAGATGAAAAATTATCTCCTAGGAAATAACTTAAGAGAGAAAGTGAATTGAATAAGGGCCCTTATGTGAAATAAATAAAGCTGTGTACCCCCCTTCAAGTTCTGTCTCCCGCCAGGATCGTGACTCTATCCATCGGGTGACCAAAGAGGCAAGCGGCCGGGGCTGCACATGCACAGTAGTCCATGACTAGCTCTGTCGCGTCCCCAGGAACGTTCAGCTCATGCACAGTTGCAGTTTTAGCAAACTGCACAGGATTAGAACACTCCAGCTACAGGAACATGATCAAGCAGGTGCAGCTTTTGGAAGGAATACATTAGGGAGGAAAGACAAAGAGGGACCAGGACCACTACAGGGGGGAGATAGAAGGCCTAGTTAAGTTAAACTGGGTACTGTGAGGAAACGCGGAAAAGCCGCCGTCTCTCGAGGTGAGGCGGCTGTTTACGTGTCCAGCATGGCGTCACAACGCGGAAAAAACGCCGCATGGGCAGTGCGGCGGAATCCGCATTGGTAGCGGCGGAATCCGCATCAGAGGCGGCCCCCGCATTAGATTCATTGCATGACAGTACTGGTGTGGCTGGGACTGATAGTCCACCAAGATTCAGACTTACACGCGCGCGAGCACAGAGGCAGAGTTTAAATAGCAGTTAGAAGGGTGTCGGCTGACCAGCTGGGTCAGCTGACAAATTCCACTGCTCCCATTGGACCAGCAATTAGGGAGGTCCTGGAAAGGTCCTAGAGTATATATACTGCTGGTTGTTCACTTGCTCTTTGTCTGCCGTGCGATCACACATGTGGGAGCACCCAGATCCGTAGTCAGATCCGTAAGTGTGCCGGGACTAGCTGGAGCTGTAATCCTACACTTAGCTAGATTCTGTTGATAGCTAAAGTACTAGTTTGATTGTGATTATCTGTTATGACTTTTGCCTGCCTTGACCACCCTTCTGAACTCTGATCTTGTACCTCGTTATTTCTGATACTCTGTTGCCGAACCCCGGCTCGTTCCTTGACTCTGCCTCTGCCTCCTGATTTTGTACCCCGATATATCTGATACCCCGTTGCTGAACCCTGCCTGTACTTTGACTCCGCCTTTGCCTCCTGATCTTGTACTTTATCTGTCTGTGTGTGTACGACCTGGCTTGTCCGACCTCGAGAACCGACCTTACCGTTAGAGGCGGTTCCTCGCTCTGTTAGCGATCCTCCCTCCAGAGGGTCACTTTCAGATATACCTTCCTACTGTCAGTCTGACTCCTCCCCTCTTGGAGAGCTCAGGTCTGCGGAAGGAATCTGTGCAGTACTCCTTGCTGCATTGAGGCCTTGTCCTCTAAGTGTTACTGTTACACTAAACACTACACTCTACTCAGGTGAACAGAGGTTAGTTTGTATATCGGATTATCGGTGAGACTGCAGATCACTTATAATCTGGTATATATCTGTATTTCCGGTGATACTGCAGATCACCGGTAATCAGATACTCTCTGCACCCACCGATCGTTACAGAACGCCAGACCAAAATACAAAATGGACGCAAACACTGATTGTCTGGGTGTACTTGCCGCTTCGGTGGACAACATCAATCAAGTACTGGGCACTCACATAACTCTTATTGATGCCCTATCAGGGTCTGTACAAACCCTCCAGACATCAGTGGATCATGTGCGATCCTCTCCTAGCTCTGACATACGTATGCCTGTACCTGAAAGCTTTTCCGGCCACAGATCTGACTTCCGGAATTTTAGGAGTAGGGTGTTGTCCTATTTTGAGTTGAGACCCCAATCTTCGGGTACTGAGACCCAGAGGGTCACGTTTATTAAAACTTTGTTGTCCGGCGACTCCCAGTCTTGGGCGTATAGCCTGCTCGCCGGAGACAAAGCTCTTACCTCTGTAGAGGAATTTTTTAAAGCTATGGCAGTAATTTACGACGATCCGGACCTTGCCTCGACTTCTGAGCGGAAGCTCAAGCTTTTGCGTCAAGGCGAAGGTCCGGTCGAAGATTACGCGGCCGAGTTTAGGAGGTGGTCAGTTACGGCCAGGTGGGACACCTATGCCCTATTAGATCATTTCTTGTCAGGGCTGTCCGATGAGGTCTCTGATTTGATGTTAAGCCAGCCCGAGCCCAGAACAGTCGATGAGGCCATCTCAGCGGCCATCCGAATCGACCGCAGGCTGCGCTACCAAAAACAGACCAGGGGTAGTTCCCGTCTCAGAGGGGTATCTTACACCACGGTCCCAGTGACTCCACCTCCTACTATTTCACCTTCTCCCGTCTTGCCTACTTCCGAGCTGATGAAGATTGCTCGGTCAAAATTAACCCAGGTAGAGCGAAGACGGAGAATGACCGAACAGCTGTGTTTGTACTGCGGTGAAGGGGGGCATATAGTACAGAACTGCCCCAATAAGCCGGGAAAACGCTACCGCTTAGGAGTGGTGGGGGGTAACACCCTGGGCGTCCGACTTTTACCCCTAGAAGAAAAACGATTGCTTCTTCCCTGTACCGTTACGTGGGAAGATAAGACTGAGGTCACGGAAGCCTTTATCGATTCAGGCTCCGCGGCAAATTTTATGGATTTTGAGTTTGCTAAGAGATTGTGTATTCCGCTCACACCAGTACAACCACCCATCCAGGTTACGGCAGTGGATGACTCTCCTCTGCAAGGGAATCACCCACTGTCTCAGACACCAGAGGTGGGGGTCACCATAGGGGTACTGCACTGGGAAAAGTTACAGTTCTTTGTGTTGCATATGACAACCTCCACCATTATACTCGGCATGCCATGGTTGCACCTTCATTCTCCACACATTGATTGGGCCACCGGCCAACTAATTTCTTGGTCAGCACACTGCTTTCAGCGATGTTTAGGGAAGGTGACATTGGGCCAAACCAGGGTTCATGTACAGGGGGTACCTGAGCAATATGTGGAATATTCTGATGTATTCTGTCCCAAGGCTGCAGACAAGTTACCCCCACATCGCCCTTTCGATTGCCCCATTGATATACGTTCAGGTTGTATGCCCCCTCGGGGTCATTTGTACAATTTATCTGGGCCAGAGAAATTGGCTATGCAGGAATATATCCGTGACAATTTAGCCAAAGGCTTCATCCGGCCGTCCCGATCGCCTGCTGGAGCAGGTTTCTTTTTCGTTAAAAAGAAAGATGGGGGCCTGCGGCCCTGTATTGATTACCGGGGACTAAATAAGATCACGGTAAAGAATCGCTATCCGTTACCCCTGATAGACGATTTATTTACGCAGGTCATCGATGCTAAGATCTTCTCAAAGCTGGATTTACGGGGCGCGTACAACCTGGTGCGCATTAGAAAGGGCGATGAGTGGAAAACGGCCTTTAACACGCCAGACGGGCATTACGAGTATCTGGTGATGCCCTTTGGGTTATGTAATGCCCCGGCCGTTTTCCAGGAACTCATCAACGAGGTCTTCAGAGAGGTGTTGGGGAGATTTGTGCTGGTCTATCTAGACGATATACTTGTTTTCTCCAACAACCTCTCTGAGCACAGAATGCATGTGAAATTTGTACTCAACAAATTAAGACAACTCACTCTTCGCTAAGATTGAGAAGTGTATTTTTGAAGTCACATCTGTCGCCTTTCTGGGGTATATAATTTCCACCACGGGCCTGTCTATGGACCCCGCCAAAGTCTCCGCTGTTTTGGAATGGCCTCAGCCGGTTGGGTTGAAGTCTTTACAGCGGTTTTTAGGTTTTGCAAATTATTATAGAAGGTTCATAAAGGGGTATTCCACGGTTATCGCACCCCTCACCTGTCTTACGAAAAAAGGGGCAGATACCACCCACTGGTCTCCTGATGCATTAAGTGCTTTCTCCACTTTAAAAGATTTGTTTTGTTCCGCACCCATCCTGAGACATGTAGACACCTCTTATCCTTTTATTGTTGAGGTAGACGCCTCGGAGGTTGGGGTAGGGGCTGTGCTGTCTCAGCGGTCAGGCTTGCAGGGAAGGCTACACCCTTGTGCGTATTTCTCTCGTAGGTTCTCTCCGGCAGAGAGAAACTACGATATAGGCAACAGAGAGCTCTTAGCCATTAAACTTGCCTTTGAGGAGTGGCGTCACTGGCTGGAAGGAGCAGAACATACAATTACTGTATACACGGATCACAAGAATCTAGAATACATCGAGGGGGCTAAGAGATTAAGTCCCCATCAGGCTCGATGGTCTTTGTTTTTTTCGAGGTTCAGGTTCATAATTACGTATACCCCGGGTAGCAAGAACATTAAGGCAGATGCCCTGTCCAGATGCTTTGAGTTGGAGACAGCACAGCCTTCTGCCCCAGAGACCATTGTCCCACAAAATTTGGTGCTGGCCGTAACAGAGACTTGGGAAGACTGGACAGAGACCTTGAGTCCTTTTCAGCAGGATGTCCCTGAGGGGAAGCCTGAGGGGGTTTTATTTGTGCCTCTGCCATTCCGTCTCCGGGTGCTACAGATATTCCATTCACACAAGAATGCGGGACATCCTGGGGCATCTAGAACGCAGGATCTTGTGGCCAGGTGCGCTTGGTGGCCGTCTCTGGCAGCCGACTGCAAAGAATTTGTTAAGGATTGTGCGGTATGTGCTAAAAGCAAACCCTCCCGGCTGGCACCTGTAGGGAGGTTGCAGCCTTTACCCACCCCGAGTGAACCATGGACCCACTTGTCCATGGATTTTGTGGGTGAGCTTCCCAGATCAGAGGGCATGTCGGTCATTTGGGTGGTAGTCGACCGCTTCAGCAAGATGGCCCATTTTGTGCCCTTGAAAGGACTCCCCTCGGCCCAGGAATTGGCAGACTTGTTTATCAAACACGTGTTCCGGTTGCACGGCATTCCGGAAAACATAGTGTCCGATCGGGGAGTCCAATTCGTATCTAAATTCTGGAGGGCATTCTGTCATCAAATGGGCATGAAGCTGTCGTTTTCATCGGGCTACCACCCACAGACCAACGGTCAGACGGAGAGGGTCAACCAGTCGTTAGAGCAGTTTTTGAGATGCTACGTTGCAGAGGCGCAGAATGACTGGGTCAAATTTCTGCCCTTTGCAGAATTTGCACAAAACAATTTGAAAAGTTCTTCCACTGGATTTTCTCCGTTCCAGGTTGTGTCTGGAAGATTGCCCAAATTTTCACCGTTACCAGTGGCCTCCACTCCGTTTCCAGCTCTGGAGGCTTGGCAAAGGTCTTTTAAAGACATTTGGCGGACGGTGAGAGACAGTTTGGAAAAGGCGTTTCTGAGTCAGAAGGGTCAAGCTGACAAGAAACGGTCTTTGGAGTGGAGATTCCAACCAGGAGACTTGGTTTGGGTATCCACACGTCACTTGGCCCTGAAACAGCCCTCAGACAAGTTGGGTCCCAGGTTTGTCGGGCCTTTCCCGATAGCCAGAAGGATCAACAACGTCACTTACGCTGTTGATCTTCCCGCCAGCATGCGTGAGGTAAGGTCCTTCCACGTATCCCTGCTTAAGCCAGCAGTCCATGTGGGTCCCACTCCTCCTCCTCCTGTGTTGGTGGATGACCAACCTGAGTACGAGGTAGAAAAGCTTTTATATTCACGCGTTGTACAAAACTCGGTACAATGTCTCGTACATTGGAAAGGGTACGGCATTGAGGAGAGACAATGGGTACCGGGGAGTCGCATGCATGCGGACGAATTAAGGAGGGAATTTCACGCCTTACATCCCGAGAAACCTGGTAGGAGTTGTCCGGAGTCCACTCCTCGGGAGGGGGGTACTGTGAGGAAACGCGGAAAAGCCGCCGTCTCTCGAGGTGAGGCGGCTGTTTCCGCGTCCAGCATGGCGTCACAACGCGGAAAAAAACGCAGCATGCCGCATGGGCAGTGCGGCGGAATCCGCATTGGTAACGGCGGAATCCGCATCAGAGGCGGCCCCTGCATTAGATTCATTGCATGACAGTACTGGTGTGGCTGGGACTGATAGTCCACCAAGATTCAGACTTACACGCGCGCGAGCACAGAGGCAGAGTTTAAATAGCAGTTAGAAGGGTGTCGGCTGACCAGCTGGGTCAGCTGACAAATTCCACTGCTCCCATTGGACCAGCAATTAGGGAGGTCCTGGAAAGGTCCTAGAGTATATATACTGCTGGTTGTTCACTTGCTCTTTGTCTGGCGTGCGATCACACATGTGGGAGCACCCAGATCCGTAGTCAGATCCGTAAGTGTGCCGGGACCAGCTGGAGCTGTAATCCTACACTTAGCTAGATTCTGTTGATAGCTAAAGTACTAGTTTGATTGTGATTATCTGTTATGACTTTTGCCTGCCTTGACCACCCTTCTGAACTCTGATCTTGTACCTCGTTATTTCTGATACTCTGTTGCCGAACCCCGGCTCGTTCCTTGACTCTGCTTCTGCCTCCTGATTTTGTACCCCGATATATCTGATACCCCGTTGCTGAACCCTGCCTGTACTTTGACTCCGCCTTTGCCTCCTGATCTTGTACTTTATCTGTCTGTGTGTGTACGACCTGGCTTGTCCGACCTAGAGAACCGACCTTACCGTTAGAGGCGGTTCCTCGCTCTGTTAGCGATCCTCCCTCCTGAGGGTCACTTTCAGATATACCTTCCTACTGTCAGTCTGACTCCTCCCGTCTTGGAGAGCTCAGGTCTGCGGAAGGAATCGGTGCAGTACTCCTTGCTGCATTGAGGCCTTGTCCTCTAAGTGTTACTGTTACACTAAACACTACACTCTACTCAGGTGAACAGAGGTTAGTTTGTATATCGGATTATCGGTGAGACTGCAGATCACTTATAATCTGGTATATATCTGTATTTCCGGTGATACTGCAGATCACCGGTAATCAGATACTCTCTGCACCCACCGATCGTTACAGGTACCTGTCACTTTAGGTATCCTTTAACTGTTCTCCACACACAAAAATGTCACCCAACGGGACTGGGACTCCATCCCTTTAGGTGACGTGTCGCAGCTGAGTTCTAATCAGATGTTGCAATGGAAGGGAAGGAGGGAGGACTTTGAAGCACATGAGCGGCTTCCAGCGGGAAGGGCGAGGAGGGAACAGTGTGCTTAGCCATTGGTCTGGCATTTGTGTCGATAAAGATCCATCATGTCTAATCTGTATGTGATGTCAGGGGGACACCATGCTGAATTCTTAGCTGAGATGGACCTGAATGTCCGCCTCAGCCCAGTGTCTCCATTGCTATCCCTTCTTTATACCTCATTAGCTGCAAAACTAAGCCAACTCCCAAAATAAGGCCATTATACCCATTTATAAGGAATTGCAAAGTGTTGTGACCACAAATGTTTTGCAAATACCAGTAAGTCCGCTCAAAAACTATTATCTTGTCCTCTGTGCATTGCAAATGGAAAGTGTGAGGTTTTTTGTGTTTGTGTGTGTCTGCAATTAATAAATAATTAGGATGTCTCGGCGTCAACCAAAAATGTCAGTTCACAGCTGGTGTTCAGTCATTTTTAGCATAAACACATCTGTAAATATCCTATAGGCAATTATCATTCATTACTGAAATGAGAACTTCTCTGTATTGAGGATTGCAGCTCAGAAGTGCAAATTGATATTGATTTCCTGGAGAAGTCTGCACAATCTGACCTGAATCTGTAAGCTTAGGTGCGTATGATATTGAGCAGTGTGACATTTTCACTGCCTGGTATTGTATTTTTCTGTGGCTAATGTCCTTTTTGATAAGTCTTCTCAGTTAAGTTGTAGGCATGGACACAGGACTACACTTCCTATGATCTCTACTGGCAACTGGTAGCTGCCTGTACGCAACTGACCTTGCAGCCTCCCTAAGGCTGATTCCAGGCTGCCACTATTAGCTTGACTAAGGAAGGAATCAATATTTAGTGACAAACACTTATTGGCACTTATACAATTAACTTTTTCTCATGAGTTTTCTCCCAGGATATACATTTTTCATATTCTCTTTAAAATATCTTTTCAGCACCTTGCCATTGGAAAAGTAACAAAAAGTAGGTGATACCCCTCCTTTTGATATAGCATAGCCTGATGCCACGGTTGACTAGATCAGGCAATGGCAAGCCCAAATGCGGCAACTTAATATTTAAATGAACTGCCACGGCATTGGAGGATGGTTTCGGCAGTGATCAAAGGGTCAGACTCTTTAATCTAAAGAGGCTAATGCTGTGTTAAACTTACCATATACTGGCAACAGCCCCCCTAGTGGCAGCCATGATTTACTTCCTGTGTTGGACTATGGTATGTCTGACATCGGTGTTGAACTGGAAAGTGCCAATGTTGGATGCAGTCTGCAGTCCACCTCTTGCAAAGACAATTTGCAGCTCTTTAGGGTGCGATCGTATTGTTTTCTATTCTCTGCATATTATGATCATCATTAGGACAGAAGTCAGGAGGCACAAAGAGGGACAGGTGGCAGAGGTGGTACAAAGTCAAAATTGTAATGCTAACATTCAAATCCCTACACAACCTAGGCCCAGGATACCTGTAGTTTTTGTTGCAACTGCGTCACACCACCCACAACCTCGGATCAAAAGGATCCAATAACTTGAACACCCCCAGAGTCTAACTACAAAAATCTTTGAAGCCAGAGCTTTCTGTCGTGCTGCCCCTACCCCGTGGAATGCCTTGCCAAACTTAATGTAGAAAGCTCCAACCCTAGACTTGTTTAAATCAAAACTGAAAAGCCACCTGTTTAGTCTGGCATTTATGACCACATAGCTTTTTTCCCTGTAAGACATCACTATGTACTGATCTGAGACAAGCTTATGTGCTTTGGGGCCTATGGGAGAAAAGCACTTTACAAATGTTTTTTTGTTGTTGTACAGAGGGACATAGTGGAGGCAGAGAAGGACACTGAGGGAACAGGGGGCAGAGGTGGTACAGAGCAACACTGATGGAAAAGGGGTAATGCAGAGGGGGACACTGGGGGCATAGTTGAGGTACAGGGGACAGAGATGGCAGTGTTTCAACTTACGGACAGATTCAGGTTAAGAGTGAACTTAAGCCCAATCTACGCGATACGATTCTTTGTACGATTACGAATCTATTTACGATTTGATTAAATCTGACATGTCCGATCGGGATTCGATTCAGTTCAATTTTCCATTGCAAAACCATGGCAAATCGAATGGAATCCCGATCGGACATGTCGGATTTAATCGAATCGTACAAAGAATTGTATCGTGTAGATTGGGCTTTAGTCCCTACTTCGTTCTAACTGGGATCTACCTGTATTTATAATCTTGCATTTTCTCAGCATTTATCTTTGGTACATCAGTAATGTATGATCGCAACTTAAGATAATTGCACTGTAAAGTGTACCCATCTGGGAGGGGTCTATGTTGACGACGTAACGGGTAATCTTACAATATCTTGAGCCAAGATCATACAGCATTGATGTATTAGCGCTGAAAATAAACTTAACGCGGAATATAACCCTGCATTTCAACTTTGCTCTAAAACATTATTTACAGTATATTATATGCAACCAGCATTTTTTTTTACTAGACCAGCATTGGAAGGGTTACACAGAGCTTTAAAGAGAAACTCCAACCTAGAATTGAACTTTATACCAATCAGTAGCTGATACCCCCTTTTACATGAGAAATATAATGATTTTCACAAACAGACCATCAGGGGGCGCTGTATGACTGATTTTGTGCTGAAACCCCTCTCACAAGAAGCTCTGAGTACCTCGGTACTCTGGGCAAACTGCCACAATGTAACAATGTTCACAGACAGGAATTAGCTGTTTACAGCTGTCTCTAACAGCCAAAACAGCTAGGAGCAGCTACATAACCTGCCCACAGTAAAAATGTCACCATGTAATAAATGTCAGAATGTAAATCGGGGAGAGAAAAGATTTTAAAATGAGCAAACACTGACTAAATCATTTATACATAATTATGGTAAAAAAATTAAGGACTTTTTTTTACTACATTATTTTCACTGGAGTTCCTCTTTAAAGTTCCTGGAGATTTCTGCAGACGCATCCGAAGCTGACATAGATACATTTTGTTTACAAAAAGTGTTGAATGTGACTCACTCTCTCTGACTGAGAAGGAGCTGGAGGACAGCCAAAGAGTGTGTAACATTTCTCAATAGATACATTTAACTAAATAGAATGTAACAATCTGAACTTCTGCATATCTCTCCACGGAACTTTAACCTCTGTGTTTAACCCTTCCAATGCTGGTCTAGTAAAAAAAAAAATGCTGGTTGCATATAATATGCTGTAAATAATGTTTTAGAGCAAAGTTGAAATGCAGGGTTATATTCCGCTTTAAGACATAAATAAGGAACTTTTCCCTTTCCAGGGTTTCAGCACAAAACTCAGATTTGTGTGGGTGCTGAGAATAAACAATGGCCTTTTGTCCCCTTTGTGATCACTTCTGTCACTGCTGTCTAGTTACGCAGGTAACCGATTCTTTAGCCATATTTGTAGCACTTATTAGTCATCATAAGTATCAGTGTTACTGTTCACCATTACAAAGGAAATGCAGCGTCTTCCTGTCCCTGTAATCTGCCATAATTAGTGGCTTAATGATGCGGCTATGGAGCTGGGAGGCGCAGTGTCATGCAAGGAGCACTGTGCACTGTCATCATGTGCTGTTCAGGATCACAACCCTGCTCTAATAACAAAGCGACATCTGAGGATATACGGCACTGCTGCATGTAGGCTCCAAGTTACATGACATATGTAATATACTTGTATGCTTATAAGAATGGGAATTTGTGTGTATTTAATGGTCAGCATGGTGGCGTATTGGCTAGCTCACTTGTCTTGCAGCACTGGGTTCCTGGTTCGAATCCCAGCTAGGGTACTATCTGCATAGAGTTTTTATGTTCTTCCTGTTTCTGTGTGGATTTCCTCATGGCATTCTGGTTTCCTCTCATATCCCAAAAACATACACATTAGTTCCCCCTAAATTGGCCCTAGACTACTATAAATATATGCACGATACATACATAGACATGACCATGATAGGGATTTAGATTGTGAGCCCCTCTGAGGGACAGTTAAGTGTACTCTGTACATCGCTGCGGAAGATGTCGGCGCTATATAAACACTAAAATAATACATAACAATATGACTGTATATGGCAGGGTTGGGCATAATGTAGAATACAGGATCTGGTCACCTGAATCTGGGAATCACATGAACACTAGTCTTGCATCAGCTTGGTTACCCTCAGGCTGGGACACTCTTTTGACTTGTGTGCGTTTTGCTGCAAAGCAGAAAAGGCAAGTGAAATCACACTTGATAAAAATCTATGGGCCGCATTGCAATGTACCGTTTTAAAATTGCACAGCATGTTGGCTCTTTCCACATACAATGCTGTCCTATATTATTATTATTTATTGTATTTATAAAGCGCCAACATATTACGCAGCGCTGGACATTAGTTTAGGTTACAGACAATATTTAGGGGTGAGAAACAGCAATATGACAATACAGGAATACAAGAAAACCAGCAGCACAGTATGAGTACAAGGTAATGCTTAGTCAGTCGCTGTAGGGGAGCATGGAGATTCGGCAAGTTAGGTTCACTCAAATGCATAGCAAGGGTGTACAGTAATGGAGGTGCATGATCAGGTAGGACACAAAAGGAGGAGGACCCTGCCCAAAGGCTTACAATCTAGAGGGAGAGGTAGGGGCACGAGAGGTAGGGGACCAGAGTTCAGCTGTGGGTTTAGAGCAATTGTGAGGGGTGGTAGGCCAGAATGAAAAGGTGAGTTTTGAGGGCCTTCTTGAAGGTGTTGAAGGAGGGGGCTGCCCTAATGGGTGGAGGTAGGGAGTTCCATAGTGTTGAAGCGGCTCTTGAGAAGTCTTGGAGGCGTGCATGGGACTGGGTGATGCGGGGGACGGTCAGGTGAAGTTCATTGGAGGAGCGGAGTGAGCGGCTTGGTGTGCATCTCTGAGTAAGATCAGAAATGTGGGTTGGACAGGTTTTGTGGACGGATTTGTAGGTCAGACACAATATCTTGAATCTGATTCTGGACTGGATAGGAAGCCAGTAAAATAGAGCCGTAAAATATGAAAAACTTGACTTATAACATGATGCTGTATTTTTTTCAATGGTTGAAAGGGCAGATTGTTAAAAAAATGCAAATCAGTACAAAAATGCAGAGAACAATGCAGGAACTCTCATGGGAGAAAACTCCTTGTTTTCTGCACAGACAAGTGTGCTGCCAGCCTCTGAAGTGACATCACACCTCTCCTGCATTGCTGATGCACACTTACTTTCCATGCTAAAGTTATGTCTGGAAGATGGTACAGAGTGAAGTCTCACTTCCATATTCTCACCTGTGCTGGCACATGACTAGGTAATGAAGATGCCAGGTACATTGGCTTCTGTACATGGCACTATCCCAGGCATTCACCTACATGTTTATGCAATAGTGCTTGGAGCACACAGGAAACAGTATGTGCTGCTGTGGCTTCCAAATATCTCGAAGTTCTTCCTGCACTGTGTGGCAATCTTGTGCCAGCAGGCTTCCTACAGTGCTGCCTAACAACCCCGAGGTAGAAAGTTTAACCTTCTCTCCAATTCAAAAGTATTACATTAAAACTAGACAATATTTTATTGTTTAGAGATTTACAGGATGTGGTGTTCACCGGCAGCAAGACCCTTCGTTATCTGGGACCAGAAGTGTAAGGCCCGGGACCCACTGGCAGCGCTTCTGCAGCATCTGCCGGCGATCAGCTAAGCATTGTAAGGCTCCCTGCACACTGCATGCAATTCCGATTTTGAATAGTTTTTTACATGCGATTCTGATTTTTAGTCGTTACAGCATGCTGCATTTTTTTCTGTGTTTTCTGTTGATAGCATTCAGGAAAAATCGGAATGGCAAATCGGAAACGGAATCGGAATGGCAAATCGGATTTGCAGTGTGCAGGGAGCCTTATGGTAGAACCCTGTTGGTGTGGTTGCACTTGCAGTAGTCAAAAATCACTGCATGCAGCATTTTGGGAGCGATCCTAGCATGATCGCCTTAATGGCTGCAGAGCTAAATCGTGATTGCTCCAGAAATCTCTTGTGAAATCATGGGGGGGATAGGAGGCGCCCTATTGGGTACTGCAAGCATAACACTTCTGTTGTAGATGGACAATTTTTACAGGAAGACCATAGATCAGTTCAATCAAACTACTGGTCAAAAATTGGTATATGCTCCTGATATAGAAGGTATTGTTTAAATGGTTTTTCAAGTAATTTTAGTAGCAAATGGAACGATCCTACCTTAATGAGCAGTCATTCCATAGTGGTTTGTAGGAAAACAATCTTTATTGGAGCACTCAATTAATGACTACGCGTTTCGCGGTTAAAACCGCTTCATCAGGTCGTGTATCGTGCCTATAGCAGATGTCCCCCAGATTCGGGCGCCAGTGCACTTGTTTTCCTACAAACCACTATGGAATGACTGCTCATTAAGGTAGGATCGTTCTATTTGCTACTAAAATTACTTGAAAAACCATTTAAACAATACCTTCTATATCAGGAGCATATACCAATTTTTGACCAGTAGTTTGATTGAACTGATCTATGGTCTTCCTGTAAAAATTGTCCATCTACAACAGAAGTGTTATGCTTGCAGTACCCAATAGGGCGCCTCTTATCCCCCCCGTGTTGCTACATAACCCCTCCCTCCAAGGAATAGGGGTCACCGCCTGGCAGGTGGTAACCATTTTCAGAGGAGCAGCGACCACCGAGAGTACCCCACAAGGCCGAGTGGGGACGGTACTTCCCCACATGCGTTTTTAGACTGGTTGCCCTACACGCAACCCAGCCTTGTGAGTATATTTGATCATTTCTTACTAACTGAAGTAACCACACGTGAGATACTACACCAGATTGGGCTCCCGGTGTCTCCCCGTCCCTTTTTCTACCCTCTAAGCACAGACTTGTGAAATCATGTGCGCTTTGCGATATCCCACAAAGCATTGCTAGTGGATCCCTAGCCTAAGTGAGTGATGTTTACATCTGCTATAGTCAGGCCAAGATTTACATCACAGGAGCGTATAGGCACATATGTTCTGGCACCCTAGACTTCATCCTCCAAATACCCACACTGCAAGTGTGCTGGCTGTCCCAGCTTTCACCTCCCCCCTACTTCCCCTGCACAGCATTGGTAGCTACTGGTGCCCCTTAGTATTAGGTAACAAAAAGTACCCTCAATATTAAAGTTTACCAGAGCTGAATAATAATAAAAGTTTTATACATACCTGGGGCTTCCTCCAGCCCCATCCGCATGGATCGCTCCCACACCGCCGTCCTCAGTCTTCTCCGTCTTCTGTACTAGGTCCTGTAACTTCAGCCAATCGCGGCCAGTCTGACGCATGAGAAGTGCGCTCTTTATGTATCTCTCCAGCAGCTGCCGGAGAGATACGTAGAGGGTGCACTTCTCTTGCGTCAGACTGGCTGAAGTTATGGGGCCCAATACAGAAGACGGAGAAGACTGAGGACGGCGGTGTCGGAGCGATCCATGCGGATGGGGCTGGAGGAAGCCCCAGGTATGTATAAAACTTTTATTAGTACTCTGCTCTGGTTTCCTTTAAGTAGCTAGAGGTGCCCCCAAGTATCAGGTAGCTAGAGATGCCCCTGACTGAAGAGATCTAGTCATTGGAATGCAGTGAGCTGAGTGAGTAACCTGCCATTTATGCTCCGTTTAGGACTCTATATAAGGAGGGAGGGAGGCACTTGGGGGTGAGGAGTGAGACGCCTTTCCATCATCAGGCGCCTGTAAGCATGTGCCTCAGTGCCTTATGGAAAATCCGGCCCTGGCTATAGTATTATTTATTGTATTTATACAGCACCAACATATTATGCAGCGCTGGACCATAAATACATGCAATGATGCAAAGGATGACAGACGTAACAAGGTTATACAACATAGGTACAATATGTACAATAAGGCAAACCGGGTACAATATGATCATGTGAGTTTGGGCTGGTAGGTAGGCCCACGCTCAGTAATAGAAGTATGAGGCTGTCATAAGGAAGGTGTATACGATCTTGTAGAATACACTAGGGAAGTCCTGCCAAAGGCTTATAATCAGTCGCCCCCCCCCCCCCCCCCCCCCCATGCGCAGACAGGGAAAATTACATTCTAAGAATTTTTCTTGATACTGTAAAGCAATTCATTCTCCAAACTTGTTTTCTGTTCTGACCTTGCTCATGAATATAAACATTGCCATAATCAACAACACATATTTCTGAACATGTTCTACATCACAGTTATTCAGTAGCTGACTTCATGTTTCTACAATGTGAAGTATTTCAGATGCATAAATGATCTGCTATGTCTGCCTACTTGCGCACGTTACTTGACACTGTCCTTGCGCTTTGTGACAGATGCTGCATAGATGTGATATAGATGCGTGGCTTCTGGCGGCAGGAGCAGGCTTGGATCAGGAGGATTAGAAGCAATTGTTGAGTGCAGGGGAGGGGGCTGCCATCAGAGAAGAGTTGTCACAGTAACCTGGCAAGCCCGGGCTATTTCCTCTGGAAACTGGCAGACAGCAAGTCATTATGTTAATGCTTCAAGCAAGTCCACATGTCCTTCATAAGATGCAGACCATTGGTTCCTGTTGGACTGGAATAAGGAGTGTGAGATTGTTGTATTTCATTCAGGGACTGCGACCAATTGGCTCACAGCAAATGATGCATCGTTTTCATGTGGATGTTTTTAGAGCAGCCTATCCAGAAGATGTACTAGACTAGAGTCTCTAGACGTCAAGGACGGCCACAATATAGTAGCCAGAAGTAAATTTGTAAAAAGCACCAACTTCCTTGCTCCTGGGATGTATCCAGGCCTGCCATGTACACAAGTCACAGGACTAGTGTTTTGTTTTTTTATCATCCATTTGGTAACTTCATAGGGAGGAGAAATTGACCTAGATTCAGTTTTTTCTACTCCATTAAAGATGCACTATAGTGACATATAGTAGAATGCAGTAAATTATTCAGGATACCTACTTTTAGGGCTCTTTCACAGTGCGACGTTAAGGTCGCACGTTATAAAAAGGAATAACACAGACTAACGCACAGCAACACAAAGTATGTGTGACATTCACAGTGCTCACGTTGTGTTGTGTGTAACGTGTAGCAATATTTAGAAAGTGCTGCATGCTGTGCGTTCTCTGCGTTATCAGCTACGTTTGACTGTTTGCACATGCTCAGTAATGTTTTTTTTTTTTTAAACTTTGACGCATGCGCCGTTTTCGTTCTATCAGTATGCAAGAAAACGGCGCACCGCGAGACACAACGCAAGGCAATTTAACGTCACACTTGAAAAGGGACATGCGTTGTGTTAGGGGTACGTTGTGCGACCATAACGTCGCATCAAACGCAACGTCCTAGTGTGGAAGAGCCCTTAAGGTAACTTTCCTGTCCACATTAGAAACACTTCCTATATCTATATATTGCTGTATATGGGCAGCATGGTAGCGTAGTGGTTAGCGCTCTCACCTTGCAGCGCTGGATCCCTGGTTTGAATCCCAGCCAGGTCAACATCTGCAAGGAGTTTGTATGTTCTCACTGTGTCTGTATGGGTTTCCTCCTGGCACTCTGGTTTCCTCCCACATCCCAATAATATACGATACAGATTAAGTTAATTGACTTCCCCCCCAAACTGTCCCTATATTACGATACATACACTACACCATGCATACATAGACATAAGACTATAGTAGGGATTGGATTGTGAGCCGCTCTGAGAGATAATTAGTGACAAGGCAGTATACCTTGTGTGTGTGTGTGTGTGTATATATATATATATATATATATATATATATATATATATATATATATATATATATATATATATATATATATATATATATGTGTATGTAAACCCTCCCTCCCAACTAGGCGGTTTAGCTATGCAGAATTGTCCTCCTAAAGCATTCTGAGAGACTAGATATATTTTCTACTGCCTTCCTAAATCTGGTTGCATGCTTGTTCCAGGTGTGATCCAAAGACTACATGATGAGCCTGGCCAGTTGGAGTGCTGTAATATTTCAAAAAGGGATAGATCTATAAAAAAAAAAAAATTGCAGCTTTCATATTACCTTAATTTTAGACTCCGTTTAAAGGACAACTGAAGTGAGAGGGATATGGAGGCTGACATATTTATTTCTTTTTAAGCAATACCAGTTGCCTGGCTACCCTGATGACCCTCTGCCTCTAATGCTTTTAGCCATAGACCCTGAACAAGCATGCAGCACATCAGGTGTTTCTGACAATATTGACTGATCTGACAAGATTATCTGCATGCATGTTTCTGGTTTGATTCAGACTCTACTGCAGCCAAATAGATCAGCAGGGCTGCTAGGAAACTGGTATTCTTTAAAAGGAAATACATATGGCAGCCTCCATATTCTTCTCGCTTCAGTTGTCCTTTCAATACTCATGGGCTCACTTGCACTGGCCGAAAATTTGCATAAGTACTGAAAGCAATGCAATTTCAATAGAATCCATTGAATGGATTTTTGTAGTCTGTTCCAATCCGGGAAAAAAATCGGACCACCTGCTGCAGATTTTCGTACTATTCATCCGTTTCTCATGTATTCATTGTCAGTTAAGCTATATACACTTAAAAAATCGCATTTAAAAAATATAACGCAAAATGCATGCCAGATGTAATATCCTTGTAAAACCATGGCCAATTTCTCCCTCATTTTTCATAGAAATGCAGTTATAATTTATACTGCAAAAATGTTTAGTTTACCCAGTATCAAAAATCTAACATTACCCCAGTATCAAAATCTATCAATTACTGTTGCATTAAAATGGTATTGTGCTCAAATTTCATCTGTGGTCTAACAGCATAAAATGAACAGCTAAACCCATCTGACTTTTTAAGGTGCTGGAAGAGTTAAAACAAGCTTTTTACCTCCTTTAGCTGCTAATTGATAAACTAGCCTTTGCCTACCAACATTATCAGATTGTTTTGGAAGTGTAATGAACTGTATAGACAAGGTAGAAAAGTTTCTGCTGTATCCAGGGGGGAAGCAGAAAACTTTCTCTTCTTTATTTGCACATTAATTACTTAATTGGAAATCAATCTCCTAATTAAGTAATTAGGAGATTGTCCTGCCACAAACATATTAGTTAGCTTCAAAGACATCAGAGCACACATCTGCCTTCCTTTCACCAGAGCTTCTCATACACTCTCTTTCTTCATAGGAGCTGTTATGGCCCATACTCACGAGGGACTTTTGTCGCCTCAACACGCGGCGCGCGCGTGTTGCGGCGACAGGTCGCCCGTGAGTATGGGCCGTCGCACACGCGCGCGCCCCGAACTGTCGCCCGCCGCTCATGTCGCCATGCGATTGAAACTTTCAATCGCATGGCGACAGTCGCCGCTGCCCCCCCGCCGCAACTGTCGCTAGTCCGCGTAAGTACGCGGACTAGCGACAGCAACCTCCATGTAGGTACATGGAGCTTCCGGCGGGGGGAGGAGGAACGTCAGCGACAGCTTCCGCCTTGCCGCTGGTCCCTCTTCCGCGTGTGTACGCGGAGGGACCTGGCGAGAAGCTGTCGCCGGCCTGTCGCCCACACGCTCACGTGTGCTGGCGACAGGCCACATTTCTCGCCCGTGAGTATGGGCCATTACTTCCTGGTTTCATGGGAGCACACACTGCTGTGTTTACATATAGCCTGTCTGCTGTGTTTACATATAACCTGTCTGAATGGCACACCGCGGAACCCTTCACACAGAGATGAAAGCTCAAATTACAGTGGCTCATTACTTCTAGATAATGGTGAATTAGACAGGTTATTATCTCTAAATACAAACGGTGGGTTTCTCTGTGTTTTTTCCTTCTCTCCTGTGAAAGCGTTTAGGTCCTCTTAAGCAGGGCTATCGATCACTGGCTGAAAGACTACTCGCTGTTTGTAGTACTGTACTGTATTCAAGCAAAAGCCCAGTGTTTAAATCCTATACTGTCATTAGGAGAATATTGAGACACTAACTTGTGCTACACTTGCTTTGTGTGCTATATGAACTGTTTTTGTATGCTTCTCACATGTACATTCGCTTTTCCCTCGCCGAAGCCCCCTGTCAGGGTGTGAAACATGTTGGGTTTAGGGTAAATTTTTAGTTGAGCGCCAGCATTTTTTTGTAGATATAGAGCCTGTGTGTCTACTTCTAATGACCATATACATTTTAAACTACTATATTGAAGGTTACATTTTAGCCATTAGGGCATTTCTTTACAGAAATTCATTTTTGCATTTTTCACTGGCATTGTAGGACAGTGTTTTCTAAATTTGGTGTTTTGTAAGAAGTCTGTGTTTTCTTTCAGGAGATTGAACCTGATGCAAAAATTGAAGGCGAGACAGCATCCGACAGCGACAGCAAGACCGACCCTGCTAGTACCCAACAAGGCACTCCAACCGATGACACTCCAGAGGTCCTCAACAGAGCTTTGTCCAGCCTGTCATCCAGGTCTCTTCTAATTTCTTTCATGATCTTCTGATATTGCCTAATTTGAAGTTGGGTGGACAGTTCTGAGTTTCATGTAGAATTCAGGAGCCATTTAGCCTAGGCTACATGCTGCTGTTGAACGTTGAAGGTTTATTTTTCTTATATATATTTCCATATTAACCTGGTGTGACAGAAGTATGGGGGAGTTGCTCATTCCATCCCCTGGTAAAAAGTTCTGATCTTTTGGCTTCAAAAAATGGGAGTAACATTCCTACAACTATGCAGTCACCAAATAATTATTTCGGGTCTGTAATTCAAGAAGTATTAAAAACTGAGTAGAAGTAAAACCTGTGGGAATCTGGCATATTTTAAAGTGTATGGGCTTTTGTCAAGTTAAATACCGTATTTTTTCGCTCCATAAGATGCACTTTTCCCTCCCAGAACTGGGAGGGGAAGTCTATGCCTTTTATGAATGTAATAATATATAATTAGGCAAGGTACCAGGTCTCTTATCCGCCCCAAGCTTTTGGCAATCCGCACGGCTCTTGCAGAGTGCATCGCCCTCACCTCTCCATCCAGTGCACTCTTCCATTTTGATTTCTATCATCGTCGTCACTGGCACCTTCTCACTGTGACCTCGGCACATGGGTGCTGCCGTGTTATTGTGTGAGGAGAGGCCAGCGATGAAGATGGGACACAAGACAGGAAGGTCTTAGAGAGCTCCAGCTGGAGAGATGAGGGCGATTGCTCTGCAGGGGTCATGGAGATTGGTATTAGCTTGGGGTTGACACAAGATAGGAAGGAGTCCCAGCTGGAGAGGTGAGGGTGAGAAAACTTGCTACCTATACTCAGCAGTAACCAATAATATTGGGGTTTGTGGGGGGAGGGGAAGACCTGGCACCAGCTGGCGGAGGGAGGATAGACACTCTACATGATGCCTCTGTGCCATGAGACGCACCAGTTTTAGAATATTTTTTTCCTGGTTTTTGTCCTCTAAATCTACATGCGTCTTATGGTGTGAAAAATACAGTAGTTCACATTTGAGGAATAAACAATGCCCAGGTACCTTACTTTTTCAGATTACAATATGCTAGTCTAATGGCCTGTGTATCTGGTTCTAAACCCCTTTCAGATCTGCTCACTGAGAGTGTTCCTGTTGCCTTCTCTCAGCTTTGTGAGCGGTCTCCTTTTAACACCACCATTCTGGGAGGTTAAGCTAGTTCAACCTCTATCCAAGAGGCCTACGTGAACAAAACCACATTCCATCCAGGTGAATCTATAGAACGGAGAGGGAGTTGTGATCATCTCTCTCTTCAGAGGTACAAGCTGCATTTTGGTGTCAGACAGCTTAACATAGATGTCAGAAGCACTTTTCAGATCGTGACCTCGGCATGTAATTAAAACAATTGCATGTGATATCTTGTTATTGGATGTCTGCCTATTCATATTGAAAGTTGTACAGTCTCATGTCTGTGACTGGAGATTCTCTTTAAAGTGACACTGACCTCCACACCGCTCTCACTTCCTTTCCCTCATGAGCTGCAGAACTCTCAAGGTGAAACAATAACTAGACAAGCTGCTGCTGTGGAATTAGTAGGTTATCACAATACAAGGAAGAGCAGCTCTATATGGGACTTTAAGGAATGGTGATGGACTTTGACAGATTCCTTTTAAGTACCAGTTCCAGGCACAGATGGTTTCCTGTTTAGCACTTTGTCTTCCTGTGTAGGAGTTCAGTACCACCGCTTGCTTCTTTCTTGCATTCGCTCCTTGGTTAGCCAAGTCTCCTGTAGGGTTTAAGTCCTATTTTTAAAAATCTGTTGGTAAATTTTTGATAGCATGAAAAAGGTTATCACCATTTTTTCTTGTGATCCATATTGGGGGAAATAGGTTCTGTTTAGCTATACCTGGAACTTTCTGCCTTTTTAATATGAGCCCATTTGGAGCAAGAAATAAAGGGTAGAAGTGAAAACTTTGGAGATTGTAAGGGGCGATTCACCAGCCGATGCTAAACCCCTTACTGCCACAGAGCAGACAAGCGTTTGGCGTCAGTTCTCTGAGTTTTGCCATTGCGTTTTGAGCCCCTAGGTCACAGGCGTCAAACACGAGGCCCTCCTTGCCATTTTATGTGGCTGTCCAGAGCTGTGAAAGTGTGCTTGATTGTAAGCAGTAAAAGAATGAAAGGAGGCTGCCTTCCCATACAAAGGAGCACACTGGTGACTGTGTTTCTGGTTGAAACGCTGTCCGTTTGAGATTGGGTGCAGCAACAACCCACGGGACCCCTCCTGGGATCCTCACACCCATATTCCCCCCTAACACCACCTTCCCAGATAAAGTAGTGCAGCGGAGTGGTGTAATACTTACCTGCTCCAGCACTGTAACATGTCTCAGGAGTCAGAAGTAAAGCGGGATGGGAAAGTTTGGACAACTTTGTTAATCGTTATGATTTTCTTGTATAAATTGTTGGTTGTTACGATAAAAAATGTCAGTTAAATATGTCATATAGGAGACACACACAGTGATATTTAAGAAGTGAAATGAAGTTTATTGGATTTACAGAAAGTGTGCAATAATTGTTTAACCCTCCTGGCAGTAACCCCGAACTTAGTTCGGGGTAAGCTGCGCAGAAGGATTTCTCTGGCCCTGCTGTGCCGATTTGCATACATTTTTTTTTTTTTTTTTTTTTGGCCACACGCAACTAGCACTTTGCTAGCTGCGTGTGCACTGCGATCGCCGCCGCTCGGCCACCCCTTATGTCCAATTAACCCAATTTTAGTTTCATCAGTCCACAGCACCTTATTCCAAAATGAAGCTGGCTTGTCCAAATGTTCTTTAGCATAGCTCAATTAGCTCTGTTTGGGTTGAGGGCGGAGAAAAGGCTTCCTCTGCCTCACTCTTGCATACAGCATCTCCTTGTGTAAAGTGCGACGAATGGTTGAATGATGCACAGTGACTCCATCTGCAGCAAGGTGATGTTGTAGGTCTTTGGTGCTGGTCTGTGGATTGACTCTGGCTGTTCTCACCATTCGTCGCTTCTGTCTATGCGAGATTTTTCTTGGTCTGCCACTTCAAGCCCTAACTTGAACTGAGCCTGTGGTCTTCCATTTCCTCAATATGTTCCTAACTGTGCAAACATACAGCTGAAATCTCTGAGGAAGCTTTCTGTATCCATCCCCTTAACCATGATGGTGAACAATCTTTATCTTCAGGTCACTTGAGAGTTGTTTTGAGACCCCCATGTTGCTAAACTTCAGAGAAAATGAAACAAGGAGGGAAACGTATAATTGACCTCCTTAAATACTCTTTCTCATAATTGGATACACCTGTGTATGTAGGTCAGGGATCACTGAGCTTACCAAGCCAATTTGAGTCCCAATAATTAGTTCTAAAGGTTTTGGAATCAATAAAATGACAACAGTGTCCAAATTTATGCACCTGCCTAATTTTATTTAAAGAGAGTCTGAAGCGAGAATAAATCTCGCTTCAGACCTCATAGATAGCAGGGGCATGTGTGCCCCTGCTAAACCGCCGCTATCCCACGGCTAAACGGGGGTCCCTTCACCCCCAAATCCCCCTCTGTGCAGCGGGGGAGCGCTTCCTGGTTGGGGCAGGGCTAACCGCCGCAGCCCTGCCCCACGTGTGTCTGTCAGCGCGTATCTCCGCCTCTCCCCCGCCCCTCAGTCTTCCTTCACTGAGAGGGGCAGGGAGAGGCGGCAATGCGCCGCTGATAGACGCGACTGGAGGCAGGGCTGCAGCCGTTAGCCCTGCCTCCAGGAGCGACCAAGTCTGCGACCAAGTGTTGCAGTGGGGGGTTTGGGGGTGAAGGGACCCCCGTTTAGCGGCGCGATACCGGCGGTTTAGCAGGGGCACACATGCCCCTGCTAACTATGAGCTCTGAAGCGAGATTTATTCTCGCTTCAGAGTCTCTTTAAACAATTATTGCGCACTTTCTGTAAATCCAATAAACTTCATTTCACTTCTCAAATATCACTGTGTGTGTCTCCTACTAACTGACATTTTCTATCGCAAAAACAATTAACGATTTATACAGGAAAATCATGACGATTAACAAGGTTGCCCAAACTATCGCATCTCACTGAATACATTATGTATAAATATCCCATGTTTGAATGCAGATTGGATGCAGCTTGGAACTTGGCAAACAAACATTGTGGCACATAAATATGGCTGATTTCTAAGCTGCCTCCTCACACGTGTTCTAGCATCTCACTGATCATTACTATACACCACTACTAATAAAGGAAAAGGCATCACCAGCACATATAGAAAGAAAAAGCCTATGCACTAAAAACACATCAGCACACACCTACCACTAATGATAAGGAGTAGACACCAGTGCCCATATGCAATCAACTTTTTCTCCTGACTTTTGTACAGTAAATAGCATCAATTTGAATATTTGTGTCAAAATCTGCTTCCAGCCTCAAATGGTCGGCTAAAGACCCCACCCAACCTAAAAGCTGAAGCTCTTCCTTAACCTGCCCAGACTGTTTGATGTAGACCTTCCTCAACTCCTACACCATACTGTGGAATCCACTCTTAAAGGGCCCTTACATCTAGCATTGTAGGGGCAGATCGACCGTGACAGAACTCTTTTGGCGATTAACGCAAATCGGCAAACGTGTAGCCTGCACCATTTTCAGGCGATTTCCCGGCGATCGCGTTTCAGTGCTATAGAAGTGCTAAATGCGATCACGGAAAAATTGCTGCAGTGTCCAGTGATTGTTCCGCGTTAATAGCGGAAAAATCACTCCCGCAAGTTTGCGCTTTTAAGTGTGAATGGGACCTCACAGTTTGTTTTTTGTGCTTTTTACCTGTGTTGGCAAATTTGGATATAATGCCTGGTGTGTTTGTAACACAATTTAATCTAATTGTGAAGTATTCTTTCCATGAATTCTTGCAACATATGAATGTAATAGTTGTATATGTTACGGCCAGAACCCGAAGTTTGACCACTTCGGGTTCTGGCTGGCCAATGCGCGAAGTGGCCGCTGCGCTGCGGCCAATGTTAGAAATGGATTGATTCCTCTGAGGTTAATGTATCTTCTGCGCCGCAGCGCAGCGGCCAAACGTATAACAACTTCGTTAATTTATTGCAATTCAGAGGAATCAATCAATTTCTAACATTGGCCGCAGCGCAGCGGCCACTTCGCGCATTGGCCGGCCAGAACCTGAAGTGGCCGGCCAGAACTAGAAGTGGCCAAACTTCGGGTTCTGGCCGTAACATATACAAGAAGTCCCACATAAACAGGGGCACACTGGAGGCTGGAAACTCATTAGTAGAGTTACAGATAAAATGATCATTTTAAAATAAAAGGTTACACTTGTGACCTTTCTGGTTTACAGGGGGATGTAATAATTGTAGTGTTGGGAGAATCACTGATATTGATGTGAAAGGACTGGCTGCAGTGTAAGCAGATTACAGGGACACCACTGCACAGCTAAATCCCAGCTGGCAGATCCACTAATGAAATGCTATGGCCATGGTAGAATAAATCTGCTGCTGGTTGCTGTTACAAAACTTCCACGCTGCTGCTTATTAGGACACAGGAATGGGTTGCTTCATTTTTAACCCGTTAGCAGCTTTATACAAAATGTTTTGTGTGAAAGCTGCTGGTGCAATGTGAGCTGCTGGTGCAGTGTGAGCATCTGTCTGCATATCTTGATAGGCTGCCTAGTGCAGCTAAATGAGTGCGTGGCAGGAAGTAGTTATATTTACTGTACATACAGTACGCAAGTATAAGCCAAGTTTTTGGGACGAAAAAAGTGGTCTGAAAGTGGCGGTCTCGGCTTATACTCGAGTCACCTTTGTTGTTGACCCCTCCCCCTCTACTACCAGCTGTCTCCCCCTGGCATGTACAGAGCGCACTCTGCTCTGTACTGTAGCTGTATGAAAGGAATGGCCATGTGCTGCCCCCCATCAGACCGGAGCAGGATGTGACACATACCCTCTCCCCCCCCCCCCCCCCCCCGAGTGTCCCCCGGCATAAGCACAGCGCTTTGTGGCTTCTTTACTCACCAGTCTCGGCCGCAATGTTTCCCTTCTAGCTTGTAAGTTGCAGTCTCTCGTCACTATGATCCCCGCAGATGCACAAGAGATCAAAGGCGCCACTAGAGGTTGTCATAGCAATGAGAGACTGCCACGTCGGGGTTAGCTAAATAATCGAACCACAAAGCGCTGGGTTGCAGCATGAAGAACCTGCTACTTATCATGTGACTCCAGTGTAAGCCAAACCAATCAAAGTTAGCAGCTACTGACTTCGATCGGCTCATTTTGAAGCTGCATCCTGTTTGACACAAATTTGCAGCAACTCGGAAAACCATCATCTTGTTGATCATCTCTTTATTGTACAGCGCAATATAAATCCAATAAATAATAATAATAATAATCTCTAAACTAAAGTATCCTAACTAAGGTCCCTGACTCACCAAAGAGCATTTTGTGGGTCATTTTCGTTTTTTTTTAAATCTACGTGCATTAAAATGTTGGCAATTTGTTTGCAAAATTGGGATTGTGGGAATTTGGTATTTTACCACAATTTTAATGCAAGTCAATGAAAGTGTTTTTAAAAAACAAAAACGACCCGCAAAAAGCTCTGCGCTGTGTCAGGGACCTTATGTGCAGAAGTTTGGAAAGGCCTGTCTGCTTGTGACCAATTCATTTCATAGAGAAGACTTGTCTCTCTATCCTAAGAATATTCAGGTTCAGCAGTATTAAAAAACAGTGGAAATGTCATAATCTTGGAGAAAGGATTCTCTGATCAGAAATGAGTATGTGGACATGATCTTGTTCTCTGTGTCTCCCGTGAGGTATACCAATATGGAATCTCACATATCCCGGTACTTGGCTCTCCCTCTCCCTTCTTTTTATAGCACCATTTCCTGACTGATATCCTTATCCTGTATGCTACAAGGATATATTTGCTTATTGTAACTGAGACCCAGGCTTTTCCTATGGGAGTACGTGCCAACCCTACTGAGCTGTATCTTCTGAACTGCAAATAAAACCAGGACACAGATGTTGATGTCTTAACCTGTCTCTGTCTACTGTTGCAAATCATTAATAGTAATCATCTGGACGGAGTAGAGTATCGTGCCTGTCTTGATAAGGCAGTATTGTGTAGCGGTAAAGCATTTTCTTCTGCCATGTGATCTTTTTAAACATGGCTACTGTCTGTTGTCTGTGGCATCGAGTGACGTTAGTGGGTTAGGGAAATGTATTTGTTTTGATAATCTCATTCAACTCTTAAAGCAAAATAATACATGCCTCCATAATTAAAACCCACGTATTGTATTTGCCCATTTGTCCCGGTTATTTCACCATTTAAATTATGTCCCTATCACAATGTATGGCGACAATATTTTATTTGGAAATAAAAGAGCATTTTTTCCGTTTTGCATCCATCACTATTTACAAGCTTATAAAACAAAAAAATAGAAATATTTCATCTTTACATAGATATTTAAAAAGTTTAGACCTTTAGGTAAATATTTGTGGTTTTTTTTTTTATTATTGTAATGTGTTTTTTTTTTTTATTAAACATTTTATGTGGGTATTTTTGGGAGGGTAGGATGTGAATAGTATTTGTTTTGGGTAAATATATGTGTATTTTTATTTTTTTTACATTTAGATGTAGTTTTACTTGAGTTTGTTTACATGACCTCACTCTAAGCGTAACATGTACACTTAGAGGGACATAGGAGTCAGAAAAAAAAACGAAGCTTCCGAAAGAAGCTGTCGCCTTTTTCTGCGGGGGAGAGGAATCAGTGATCGGGCACCATAGCCCGATTAATTGATTCCTGGGCTAATGATCCTTGTGCGATCGCGCGTACGATCGGCCGCGGGAGCGCACATGGCCTCCTTGACGTATTTCTACATCAAGGAGGATTAAGTGGTTAAGGGACCAAAAGTAATTGGACAGAATAATCATAAATCAAACTTTCACATTCTAATACTTGGTTGCAAATCCTTTGCAGTCAGTTACAACCTGAAGTCAGTTACAACCTGAAGTCTGGAATGCATAGATATCACCAGACGCTGGGTTTCATCCCTGGTGATGCTCTGCCAGATCTCTACTGCAATTGTCTTCAGTTCCTGCTTGTTCTTGAAGCATATTCCCTTCAGTTTTGTCTTCAGCAAGTGAAATGCATGCTCAATCAGATTCAGTCCAGGTAATTGACTTGGCCATCGCATAACATTCCACTTCTTCCCTTCAAACACTCTTTGTTTGCTTTTGAAGTATGCTTTGGGTCAATGTCCATTTGCACTGTGAAACACCGTCCAAGAAGTTCTGAAGCATTGGCTGAATATGAGCAGATAATATTGCCCGAAACACTTCTCATCCTGCTGTTTTTGTCAAAGTCAATCAAGAGCAGACTTCACCAGAGTGAATACAGAGGGTTCACCACAAGATGTAAACCATCAGTGAGCCTCAAAAACAGGAAGGCCAGATTAGCGCTTGCCAAACGACATCTAAAAAGCCTTCACAGTTCTGGAGCAACATCCTATGGACAGATGAGACCAAGATCAACTTGTACCAGGGTGATAAGCAGGGCTGTGGAGTCTGAGTTGGAGTCGGAGTCGTTGACTTCATAAACCGAGGAGTCGGAGTAGGGAGTCGGATGATTTTTGTACAAAATCCACAGCCCTGTTAAATATTAGACTAAGGAGTCGGAGCCATTTTGGGTATCCAGAGTCAGAGTTGGAGTCGCGGTTTCATAAACTGAGGAGTCGGAGTTGGAAGATTTTTGTCCCAACTCCACAGCCCTGGTGAAGAGAAGAGTATGGAGAAGGAAAGGAACTGCTCATGATCCTAAGCATACCACATCATCAGTAAAGCATGGTGGTGGTAGTGTCATGGCGTAGACATGTATAACTGCCAATGGAACTAGTTCTCTTGTATTTACTAATAATGTCACTGCTGACAAAAGCAGCAGGGCGAATTTAGAAGTGTTTCGGGCAATATTATCTGCTCATATTCAGCCATGCGTTCCAAACTTCAGGCTGTAATTGACTGCAAAGGATTTGCAACCAAGTATTAAAAAAAATATATCCTAAAAAATCAGCACAAGCCAGATAGCAGACAAACTTCACTGTGGGATGTACAACCAGCTTCAGCAAGCAGAATTCTGCAGCCCCCAGTGCTCAAATAGTCAAGGTGACTATCAAAAAAGTGCTAAGCATACAAATGGTAAAAACCTGAGATTCCCACTCTCTAGTCAGTTCTGACCAGTTTCACCTTTTGACATCCTCAGGGATCGCTGGGGATGGAAAAAGCCGAAACCAGTTGGGACTGACTAGAGCAGGGGTAGGGAACCTTGGCTCTCCAGCTGTGATAAAACTACAAATCCCAGCATGCATTTGCCTTTATTAATCAGGACTGTGGCTGTCAGACTCCTGCAATGCATTGTGGGACTTGTAGTTCCTTAACAGCTGGAGAGCCAAGGTTCCCTACCCCTGGACTAGAGTGTGGGCATTAACCCCAAATATGACTGTTTTTCAGTGGCATAAAGAGATGATATGCATATTCAGTAGTGATGTATCATGGGAGATCGTTGTTGCACACTTAAAGCTGAATTATTGCAAATACCTTCTGTTTATATATTATTTTGTTACCTGTACTTTTTGTGCAGTGCACATTAGATTCCATTCTTCTGACCTTCCAGTTTGGGAGGTTCATTTTACAGGCTTTTGGTTCTTATATCTGTGTTTGTGCTTTGGAACATCGAGGTTAACTCTAGCTTTAATGTGTAGCACTCTGATGCTGCTAAGCATGTTCTGTAAAGTGCCCATATAGTGATGTTCAAGAGTTAATTACAATGAGACAAACTGGGGTGTTTTAAGGCCTATGGCATTAGTACAGAAAGGATCAAGGCAAATATAGCGACTCCCACTCTTGGAGATGCATAAAAATTCTCCATTCATTTCCCCCTAGCAGAAATACATTGGATCAGACATGCCTTGCAAGTCAATAGGCTGTTTGGCAGAACTTGTTGCTTTTTGTGTGCAGTGCATGCACTTTTATGTCAAAAAAGCATTGTACTGCCACGAAAGAATGCACACGTTTTGAGTTGTGGTATGTGGCAGAACTGGAAAAGGAAACGTGAATGCTATTGTGGGGTAATCCAGTGTGAATGCAGCCTTACTGTGTACATAGGCCATTGCAGAGAGAGTGCTTCAATGTGTTTATATTATGCAACATCAGAGGCCTCCGTTGTAAAACGGTTATTTGTAAACAATTCTTTACTTACGGTAGTTTTATGGTTCTGTTCATTCTGTGCAGATGGAAGAACTGGTGGATAAGAGGCATCCTAACGCTGGCCATGATTGGGTTTTTCTTCTTCATCATTTACTTGGGACCCATCGTGCTCATGATGATTGTAAGTACAATTTGCGCGTGTTCTTGTCTTTTATCCTTTCCTAGGACAAATACTATATATATGTGTGTGGATGTGCACGCAAAGATGTTGTAAGAGATTTGTACGTAAATAGATTAGACTTTGATTTTTCAAACTAGCTTTTTTCTTTAATCAGCATGACATATTTCCAGTTAATCCACCAATCATTTGACCTGTGTAAATGAAAGTTTGATGCTATTTTGGTATCTTAACAGCAACTCTGAGGGTAGGAACACACTAGGCAGAATCGCATATGCATTTTTCACTACGTGGTATGGAGAATGCATATGGGATTCTGCCTAGTGTGTTCCTACCCTCAGAGTTGCTGTTAAGAATTCCAAGGTCGATGGGACTCTAGCCCCACTTACCTTTCCACAAAGGAAAAATTGATACCAGCATGGGCAGAAGGATGAGGACAAAAGTTAAGGATACCTTACAAATGTATACCACCTAAACTTCAAGGTCAATGGCCCTCAGTGTCTGATCGTACTGTCCATCACTTTTTAAGAAACCGTGGATGGAGTTCTATCCCACGGGACTCCACTGTTGGAAGAAATACCTAAAAATGGCAGATTGGCATTTGATGAACTATTACAATCTAGTGTGTTTCTGGGAGAAGATCCTTAGGACGTATGAAACAAAACCTGAGCTTTTGACAAGTCGTATCACCTCCCTGTGCACACACATGCAAATTACATTTTCATGCCTACTTTAAAACATAGGCTAAGTTAAGCTTTGGGGCTACTTTGCTGTGACTGACATGGGGGGGGGGGGGGGGGGGGGGTGTATGTTGAGGCTTTGTAGGGAACTGCAATCTCAGTCAAGACACTCTGGAGCAAAATACCCAGAATAAGAAAGCTGTCTCAGGTCACGATTACTCCAACAGCATACTGAACCAAAACACACCGTTAAAAGCACCCAAGTGTGGCCTAGGACAAAACATCGGCTATTCTGAAGAGGCCTTCTACGAACATTGATTTGAATGCTATTGAATGTCTATGGAAAGAACTAAACATGCAGTCTGGAGAAGGTGCCCTTCATACCTAACATAGAGCAGTTTACTCCGGAGTCGCTACAGAAAATGCTTGTTTGCAATGATTGCCTCTACAGATTGTACAAAGTATTAGGTTGCGTGTCCCATCTTTTTTTCATCTGTCAGTTGTGTTATTTGTTATTGATTCTCTCCACAGGTGATGTGTGTACAGATAAAGTGTTTCCAGGAGATCATCATGATTGGATACAACGTTTACCACTCTTATGAGCTTCCTTGGTTCCGGACGCTTAGCTGGTAGGTAGAATGAGCAGTTCAGGTAAAGCTGCCACTGAGACAAATGAGTTCAGCTGTGGTCTTGTATACTAAAGTGAATACTGGCTGCAGAGTTTGTTGTTCTGGCTGGGATTTCCAGAGTGTCACCAGCTACTGAGTTCCGCTTGTGGGAACAAATGGATACTGCCTTTGCATGAAAATCAATGTGCCAGTGTTCAGTGTTTACTAAAAGGCCTTTGTGAGGAGAGTAAGAAGTTGGCTGGTGATAAGGTTTTTCATTCTGTTTTGTTCGTTTGACATGGTAACCTGACTGAATAAAGGCGGCCATATGTCTAGTGTGTTGCAGCCGATTGGCCATTTGATTCTATAAGGACCCTTTTCCATTGGTGAAGTGATGCGAATGTGGCTACCTCGCTGCATCGCATCACTTCCGCTTGCATTCGCGTCACTTCCACATCTCCCGATGCAGAAGTGAATGGAGGAGACAGTGTGCGGATGTGCGCAGCATCAGCAGCATGCTGCAGATTCTCGGATCGCTCTGCACCACTTCGCATAACCAGCACACAGTGGAAACTGTTCCATTGCTGTGCATTGGTTACTTTTCGGCCGTGGTGGGATGCGGCTATGTAGCAGCTTCGCACCACATGTAGTGGAAACAGGCTATTTTCGAATTGGATGAAAATCGGTGCCACAACAAAACCTGCACGACTGACAACTCGACCAATTTTAGTCCAAAATCAGTTGAATGCATTGATCGAGCAAGTTGGAAAACCTTGGGCCAACGTGCTTGATCAGGTGCGTAGCGGTAGGGGCGTGTGATATCGGAAGGAGTGACGGACACAACAAAACACCCAGCCGCTGACCTTCCCCCCCCCCCCCCCCCATATGTTTATGGGCCCGTGCATTCAGGAGTTGGCCTGTGGTGTATGGGCAGCCAACAGATCCCTGATCAGAGAGAGATCCGTCTTGATCCATCTTATCCATACATCTCTAGATATATGAGCACTTTAACTGTGTGATCTGTTTTGCCTTTCTGAGTAATTTAAATGAACAACCTATTTTTGAAATGCGGCTTGCTGTTTCTGATCTTGCTGTTGATTATGTGACTTTCTGTTTGTGCTAAGTAAGTGCTATGAACCTCATGAATTTCTGCAGGTACTTCTTGCTGTGTGTCAATTATTTCTTCTATGGAGAGACAGTCACCGACTATTTCTTCACTCTAGTACAGAGGGAGGAGCCACTGAGAATCCTCAGCAAATACCATCGCTTCATTTCCTTTGCCCTGTACCTGATGGGTGAGTTATGGTTTCCCTCCTCACAGTGATGTAATGCTGAATGCTGCAATGGAGAGTGATTGGAGGTGTACCTGGGGCGAGTGCCATACTAAATATCTGAACCAAGCAGAATACTGAAGTATTTTTACCGGTTGCTTCCTGCCTAGTGTTTGTGCTGATTTACTGCTGTTAGTGACAATACCCAGTGCTTGTGAGGTGGTAAGCAAGCATGGCCTGTAGCCTCCATGCCAAATAGGAACACAGTGACCAACCACTGGGTCACTTTAAAGGGAAAAAAGATTGACAGTGGAGCGCTGGTAATAAACGTGCTGAAATAGCAGATTTATTTGTATAACCCTTAGACTGCTGTGGACATCTATAAGTGTACTGTGTATTCACATCCATAGGCGTGTAAAGACATTTTAGTACAGAACTTCCACCTGACGCAGATGTCTATAGGCATTTCTGTGCCCTCATGATCCTGTGCCACGGACGTCTGAAAGGGCTAACCTTTTGCTTTTCTTGAAATATGGAAATAATTCTAAGATGATGCAAAATTATGCAAACGTTATTGCAAATCTATGCAGCTTGAATATAGACTGGTGAAATGCTTTCACTGCAAGATTTGATTCGTTCATTTTACAATAGATTTTGGGTACCTGGAGTCTGAGTCGGTGGTTTCATAAACTGAGGAGTCTGACGATTTTTGTACCAAATCCACAACCCTGGTAAGGATAAGACTAAGGAGTCAGAGTCGAGGAGTCAAAGCCATTTTGGGTACCTGGAGTTGGAGTCAGTGGTTTCATAAACTGAAGAGTCAACATTGGAGTCGGGTGATTTTTGTACTGGTTCCACAGCCCTGGCCTCTTACAGCTATATTGACAGCTATGTAGACATTTTAGTACAAAACTTCCACCTAACGTGGATGTGTATAGGCATTTTTGTGTCCCCATATTCCTGTGCCACGGATGTTTGAAAGTGCCAACTTTCTACTTTGCTTGAAATATGCAATATGCAAATAATTCTAAGGAAATGCAAAATTATGCAAATGTCACTGCAAATCTATGAATATGGACCAGCGAAATGCTTTCACTGCAAGATTTGATTAGTCAATTTTACAATAGATTTTTCTCAGAATAATTACCATACATTCTCAATGATCTCAAATTTAATTGCACCCTCAATGACAATCTCTGACTAATGTGGACTGTGGTACATGTAGATTTGGGCAAGACATTTGATTCAAACATAGTTTTTTTTCTTAAATAGCTGGAAGTCTAAAGGTTTAAAGGGAAGGTCCAGGCTAAAAAAAACAAAAACAAAATCCACTTACCTGGGGCTTCCTCCAGCCCCTGGCAGCCATCCTGTGCCCTCGCCACAGCTCCGGTGGCTCCCGGTGGCTCCCTTGCCAGGTCGGCTTCCTGGTCAGTTTCTTGTGCGTTCCACCGTGCGGGTAACGTGGTTTGGCCGACGTCCTCAGCATTTTACAGCGCAGAACAATCCTGATGACGTCGGCCAAACCACGTGACCCGCGCGGTGGAACGCACAAGAAGCCGACCTGACGAGGTTGGCTTCTGCAGCGCAGGACAACGGGACCCATCAGAGCTGTGGCGAAGGCACAGGACTGCTGCCAGGGGCTGGAGGGAGCCCCAGGTAAGTGGATTTTGGGGGTTTTGAGCCTGGATGTACCCTTTAAGAATTGCCAATTCTTGCATTTTCCAGGATGTAGCAGATTCCTTGATTGGCATAGTCAGCGTGGTGATCATCTTCGTATAACCCTTTCTTGGTCCTCCACTCTATTGGTTGATATTTTAATTTAAGAATGGTAGAACTGTGATCATGGCACCAGCTCAGTGTGGCTCTTTATTACAACTAAAACGTGTTGCAGTAGATTAGGGACCACTCAAGCTCCGCAACACCTGGATGAACTGAAAGAGAAGGAACAAGCTGCTTGTGTTGCCTAGATTCCTGTCCTGTGGCCAAGGGACACTAGTTTCTCCAGATTTATCACCCGCTCCACCTTGTGTCTGTCACATTCATGAAATATGCACAGCAGATGCCATCAGTGCAGCTGAACTGGGATAACCAGGGGCGGCATCAGTGGAAATGACAGGAAATTCATGCCAGTAGCGATTTTTATTCACAGATTCTTTAGTTTTTACAAACTGATCATATCCGAGAGGGTTAAAGCTGAACTGCAGGCAAATATCTTTTATATAACCTTATATAGGTCATTTGCATTATAAAAAGAATTCTTATCCTCGGGATCATTGCAGTTCTCCTCCATAGCTGAATTAGAAGTACGGTAAGCAGATCTCTTGAAGGTCCATTACAGATGTACAGACTGGTCTACAAAATGTGCCTTTTCTACTGTTTGTGATGTGTAGGATAACCCTATTCTGTCATTGTATGTCATGAGTGGTGACGGCATTTCTTTTCCTGTAGGGTTTTGCATGTTTGTCCTGAGTCTGGTTAAGAAGCATTACCGTCTTCAGTTTTACATGGTAAGTACCTTTAAAGTGTCAGTTCAGGCACGGTTCTTTCATTCGCATTTAAAGAGAACCAGAGGTGAAGCTGCCATATTTATTTGCTTTTAAGCAATGGCAGTTGCCTGGCTGTATCTAATACTTTCAGCCATAGACCTGCAGCAGATCAGGTGTTTCTGACATTGTCAGGTATGACAAGATTAGCTGCATGCTTGTTTCTGGTGTTATTTAGACACTACTGCAGCCAAGTAGATCAGCAGGGCTGCCAGGCAACTAGTATTGTTTAAAAGGAAATAAATATGAAAGCCTCCATATCACTCTCACCCCAGGGTCACTTTAAAGCGGAACTTAAAATTGGTATAAAACAAAGTGTTTGACTTACCTGGGGCTTCTGCAGCCTTCCTGTCCCACGCTGGTCCTCCATGAACCTCCGTTCTACCGCCGCCAGCTACTTTCGTTACCAAAGTTGACGGCAACTGCGCCTGCACACCTCGAGCCACGTGTCACTTTTTCCACGTTCCAGCTGGCAATACTTGCCTGCGCTAATAGCACAGGACGCTATTGCCAGCTGGGGCGGGGAAAAAGACACGTGTTGTTCGGGGCGTGCAGGCGCAGTTGCTGTGGGAGAACAGAGGATCGTGGAGGACCGGCGTGGGACAGGGCAGCTGCACGGGGCTGGCAGAAGCCCCAGGTAAGTGAAACACTTTGTTTTATACCAATTTTCAGTTCTGCTGAATTATGGTGAAAAAGTTTTGTAGGAAAAAGTTGGCTGGTGTTTAAAAGCATTTAAGATCCAGTTATAATGATTAGCACAAAATGTGTTGTCCTTGGGAGCAATAGTAGATATTTCTGATGTTTGTTACAAACGTGGAAATAGCACCACAATTTTCACTTTTTCTTTTATATCTGCCAGTTAAGTGTCTAAAATGCATAATATTTTTTTCATTCATAGTTTGGCTGGACGCATGTCACTTTGCTGATCGTTGTCACCCAGTCTCATCTAATCATCCACAACCTGTTTGAAGGCATGATCTGGTGAGTTTCTATCATCCTTCTCTTCACTTACATAGTGGTGCCTCTTAAAGTGTTTCTAAGACTGGGAGATATAAAAGTGTTATACATACCTGGGGCTTCCTCCAGCTTGATTGCTCCCACGCCTTCGTCCTCCGCAGCCTTCAGCCTCCGAAACTGGCCCTGGGAAGTCGTCCAGTTAGGGCCAGTCAGCACAGGTGGCCGGGAGTGTTCTATGTTCTGTGCCTAGCTACTGCTTCTCATTTATTACCGTACTACTGCTCAGGCGCAGAATGCTGCCGGCTACGGGAGTGCGATGAGGGAGCAAGCACAGCACGTCTGCGCAGTATGTGCCGGACTGGAGGACTTTCTTGGGCAATTTGCGGAGGAGGGAGGCGTTGGAGCGATCAGGCCAGAGGGGGCTGGAGGAAACCACATGTATGTATAAAACTTTTATATCCCCCCCCCCCCCCCCCGTCTCAGGTACACTTAGTAACTAACACACTCTAGGGCTTCCTTGCCTGAAACAATTGCTCTTGACTGCTTGTTTGCTATTGAAATAGTGTTGAAGTGTGGTGTCCGGGAGTATGCGAGTGTTCCGAATTTGATCATTTCATCACCAACACTATAGAATAACAATCAGACAACAGTGCTTCAAATTGCCTGATTGCTAAGGCTTGGTACAAACATAAATCTCTCAGCTTTACATCAGTTTTCTATCAGTTTTACTTGACTGGACGGGAAATGTACACCGGTTGTGTGTGAACTCACCCATAAAAAACGGATACAGAACTGACAGGACTGGACTGCGTCAGAAATGTACACCTTTTATGTGTGAACACAGCCTAAGGGGAGCCCACAACTTTGGGGGACACCTGCGCACACACACTAGATTTTCCGCCACAGTGATCACAAACAACTGTTTGGCCATGGAGAATCTATAGTGTTTACATAGCTTTAGAGCAATTACCGTATACCTTTTGTGCCTCCAGAATTACTTACGTTGGAATTCTGGAGTTCTACAATGCTGTGTGTTTTAGATACACCAAGAGAGCTGAAAATGTGATCCTCAAAGGCTTCTGACTTTTTTCCATGTCACGCTGTTGATCAGCACAATTTGCAAAATCAAAATAGTAAATGATTTGCATTTACAACTTTAAGGTTTGTGTCTGCAGACCAGCTGAGTCATCTGTTCTTGATGGGCTTCTCTAAGAAGAAAAAGCAACGCTTACCAAATCATTTCCCTAAACTCAAAAATGATTTTAACAAGCTGTATTCTATTGATATACCTGGCACTATCTTGTGTTGCTCTTCAGTTGTCATCCTGGAATAGTAGGGCCAGTGCAGTCACACTAAAGACACTATAGGAAGAATCTGTGAAGTTTTACTTCCTGCTTTCTACATCTTGGTAAGCCCCAGAATAAACAACGCAAGGAAAAGTTCTGTGGAATGCTGTAGCATCAGAAACACTTCTTATAGCTATAGGTTGTGGTGTATTAGTATCTAGCTCTGCCCTCCCACTGAGGCTTAGCCTAGGCTGTTTATTATGCGGGATTCTCCCCACCAGAGCGTCCTGGAAGACAGATCTTTTCTACTGGCTTTAGAACTCTCAATAAATGAGATCACCTGACACGACTAAAGATGTCGCCACCAGTGATACAATTCAGAAAGTAAATCATGGAGAAGAAAGATTTTACAATGGGAAAACACTGACTAAATAATTTATAAATTAATGCTGAAAACCATTTTATTCATGATTATTTTTGATTATAGTTCCTCTTTAACCACATCCAGTTCGGGTTTGCCAGAACTGAAAACCGTTACGGTACAAACGGTTTAAATCGGTACACAAATTTCATCCGAATCGGTTTAATTTGCCATATCTGACAGTTGTCACCCTGGGAAGAATTTGTGGAACACACGGCATATGAGAGAGTGCAACGTTTAAAGCGGATCTCAACTCGGCACTTCTCTGCTCTAAAAGACAATCAACACCATAACAACCTTTAAAGAACATTTCTTTGTTGCAGCTTACAGATTCCTGCAAAAAATCTGCAGTGCATCTCCTTCCTGCTTTCTTGGGAGCAGACGTAGTGTTAACATCCTGTGTTTACAATATAGCTGCTCTGCCGAGGCAGCCCACTGACACAGCTGAGAGATCAATTTACAGTTGTGATTAGTCACATTTAGGGGGATGTCTAAACTCTCTAAATACATACTGGGTGCATTTCTCTAGGTTTTCCTTCTGTCCTGTGCAAGAGTTCAGGCATAAGCACTTTCAGTAGTGCAGGGAGGCAGGTAGCGGAGGCTCGGAGGATTTGCTGGCGAGGGGGCTGGAGTTTAGGAGGAAGACTGCTAGGGGGTGAGGTGGGTTTTTGTGTGCATGGAGTGTTTCTGTAGCAGCAGCCTGAGGGGAGAAGGCTGAAGAATGACTGCCGGGGTGGTAGTGGTCATGCATTATCCTTTGGACCTCAGTCTACAAGAGACGTATGTAGGATTTCTAACGTAGGCAGAGGGGTGACCTGATGTGCCTCTCTCTCCGAAGGGTTGATAGCTCTTAGAAGTTTGTGTCAATCGCTTGTGGTTGCGCTTGCTTACCAGACGATGATAGAGGAGCAGAGGAGAGGATAAATTCAATCTCATCTTGGCTGGTGCTGCTGTACCTTTTCATGTAAATTTGCAGCCAGCCTGGAATCTATACTCCCAGCCCTGTCTCGGACGGGTGACCTCCCAGGGTGCCGTGGGGGAGGGGGCGCAGTAAAGGAGGTGGGAGCAGCGGCAGCACATTTGACTCAGCTGCAAGGAAAGGGAACCGACTCCTCCCTCTTCTCGGGTTTCCCTCTTTGCTTCCCCCTTTATTGAAAACAATTGCGGCGGGAGGGGGGGGGGCGTTACCAATTACTCAACTGCGGCTGAGTCCCATGTGCTGCCTCTGCTCTCCCCCTCCTGCTCTGTACAGCCAGGGGGGGGGGGGGGGGTGGAGGAGCAGGATTGACACCACCTATGGCAGCCTAACCTATACTGGAGGCCCCTATGGCTGGCTAACCTATGCTGAAGGCAACTATGGCTGGCTAACCTATACTGGTGCTATCTATGGCTGTCTAACCTATGCTGGAGGCACCTATGGCTCTGCCTAACATATACTGGAGGCGCCTATGGCTGGCTAAGCTATACTGGGGGCACCTATGGCTGCTTAACCCATACTGGAGGCACCTATGGCTGCCTAATCTATACTTGGGGGCACCTATGGCTGCCTTACCTATACTGGAAGCACCTATGGCCGCCTTACCTATACTAGGGGAACCTATGGCGGCCTAACCTACACTGGAGCACCTATAACTGGCTACCTATTCTGAGGGGCTAAATATGACAATGCAGATAACATTTTGGAGCCCATGGGGGGGAGGAGGTGTCACAACCCTTTAACACCCTCACCCTGGGAGCAATTTAGCCCAGAAACTGCCCTGTGTACTCCTTGCTGCAGGAGTAAGTAGCTGCATAAAGCAGGACATGTTAACTTCCTGCTAACCATAGTATTAAGTCTTTACCATAGGTCATTTCTACTGACTGCGTTTTATCTGGTGGTTCTATCTGAGGGCGACACTTTGCTCCAGGCTCTCACGTGTGCAGTGCCAGGCTCCTATTATTCTGTCTTTTGCTTTGGTTGCTAATTACAGGGGGATACAAATACTGTAGTTGTGTGGAAGTCTGACACAACCAGAATAGTAGAGGATTACTGGGATTAGCTGCGGATTTAGGTGCGGAGAACGGCTAATGGAGTTCACTGATAATGTATCCAGTCACATCTGATGTCAGCTCCGCAATCTAAGCATTGTCACATTTCTGACCTAGCAGCTGGTTAGATCATTTCTCTTTTCATCTGTAGAAAATCTAATACTGGTTCTCCTTTGTTGCTAAACACCCACCCATTTCCTGCACTGCATCAGTTCAGATTCTGAAAATCTGTATCGCTTATATAAGAGATGACATTTGCCATTCTCATCCCACCGATCTTTCAGATACTTCTACATGTGGCTGTTGTGATGACCTCTGTGCTCTTCCCATAATCAGATGTACCGTATCTATTTTTAAACAAGAAATGTTTGACAAAACATAAGAATGTACAAATAATGGTACAACTGATGCGGAGAGGACATCACAGAAGCATTGACATATATATGTACTGTATTTGCTGACATATAAGACGTCTCTGAATCATATACGGCAAAGGCAGACCTGCCATCATCGGGGATTCCCTGCCTGTGTCCCCGCAGTGCCTGGCGAGCAGCGGCAGCCGGCTTTCCTCATCCACCATGCCTGCAGGGATTGCAAATATCAGTCTTCTCCGTGCGGCTTCATCTAGTGCAGGGCTTCTAATGATGACGTGTCATTTGATGAGGCAATTGTCATTTTTAGATAATGAAGATGGCGGCCTCCATATTCCATTCACTTCAGGTCCCCTGTTAGGGAGACAGAATTATTTGCATCCTATAAAACAGGTTTCTGTCTTTTTAAATGGCTGGATAGTGTAATGGTTAATGGCTTTGCCTCTGACACAGGAGACCTGGGTTCGAATCTCGGCTCTGCCTGTTCAGTAAGCCAGCACCTATTCAGTAGGAGACTTTGGGCCAGTCTTTCTAACACTGCTACTGCCTATAGAGTGCGTCCTAGTGGCTGCAGCTCTGGCGCTTTGAGTCCGCCAGGAGAAAAGCGAGATATAAATGTTATTTGTCCTGTCTTGTCTAAATAAGGCAAGGCTTCCCTCACTCCCACCTGATGAGCTTGCCATTGATTTTACAACCTACTTTGCCTAGTAGCCAGCATGTGTACAGTGCCCTCCGACCCCTTTCTACTTACCCCGCCCACCATGTGACATCACGCCCGATGCTTTACTCTAGCTTCTCCTTCAGATGTACTAATTACTCTACAGTAGCGCCTATTATTATTACTTTTATTAATTGTATTTATAAAGCGCCAACATATTACGCAGCGCTGGACAATAAGTAGGGGCCTACTTTCAGATCACACAGGGATCTTTTTCATAAAGTGGCAATAGAGCAATACAATATAGCTCTCTGCTTACATTTAACATAGCTGCAATGAGCACTGTGGTGTCTCTCCCTGCTGCCGGTTCCCTGTTGGCTCGAATGGGTTGTGTATTGTTGAAAATGTCATTTGACCCAATTGACCTATGAGAGAGTCTGAGAATACCCCACTCTGTCATTGAAAGAAACTGCCTCAAACTGCAGCCAGAACAAGCATGTTTTAGGCTCATGTGTGTAATCTGACTCTTGTTGCCCATGTTTACATGCATGAAGAATAGGTTGTGTTTAGATCATGTATGCAGAATTATTGAAAATTCAGAAAGGTCCATAACCTTAAAAGCACCACTATATGTACCGCATTGTTTGCCCGGCACATACACTAGTCTGAATAAGTTATCAGTTTGTTTCACGTAATATTGCAGATACTTGCCCAAATAAGGAAAACTCCATTATAACTTCCTGACTACCCCTCAATAGGCTGATGCTGCAAAATGTCCAAGGCTACTTTAATTTGTGCAGTTTTCAATTTCCACACTAGATGGTAGTAGTGGCTGGATAGTGTACTGGTTAAGGGCTCTGCCTCTGACACAGGGACCAGGGTTCGAATCTCGGCTCTGCCTGTTCCGTAAGCCAGCACCTATACAGTAGGAGACCTTGGGCAAGTCTCCCTAACACTGCTACTGGCTATAGAGCGCGTCCCAGTGGCTGCAGCTCTGGCGCTTTGAGTCCGCCAGGAGAAAAGCGCGATATAAATGTTCTGTGTTTGTTTGTTTGTTTGTTTTAGTAAAGTAATTTTACAGATTGAAATCTTTCTAAATTGATCATATGTGTCAACAAGGAAAGAAGAGAGAATGCTGTGGCTTCTAGAATAAGGGATTATGAATTTCTTGTATCTACGCTATACACACTCTACCAATTTTAGTAGCTGCTGGAGGTCATTGTACTTGATTTAGTTTTTGTACCATGTCTATAGTATATTTAACATCATCTTATCTCCTCATCCAACAGGTTCATTGTTCCCATTTCCTGTGTGATCTGCAATGACATCATGGCATACATGTTTGGTTTCTTTTTTGGCAGAACGCCTCTTATCAAGGTAAATAAACTCCTGTTGTCTCATAGGTCACTGGCTATAGTCATGTTTTATATTGGTAAAGAACTGGCTGGCAAACTGCTGATGGATCAGCATTTTTTTTGTATTGAATGACCCCTTTAACATTGCAAGTGCAATCTGTTTTATTTGTTTGTGTGTTTGGGCTGTGGAATTGGCATATCACATTTTTGTGCTCTTACCCCTTTTGTTGTAACATCACCTCCTTTTAAATATATGTCGTGGCCAAAGCCAGAAGTGATACACAGGAGATGTGGAGGTTAGTATTAGGCAGAGAACAGGGTAGGTTAGTGTTAGCTACAGGAGAAGGGGAGGTTAGTGTTAGGCAGAAAAGAGACAATTTTAGTGTTAGACAGAGAAGAGGGGATGATTAGTGTTAGGGGGTAGGAGTGGAAAAAAGGTTAATGTTTGGCAGAGAAGAGGGAGGTTAGTGTTAGGTACAGGAGAGAGGAGACGGTTAAGGGAAGGTTAGTGTTCAGCATGGGAGAGAAAAGGTTAGTGTTAGGCACAGGAGAGGGGAGGTTAGTGTTCAGCATGGGAGAGGAAAGGTTAGTGTTAGGCACAGGAGAGGGGAGGTTAGTGTTCAGCATGGGAGAGGAAAGGTTAGTGTTAGGCACAGGAGAGGGTAGGTTAGTGTTCAGCATGGGAGAGGAAAGGTTAGTGTTAGGCACAGGAGAGGGGAGGTTAGTGTTCAGCATGGGAGAGGAAAGGTTAGTGTTAGGCACAGGAGAGGGGAGGTTAGTGTTCAGCATGGGAGAGGAAAGGTTAGTGTTAGGCACAGGAGACGGTAGGTTAGTGTTCAGCATGGGAGAGGAAAGGTTAGTGTTAGGCACAGGAGAGGGGAGGTTAGTGTTTGGGATTGGAGAGGGGGAGGCTAGTGTAAGGTAGAGCAGAGGGGAGGTTAGTGTTATGCAGAGCAGAGGGGAGGTTAGTGTTATGCAGAGCAGAGGGGAGGTTAGTGTTAAGCAGAGAAGAGGGGGAGGTTAGTGTTAGGCACAGGAGAGGGAAAAGATTAATGTTAGGCGGAGAGGGGAGTTAAGGTGGCCACTAATGATCCAATTTCTAGCGAAAAATCGTTTGAGCGATCAGAAATGCTGATCGGAAGTGAAATATTGTAATACATCGTTCACTACACCATCAACGAACCAATCTTTGCTTCCTATCTATCTCAACCAACAGGAAAATCCAAATGTTGGTTCGACGAAAATTCATTCGGACGACATTTTTTTCACTCGTTCATAATCGATTGTGTCCACCAACAGAGATTATTTACAACCAATCCGATCAGAATTTTTGATAGCTCTAACGATTTTTCGCTAGAAATTGGACTGTTAGTGGCCATCTTAAGTCTTAGCTACATGAGAGAGGAGGTTAGTGTTAGACACAAGAGAGGGGAGGTTAGTGTTAGACAGAAAAGAGGAGGAGGTTAGTGTTAGGCAGAGGGAGAGAGAAAAGGGTAATGTTAGGCAGATAGGTTATTGTTAGGCAGTGGAGAGGAAAGATTAGTATTAGTCAGAGGAGAAGGAAGGTTAGTGTTAGGCACAGTAGAGGGGTGGTTAGTGTTAGTCAGAGGTGGGGGAAGATTAGTGTTGGTACAGGAGGGGGGGGGGGGGTTAGTATTAGACAGAGGAGAGGGAAAAGTTAGTGTTAGGCAGAAAAGAGGTGACGTTAGTATTAGACAGAGTAGGGGGGCAGGTTAGTGTTAGGCACAGGCCTTCAGGTCGCATAATTGGAAGAAAATGCATTTTTTTTGGTCACCTCACTGGCCAAGGTATAACATAAACTTGATCTTTGCAACATCCCTTTAACCACTTCCAACATTGGCTGAGAAATCGCACATCAGTTTTTTTTACCACAACATATATATCAATATATGGCACAAATTATAAATATATCAATTACGGTATTCATTTTTTGTACCTCTCACAAGCGTACGAAGTACAGGGCATGTCATAACCACCAACCTAAATTACTAAGATATGTTTTAAATCCCTAACCTGTTAAAACTTGGTTCTGAAGGCTATAGCTATACGTAGTATTTTTATATTATTATTTTATTAAGTTCACTAATGCTTAAAAAGTAACTGACATTGAAGGCAGTTTAATTACTCATTTTCATACAGATGACTTGCACAAAAATCATTAATGTTTACCTGTGAAAATATATTTTAACTTATAATAAATCAAATTTAGTGGTTTTGCCTTGTCCCTTTTTTCTGAGCTATGAGGAAAATAAACACTGAAACTTCTGCACGACCAGTGCCATCTTGTGGTAAGCTGGAAAACTTACATGCTAACAGTTGCAACTACAAAATGATTTTATTGCAATAGTAAATGTGTGTTAAATCCACTTTAACACTAATAGGCCTTAAATATCATTACCTTAACTTTACCTTAAGTTCTAAGTGGAGGCCTAAGGCATCTGCATAAAATAATTATATTTTAGGGTTTTCTCTTCTTAGAGACTTTTCAACATTTTCAGCCTTATTTCTTCTATCCTATAAGTTCCTATACCTGTTCTAATGTGCTCTGGATTACTGCAGCCTTTTCTGGTTCGACTGTCTCTGTAAAATATCTAATCTTCTTTCCTTTGTCAAGCTTTGTCGGCCCAGAGAGGAATTTGCTGCCTCTGCTGTGATAGGGAGAAGTTATCCACGCCCCCTGCAGGCTCTGTGTGTGTGTGCTTTGTTTATCCCTCACAGCAGGGGCAAACGCAGGATTTTTAAGGGGGGGGGGGATTCCTGAAAGTTCCAGAAGCACTTATGTACTCGATTGCTTCCGAATACAGGTGGCTCCATACTGCCCATGCACAAAAGTGCGCTGGCGTATTACGGAGCTGTGTTTCTGAGGGCTTCTGGTAGCCGCAAATTTGAACGGGGTACAGCGCTGGAACAACTCCCAGAGAGAGGAATGGGAGATAGACTTAGTTTGGACAATTCAGTGGAATATGCCACATATATCGCAAGCGATACCCATATGATGCAGGGATATATGCATCTGCGGAAGATGGCGGCGCTATATAAATACTAAATAATAATATTTTGCCTCACCAGAACTGCACTTTTATTTAGCTTTCCTGTATGACAAGAAGACACAGACACTTAGCACTAGGGAAAGAGGGAAACAAAGGTGAATGAAGGAGGCTGGTGCACACCAAGAGGGCTTCTGAGCGTTTTTCAAATCAACAGTGATTTGAAAAGCGCTTGGCTAATGTTACCCTATGTGGGTGTTCTCACAGCAGCGTTGTGACTTTTTCAAAATCGCACGTATACTGCATGTAGCATGTTTTTGAGCGATTCATTCAAAAATCGTTCTGAAAATAGCTTCACAAAATCACACTCACAAATTGCTAGCGATTGCTATTGTCATTTTGGCGTTGCACTAGCCCAGAGAGAGGAGTGGAGAAATTGAGAATAGCCTGAGATGGAGCAGAGAACTTATCTGTATTGCAGTCCCACATCAGACAGGTTACTTGCCTGTAATCGGACTCCTGTCCCTGCCAGTCTCTTCACACAAGTCAGAAAGAAGCCCTCCTGGAGTCTAGGGACTGTCAAAAACTTTTCAACTTGTTTAACATCTTATCCACACATGCAGTCATTATAACAATGGGGAGAGACCAGACAGATGTTTGCCCACAGACCCTGAGTCCAGGCAAGCTCTGCATCATGCTGTGCATATTTACCAGCTTGCCTGCCCTCTAATTGCATCATGTCTGACACTTCTGTGCTGTGGAGAGTGGGGGACTCCAGAATCAACATTCTCTCACTGCAGCTGCATCTTCTTGTGGGGGAAGCTCGGCTGCCTCCCTCATTCTATTAGCTGGAGGGAGGCACCAGAAGTAAGAAGGGAGGGAGAATGAGGCTGTTTATATTATGCGGGCTTCCCTGGCTGAATACACAGCTCAGTGCACAGACAGGAAGGGGGTGACACAGAGGCATGTCATGAGGCAGAGATAATGCCTCTGTATCCCATCTGAACCACCTCGGGTTCTCTTTAAGTACAAACATTGATATGATGCCTACACTGCTGTAAATGTCACAGGACCTACTGCGTCACTGTTCATTTTCCAACTCAGCCAAATAAGAAGTATCCCAACTGTATAAAGCTTTGCACACATTTCTGGATCTGATGGTACTGTTGTAAGGCCATCCCGCGTAACTTGTGTTCCTGAATGCTTGCAGAATTGCTAATCAGAAGTTAGGCTGCATTTCCACTGGGATATTGATTTGTGCATTCATTTTTCCATATGTAATTTTTTTTTTTATCATTATTTTATGTGAATTCTAGCATACATGTAGCGTATTGACAAATCATTACATGGGCAATGGGAGCTGTGTACCAAAGAATACAGCATCAGTTCTTTCTGTGCACTTTAATGTGAACCTGAGGTGAGAGTAATATGGAGGCTGCCATATTTATTTCCTTTTAAACCATGCCATTTGGCTGGCAGCCTTGCTGATCTATTTGGCTGCAGCAGTGTCTGAATAACACCTGAAACAAGCATGCAGCTAATCTTGTCAGATCTGGCAGTAATGTCAGAAACATCTGATCTACTGCATGTTTTTTTAGGGTCTATGGCTAAATGTATTAGAGGCAGATGATCAGCAGGACAGCCAGGCAACTGGTATTGCTTAGGAAATAAATATGGCAGCCTCCATATCCCTCTCACCTTGGCTTCACTTTAAACACATGTGAAACATCTCCTACTGTGGAAAATAGTCCATATACTTGCATTGCACTTTTTTCATGATTTGGAAACTCAGCCTCAGGCACCGCCCCCTGGCCTGCTCCGCTTTCCTGTTCACTGTATTCATCTGACTCTCCCCTATACTCTCAACAGCTGTCGCCAAAGAAGACCTGGGAAGGCTTTATTGGGGGCTTCTTTTCCACAGTTGTGTTTGGACTTTTAGTAAGTATTGCATACCATCACACCTCATTGTCTACATGATTCAGGTAGATGTTACTTCTTATACTATGTCCATAACTTTGTGAACAATTCTCATAGTTGCGTGTCAGTTCTCAGTGGTTTTTTGTATGGACAGTTTTAAGGCAGTTCTTGAATGTGGTTCCCCCGGTGGTAAACATCTGTAGAGCAGCTGGTCCACCACCTCAGAGATGGGCCTACTACATTTGATTGGGCTCTACAGACTGTCATATCTATAGAAGTTGATTGCAGTTTTTCGAACACTGGTTGGTTCAACCAACCACACAGCATCAACCAACTACACTGCTTCTGAACCGCTGTAATAGATTTTCATTGGAACACCTGCAAACCTAGTTGTGCATAGTTGCACTGCAGCTGATGGAAGTTTGTGTGACAGGAAAGTATCTGTACTGCTATCCAAGATTTTGAGAAATTCTTGCAAACTGCCTGTCGGCTATTTTGGCCATTCTTGTGTGAACATGTATGTGGTTGTCAGTTGTCCTGAGGTGTTGAGGAAAGGTAACCGCACTGCTTCCCACCTATCCGAGACCTGGGTTACTAATCAGGTTATTCGTTTACAATATGGGAGCCTGGAAGAGAGCTGGGCTGTTTGGCAACTGTATAGAGTAGCAGAGTAATCTCAGATTTTCAGAAATAAAATGCTCTAGATTTTTAGGAATAACCATTTTTTTTCATTATTTTTTAAATATGTACACTGTACTTATCTTTCCACCTGCTTGAAGCAGATTCACAGGTCTCTACTTGACATACTGATTCTTACAACAGGTTCTGTGAAATGTATACCAATACTTATGAGATACAGATATGCATCTCTTGTGGCACCCTGTTGCTTCAAGTGGACCTGAACTCTTACACAGGAGATCAGGAAACAGAGAGAAATCTGCCACATTCTGAGCTAATATGTAAACACAGGAGGTTAACACTTTCTGTGCTCCCATGATATCAGGAAGAAACCATACTGAAGAATCTCAGTAGGAGTTCTATAAGCTGTAACAAGGAAATGGTTTCCTGTAAAAGTTATTATGCTGTTGCTGATATTTTAGAGCAGAGAGGAGTTCCTAAGTTCACGTCCGTTTTACGCTCACTTTGGAAGAACATATAAAATCCTTGCAGATGTTGCCCTGGCTGGGAATGGAACCGGGACCCAGTGCTGCATGCATTTTAAAAGAGTTCTTACTTTACATTGGTCTGTGTGCTTTAATGTATAGGAATAGTTTTCATTATGGTAAAAACTGCTGCAGTAACTACTAAAAGCAAAGTTTAAAACGAACCTGGTTTGTATTTTGTAAATGTCTTCACTTAACCTATTTGTAATATCAGGTTATGCATACTTTTTATTTTTCAAAAGGTATTTTTAGTTCTATTTCTTGCTCTTGTTGTTTTTCACTGATATGTGCTTCGCTATCCCCACAGTTGTCCTATGTCATGGCTGGATACAGTTACTTTGTCTGTCCTGTGGAGTATAACAGCGACACAAACAGATTTACAGTGGACTGCGAGCCTTCAGAACTCTACCAGTTACAAGAATACCACATCCCTGTTGTGCTACAGTCGGTCATTGGCTGGGTAAGGCCACATGTGCATGTTTGGGTTTTTTTTCCCTTTTTTTCCTTTTTTTCCCCTTGCTGTGTGTTCCCTTCCTGACTGAAGCCTGTGTCGCCTGCATTTTCTGCCATATTAGAGTGTTACCCCAGAAAAGGTAGCCATTGCTGCTGTGTAAAAAGATTAAAAGAAGCAATTTCTTCTATTTCTGGAAGTTAGAGGATAGAGAGTATAAAATGCCGGACGCGTCATATTGTTCAATGTGTCCGCTGTCGCAGCTGTTTTTGTAATGGCTATTGCTTAGCTTTTTGAGATGTCGTTTCATTGGTTAACTCTGTGTTCTAGTGCATTGTATCTTAACATTTCTATAGCAAGTTCCCCTTTATTAATGACTGTGTTAAGTAAATATACCTCTTGTAGGTAACCTCTTTTCACGTACCACTAGATCAGTGATGGTTAACCTTGGCACTCCAGCTGTGGTGGAACTACAAGTCCCATGAGGCATTGCGATATCCTGACAGCTCTAAGTATAACTCAGGGAAGCAGAGGCATGATGGGATTTGATGTTTTGTCACAGCTGGAGTGCCAAGAATATCCATCACTGCTCTAGATGCTTATATATGTTAGGAGTAGTTCATGATTGTGTATACAGGTAGTCTCAGGTTAACGAACAAGATAGGGACTGTGGGTTCTTTCTTAACCCGAATCCGTTCTTAAGTCGGGACGCTGTGCCATCTCTGTCCTTTGTGCCTACGGTGTCCCTGTCTGTCTCATCTCTGTTCCCCCCGTGTCTCCTTGGTCTCCCTTGTGTGTCACGTGTCTCCCATGTGCCTCCTTGTGTGTCTCCCATGTGCCTCCTTGTGTGTCTCCCATGTGCCTCCTTGTGTGTCTCCCATGTGCCTCCTTGTGTGTCTCCCATGTGCCTCCTTGTGTGTCTCCCATGTGCCTCCTTGTGTGTCTCCCATGTGCCTCCTTGTGTGTCTCCCATGTGCCTCCTTGTGTGTCTCCCATGTGCCTCCTTGTGTCTCCCATGTGCCACCTTTGCCCCCATTCCTTAAGCAGATTAGCTGCAGCGGAAGTCACACCACCTGTTCCATGGCAGTGTAATGTCCCATCATGCAGCTTCTCTTGCGTCGCGCAATGACGCAGTCAGGAGGAGCCGCCACTACGGGGCTTCTTCTAATTGCGTCATTACGCAACGCAAGAGAAGCCGCCGGGGGAACAGTGAACGGAGAGAGGACGGGCAGCGCAGCTTCCAGGCAGCACAATGGGACATTACACTGCCATGGAACAAGTGAGACATCCCTGATGTGGCTTCCGCTGCGCCTACTCTGCTTTAAAGAGACTCCGTAACAAAAATTGCATCCTGTTTTTTATCATCCTACATGTTCCAAAAGCTATTCTAATGTGTTCTGGCTAACTGCAGCACTTTCTACTATGACAGTCTCTGTAATAAATCAATGTATCTTTCCCCTGTCAGACTTGTCGGCCTGTGTCTGGAAGGCTGCCAAGTTCTTCAGTGTTGTGGTTCTGCTATGAACTCACCCTTTCTGGCCCCTCTATGCACACTGCCTGTGTGTTATTTAGATAAGAGAGAAGAGAGAAGCTGCTCTGATCAGCTGGATAAATCGTCCTCTGAGCTGGATGGGCTTTCACATACTGAGGAATTACAAACAAGGGCAAAGCTGTTTGCAGGAAGAAAAGAGCAGCCTGAAACTTCAGTGCATGGGGGAAAGAAACACACAAATGATCTCTTGAGATTCAAAAGGAAGGGTGTATACAGCCTGCTTATGTATGGATGTATTTTCTTGTGTGGACATACTGTACATCAACCTACTTCCTGTTTTGGTGGCCATTTTGTTTGTTTACAAACAAACTTTTTAAAACTGTTTTTAACCACTTTTAATGCGGCGAGGCGTGGCGAAATTGTGACAGAGGGTAATAGGAGATGTCCCCTAACGCACTGATATGTTTACTTTTGAGCGATTTTAACAATACAGATTCTCTTTAAGGGGCACTATTGCGAAAAATTGTAAAATTTAAATTTTTGCAAACCTAAACAAATACAAAGTACGTTTTTTCCAGAGTAAAATGAGCCATAAATGACTTTTCTCCTATGTTGCTGTCACTTACAGTAGGCAGTAGAAATCTGACAGAAGTGACAGGTTTTGGACTAGTCCATCTCTTTATAGGGGATTCTCGGGGATTTATTTATTTTCAAAAGCACTTAGTGAATGGCAGTTGCTCTGTCCAACTGCCAAAAACTGTGTAGTGAGCAGGGAGGCCGGCCAGCATCATTGTTTAAATTGTTTTTGGTGACTATCTTTATAAAGAATAAAAGCCTGGCTGAGAATCCCTTATGAAGAGATGGACTAGTCGAAAACCTGTCGCTTCTGTCAGATTTCTACTACCTACTGTAAGTAACAGCAACAGAGGAGAAAAGTAATTTATGGCTCATTTTATTCTGGAATAAACTTATTTCTCATTTGTCTATGTCTGCACATATTTTATATTTAATTTGTTTTGCCATAGTGCCCCTTTAAGGAATGGGCAGCAGAAGAGGTTGTCCCCACTTTGTGACGTCATTGCGGCGGATCGGTGGGCGTTCGTATCAGCAGGTCGCTCGTAAGTCAGGGACCAGCGGCTTTTCACACAATACTTGATGCTTTTGATTAACTATACTCACAGTCCCTTACTTGCAATGCACTTAAAGAGAAACTCCGACCAAGAATTGAACTTTATCCCAATTAGTAGCTGATACCCACTTTTACATGAGAAATCTATTCCTTTTCACAAACAGACCATCAGGGGGCGCTGTATGACTGATATTGTGGTGAAACCTCTCCGACAAGAAACTCTGAGGACCGTGGTACTCCTGGCAATTTCCTGTCTGTGAACCTTGTTGCATTGTGGGAAATAGCTGTTTACAGCTGTTTCCAACTGCCAAAAAGCATGCAGCAACTACACCACCTGCCAACAGTAAAAATGTCACCATGTAAATGTCAGAATGTAAATCAGGGATTTAAAAGATTTTACAATGGGCAAACACTGACTAAATCATTTATACATAATTATTGTAAAATAAAGCACTTTTTTAATTACATTATTTT